>NC_071096.1:16834662-17146329 GCF_027358695.1 Spea bombifrons | reverse complement strand
GCCAGTGTATCTTGTACTCAACACATGTGGCAGCAGTGTTCTGGGAGAGATGTGTCCCATGCCCTAAATATTAGAGCGTTGTGAGGTAAGCAGATTGTACTGTTAGGATCTCTTTCACAAGTCACTTTATTTAATTTGGAGCAACAAAGTTGATGGTAGGCATCTCACGCTACACAGTCTGGTTTTTGCTGTAATTCCTTTTCAAAATGCCTTCTCTCATTTCATCACAAAATGATGTGCACCCTAACATGTGTACCTAACATTTCAAAAGGTCCATGAATTGTCAGTTGTGTCTCTTGTTTGTGCGGGGAATGTTCTTATGCCTTCTCTATCAGATCCCTTCAAGAGACAAAATATCGGACCTTTGCTACCTAGGAAGACCTCGATAATAGGTGTTACCTTTGAACTTTGAGACCCGTGAATCATTTAGACGCAAAAGGTTTGGACAGAAAACACTGCTAATTTGAAATGTATATGGTGAGGGGAAAGTTGTCTCTGCTTTGTGATTCACAGGTGGCAGACCATTATGACCCGAGTCAGTCTTTGAGAGGTGTGTTTTTTTTCTTATTGCTTTCATGACTGTTGCAACAATGTATTTGGATATGGGGGTATCTCTTGTGAGCATTTTAACCCATCAGGTACATAGAAGACGGCTTCAAGGCACAAAGCTTCTCAGTTGTAAGACATTTTGATTATGTATGTTCCACAATAAAGCCCATGTGATTTAGGATTGAAATAGGAAGACATTTAGAAGTTGTGTATGTGGAAGGAAAGGCATGTGTGCCTATTGCTTTACTCGACAGATGTCGCAGCCTTGTCTTGTGGAAAAGTGAATCTTGGGCAACAGGGTTTTCAGAAGGTGTAAGGTAAGCAAAATGATCTCACTTGAATGGTTTCAGGATCCATACAGATTGAGAGGAGCAGCAAAGAATGTGAAGAAAAAAGTTTGTACCATCTTATGTAGGAAGACATTTGGAAGTTGTGTTTGTGGAAGGAAAGATAGGCCTGTGTGTCTATTGCTTTACTCGACAGATGTCGCAGCCTTGTCTTGTGGAAACGTGAATCTTGGGCAACAGGGTTTTCAGAAGGTGTAAGGTAAGCAAAATGAGCTCTCTTGAATAGTTTCAGGATCCACAAAGATCGAGAGGAGCAGCAAAGAAAGTGCAGAAAAAAGTTTGTACCATCTTATGTAGGAAGACATCTGGAAGTTGTGTTCGCGGAAGGAAAGGCCTGTGTGTCTATTGTTTTACTCGACAGATGTCGCAGCCTTGTCTTGTGGAAAAGTGAATCTTGGGCAACAGGGTTTTCAGCAGGTGTAAGGTAAGCAAAATGATCTCGCTTGAATAGTTTCAGGATCCATACAGATTGAGAGGAGCAGCAAAGAAAGTGAAGAAAAAAGTTTGTACCATCTTATGTAGGAAGACATTTGGAAGTTGTGTTTGTGGAAGGAAAGATAGGCCTGTGTGTCTATTGCTTTACTCGACAGATGTCGCAGCCTTGTCTTGTGGAAAAGTGAATCTTGGGCAACAGGGTTTTCAGAAGGTGTAAGGTAAGCAAAATGAGCTCTCTTGAATAGTTTCAGGATCCACAAAGATCGAGAGGAGCAGCAAAGAAAGTGAAGAAAAAAGTTTGTACCATCTCCTCAATCGGCATGTTTAGGAAGCTTTGTTTAGCAGTATTTGAAAAGAAGGTTCTTTGTGGAATTGAACATATAGAGGAGACATGACTGGATATTGTTTCTGAGATGATGGCAAAAGCCAATGTATCTTGTACTCGACACATGTGGCAGCAGTGTTCTGGGAGAGATGTGTCCCATGCTCTAAATACTAGAGCGTTGTGAGGTAAGCATATTGTACTGTTGTACTCTTTCACAAGTTACTTTATTTATTTTGGAGCAGCAAAGTTGATGGTAGGCATGCTGAGAATGTTCTTATCCTTCCTCTATCTGATCCCTTTCAAGAGACAATATTGCGGACTTTTGCTGTCCAGGAAGACCTTAACTATAACTTACATTTTAAGTCTTATAGTAATATATCAGTATATTAGGTTGCTCTACCATTTGCACCCATCTTATCCCCTCCTACAAAATCCTTTTGATAATCAACTTTGTATTTTTCTTCCAAGACAGGAGAACCATTTCCATGAGGATTCTTCTAATTTATTTGACCTTCAGCCATGAGCAGGGAGCCCAAGTTCTATCGAACACTTCAACTTTATTATATATAGAATCTGTTAAATATTCAGTTTGCTTAATGTATAATAAAATTTCTCTGATCATTTGTAGTTTGACTGAGTCTGCTTCCACTGCTGATCCAATGCAGTCTTTGTTGCTAAGAGTATAAAGCCAAACAATCTTCCAGAGATACCCTCCGATATGTAACTCAACAATAGACTTGTACACAACATAGAAAATTGTTTTTTACTAATTCGTTCAAGTAACAATTTTTTTTCTTGCCCTTTTTGTTTCGGATGAAATTCAGGGGGCTTTTTGTAAAATCAGAAACAAATTTTGGGGCCAAAAACACATCTCTCTTCCTCTCTTCCCACCAGTTCTGTGTGTGCCCCCCACCTTTTCACCTTCTCCAGTCATTTTCTTATCTCCACTGATCTTATGGCAGATGCAGAGACCATGCTGACAGGGAGCAGGAGGTCAGTATAGACCTGCTGCATAGAAAAAAATCTACAGGACAGGTGGGAGATGTATGGGAAATTATAATCCGTACATAGCAGTAGTTTAAGTGATACGCGCTACTTGAACACAAATTTAGAAAATTGCATGTTTCGTGCCTTTGTACGAATCAATGAATCAAAAGTGACAAATTAGTTTGGATACCTTAATTCTTTGCCACTTGTAGCCGCCTTTAGCCGCCGTTTTGTTGTTCTTTGATGAGTTAAAGTGTGAGAGACTGTGTGTAGGAGGGTACATATTAATCACTGTTGGGTAGAAGTAGTTAAAAAAAACGAGATGCTTATGTCTGTGATTAATGGGTCCAACAAGGTATGGCAGTTTTTCCTTACTTTTTTCACTCTGGCCAATGAGCCTTTACAAGGGGAAGAAACAAGCATTAGATATATAAGCGTGCTGATGCCTTTTTAACCTGTCAGTAGCACCAGTTACAGACTGATGAGTGTTGGAGTGTGAGACAGTGAGTGACAGCTTAGCAAAGGCTGAGATAAATGCTCATTGCTCCCCTACAATAGTGCAAGTTAATTGTTTATCAGGTCAACACCTTGAACTCATTGTGCTTATGTGGCAGGGTGCATTAGCCTGCTGAAAGAGGCCAATGCTTTCAGGGAATACCTTGTCCCTGAAAGTATGTACATGGTCTGCAACAATGCTTAGGTAGGTGGTACATGTCGAAGTAGCATCCACATG
This sequence comes from Spea bombifrons, assembly GCF_027358695.1. Classification (NCBI taxonomy): domain Eukaryota; kingdom Metazoa; phylum Chordata; class Amphibia; order Anura; family Pelobatidae; genus Spea; species Spea bombifrons. The sequence continues at coordinate 17,142,953 of NC_071096.1, read as the reverse complement.
AAGCATCCAAGGTTTTCCAGCAGAACTTTGCCCATAGCATCACATTGCCTGCACCGCCTTGCTTTTTTCCCATGGTGCATCTTGGTGCAACGTGTTCTCCAGGTAAGCGACACACACACACTCGGCCATCCACGTGATGTTAAAGAAAATGTCATCAGACCAGGTCACCTTCCATTGCTCCGTCGTCTAGTTCTTATATTCACATCCTCATTGTAGGCGCTTTTGGCAGTGGACAGGGGTGAGCATGGGCACCTTGACTGGTCTCTGAGTATGCACTGTGTGTTCTGACACCTTTCTATCAGCCAGCATTAACTTTTTCAGCAATCTGAGCTACGTACATCAGTGAGCCTTGACTGCCTATGACCCTGATGCCGGTTCACCACTTTTCCTTCCTTTTTGGAGACACTCTGACCCAGTTGCCTAGCCATCACAGTTTGGCCCTTATCAAAGTCATTCAGATCCTTACGCTTGCTCATTTTTTCCTGCTTCTAACACATCAACATGGATGAAATGTTCACTTGATCCCTAATCTAAATCCCACCCACTGACAAGTGCCATGGTAATAAAATGATCCGTTATTCACTTCACCTGCCAGTGGTTATAACGTTATGGTTGTTTGGTGTATATAGATATAAATATAAATTTATTTTTGGTGTATATAGAAATAAATGACATGCCTTTTAACCCTCTATATGCCACTGTGCCCCATGATATGCCTTTTGACCCCCTATGTGCCACTCTGCCTCCAGAAATGCCTTATACCCCTATATGCCACTCTGGCATTAAGGGGGTTAAAAGGCATATTATGGGGCAGAGTGGCATATAGGGAGGTGTAAGGCATTTCAGGAGGCAGAGTGGCATTAAGGGGGTTAAAAGGCATTTCATAGAACACTCTGCCTTCAGAAATGTCTTATGCCCCCATTTAACACTCCCCCGCACCCCCCCCAAAACTTACCGGTGCTTCTGACTCCCCTGTCATGTAGCCGGGGCAGCGTGTAGATGTCTACGCGATTGACGTAGACAACTTACGCTGCAGCCGGATGGAGGTGTGGCTAGCAGCGGGGGTTGTCTGCGTCCATCGCGCAGACCTTCCCTGGCTGTCAGAGATCAGAGTTCCCCGCACCGCTGCCCCGTGTTATAAGACGACCCCGATTATAAGACGAGGGGTATTTTTCAGAGCATTTGCTTTGAAAAAAAACCTCGTCTTATAATCGAGCAAATACGGTATATATGGTCTGATGGGGTAAATTAAATTGGCCAGCTTCCAAGGACATGGGGAAGAATTTTTAATGTTTCAAAAATCTAAGTTGGAAGACTGACTTGTACATGTCCCAAATGTGGCTTATGAACCCCAAACAACCTGACAAACCTGTGCATGCGTTTCACATACCCTACTCCAGGGTATGTGAAACGCATGCATAGGTTTGTCAGGTTGTTTGGGGTTCATAAGCCACATTTGGGACATGTAGGACATGTCCCAAGTAGGACATGGGGGAAGTATGACTATATTTGAAAAAATGTTTTGGAAATACCAATATGGTACTTGTATTTGTTGCTCTATAACATACAAAAAAAATGACTCAGGACAAATATTACATAGTTACATAGGCTGAAAAAAGACATGCATCCACCAAGTTCAGCCTTTCCCATATCCAAAAGAAGGCTCTTTCCAATTTTGTACAAACTAGGGAAAAAATTCCTTCTTGATCCCAGAATGCCCGTTTTAAGATTTCTGGGCTGCTCGTGTTTAGCTGTAATTTCCTTCTTTCCCGTTTACTGAACCCACACAAGAAATACATTGTTTTTTTCAGGACAAGAAGGGCTTTCTTTAGATGACATTGTGATGACATTGGATTGTATCATTTTATTTACTATTAAAAAAAGTATAAAATAGTAATTTTAGTTGAAAAATCTTTTACTCATCTATAAAAGGTAATGAAAAAACCTGCTAAATAGATTCTACTATTTTAGAAATACGCAATTTTTTATGGTTTTTTTGTTTTTTTCTGCATGTTATGGGGCAATAAGTAAAGGTAGCGTTTTGCTATTTCCAAACCATTTTTTCCAAATCTGGTAATTCTTCCCCCCCATGCGCCATTTTGAGTAAAGAAACAAATAAATGAGCAGCTATTACTTAAGACCAAGGCTAAAATGCAGATGCTAAAACCAAGGGGGTGTCTATCCTCATTCATAAGTGCATTCGCTTCAGACCCTCTGAGACGTGGAAGGACACTGAGGGAAGAGCTATCTTCGTCAAGGGCTATGTGGGCTCTCATAGAGTCACTGTGGCAAATATATATGCCCCTAATAGTAACCAAGCCCGATTTGTTACTTCCATCCTGTCCAAATTGGCTGATTTCCAGGAGGGTATTACCATCTTGGGGGGGGGACTTTAATATGGTGTTGGACCCTAAGATTGACACTTCCTCGGGGAGTTCCCATGTTCCCTTTTCTATGATTCTTAAGGTGAACCACCAATTGCGTTTGAACCAGTTGGTGGATGTATGGAGAGCCCTCCATCCCACTGTGCGGGATTATACCTATTTTTCCCCTAGTCACTGTAAATATTCGCGCATAGACGCCTTTTTTCTGTCCCACTTCAATTTGTCGCTCCTGCGTTCGGCTAGCATTGGTGTGGCTACGATTAGTGATCACGACCCGGTTTTTATGAAGCTGGCTCTCTCGGGCCTCCCCAGGACCAATTGGCATTGGCGTCTCAATAAGAACTTATTGAGTGACCCCCACCACGTTTCCCAATTGTCCTCTCACATTAAACATTATTTTGCAGAGAATGTCACCCCTGACGTTTCGCTTCCTACGATTTGGGAAGCACATAAAGCGGTCTTGCGGGGCCACCTGATAAAGTTGGGCGCTTCCGTTAAAAGGAACCGCGCGGCCACTATCTTAGACCTTACGCAATAAATAGCACGTCTGGAGGCCCGCCACAAGTTGACCCTCCTTCCCTCCACCCAGGTGGAGCTTTCTGCTCTACGCGCAAGGTTAGCGGCCCTCCTTGATGATAGGACTAAGCGTAACTATCTTTTGGTACGGCGTCAGTTTTACGAATTTGGGGACAAACCTGGCAGGCTCCTGGCTCGGGCACTGAGGGCGAAGAGGGCACAGACTTATGTTCCACGTATTAGGGACCCTGCGGGTCGGCTTCGCTTCCGTTCGGAAGAGGTTGCCGACTGTTTTTGACAGTATTATACGTCCTTGTATAATTTGCCGCGCCCGAGGACTCCCCCTTCTGAGTCGGAGGAGGCCCTCACAGCTTATTTATCGGAATTCATCACCAAAACCCTGCCATCCGACGCCAGGGCCCTCCTCGACCAACCAATTTCCTTGGCCGAGGTAGCTGAGGTCATGAAAACTTCTCCGGCTGGTAAGAGTCCTGGCCCGGATGGTTTTACCATTGCCTATTATAAGAAGTTCCTTTCCGTTCTTGGCCCTCACATGGTCTCGTTTTTTAATGCCATCGCCCAAGGTACTCCTTTTGCCCCACAGGCCCTGTCCGCGCATATCGTGGTCATCCCTAAACCAGATAAAAACTTAGATTTATGTAGTAGTTTTCGCCCTATCTCTTTGATCAATGTTGATTTGAAGTTATTCTCCAAAATTTTAGCGAATCGCCTGTTGCCCTTTTTGCCCCATCTCATACACTCCGATCAGGTGGGGTTTGTCCCCGGGCGCGAGGCAAGAGACAACACTATGAAGGTGGTGAACATAATTGCCCATGCCCAGTCTCGTAGCCTTCCGTTGATCGTAGCCTCGATGGATGCCGAGAAGGCGTTTGACCGGGTGTCCTGGTCCTTCCTTTTTGGGGTGCTCTCGAGAATTGGGGTTGGTCTTCGCTTCTTGACCTGCGTTAAGGCTTTATATGACTCCCCGACCGTACGGGTGGCCGTTAATGGTTTGTTGTCCAATCCATTCACGTTGGCGAACGGTACGCGGCAGGGTTGCCCCCTCTCCCCCCTTTTGTTTCTTTTAGTTCTCGAACCCTTTGCGAATGCCATCCGGGCCCACCCGGATATTGCGGGAGTCCGGATTGGACCCCGGTCTTACGCCTTATGGTTGTTTGCGGATGACATCCTTTTGACTCTCACTAACCCGGTTCGGTCTCTCTCGGCTGTCCTGTCGGAGCTTGCCAGGTTCCAGGTGTTGTCCAATTATAAAATCAATCTGTCCAAATCGGAGATCCTGGGGTTTCACATTCCGGCGCAACTTTGTAACCACATTCGGACTGGGTTCCCCTTTAAATGGAGGGATGATTCTATTAAGTATCTGGGTCTGCGTATTCCCACGGACCTCTCGCAGTTGCGCAATCTTAATTTTGAGCCCTTGTTGTCTACTCTAGAATCGGACCTACGTAAATGGGCATATCCTCATATATCCTGGTTTGGGAGGGTGGGGGTCATAAAGATGAATCTTCTCCCCAGATTCCTTTACCTTTTTCAGACACTGCCCATAGCTCTCCCGCGGTCTTTCTTCCAGAGATGCCGGAGGACTTTCTTGCGCTATGTCTGGAGGGGCAGGCCGTCTCGCTTGGCGTTCTCCTACTTGATTAGGCAGCGACTGCAGGGGGGGTAGGTCTCCCGAGTTTAGAGCTTTATTGGCAGGCGTCTCACTTCCGCCGCGTTATCGAATGGTCTGTCGACTCGGTTAAGCAATGGGCTTCTGTGGAAGGGTCCTTCCTGACATGCCCGTTGTCTGTGCTATCGTGGATTCGCGACCCTGCGGGTTGCGTCACGTACTCTGCCCACCCCTTCCTTCTCTCCACCCTGCAGGTTTTTCGTAGATTGCTGCGGGATGGTAAGGTTGCTAGGGTTCCCGGCCCTCTGACTCCCTTGGTGGGGAACCCGGACTTTCCCCCGGGTCGCTCGGGTGGTGGCTTGCAGGCTTTTCTCCCTCCGGGGGTGCGCACCCTGCGCCTGTGCCATGTGGTTACTGGGGCAGCTCTGCAGCCTCTAGAGGACCTGTCGGGCCCGGGTCCCTGCCCCTTCTCCCTCCAGTTCCTCTACCATCAACTTAGGCATTTTGTGTCTTCCTTGGCGGTTCTGCCGCATCTGGACCGACCGCTTTCTCAATTGGAGAGGTTTTGCCTTGAACTAAAGGAGCCGCCCCATCTTTTATCTAAATTGTACGTGCTGTTGCTCTCCCCCGAGCCGGTCGCCAAGCCGTATTCTTTTAGCCTGTGGGAGCGGGACTTGGCCTGCTCGTTTGAACCGGAGGACTGGTCTAAGATCCTCTCTATCGTCCACAAGGGGTCGGTGTCTAGTTGAATGCAGGAGACGTCTTTTAAGATACTTACGAGATGGTACAGGGTTCCCCTAGACATTCACAGATTCGCCCCTCAGGTTCCCCCAACCTGCTGGAGGTGTGGTGCCCATCCCGGCTCCCTGTTGCATATTTGGTGGTCCTGCCCAGATATCAGATCCTTTTGGGACTCCGTCATGACGGTGATCCGTGATGTTGCCAATCCCGATTTCCAGGCTTCTCCTGAGGCCATTCTGCTCCATCACACACAGACTTCTTTTTCTAGCTACAAGCGGTCCTTGACGTTTCATCTGATTAACGCGGCCAACGCGGTCCTCCCCCGCCACTGGAAATCAGCCTCCCCTCCCTCTTTTATGGCCTGGGTTCATCAGGTCGAATTCACTTACCAGATGGAAGTTCTCATATGGTCAGCTAGGGGGGCAGGTCATAAAGTTGAACTTAAGTGGTGTCACTGGCGGTCGTTCATCGCGTCCCTGGAACATCGTCCTTTACCTGTGTCCCTCTAGGGGTCCGTTACTGCTCTCCTACTGGGTGTTAGTTCTCGAGACGGTTCCTTCCCGCGTCTCTTTATGTCCATTTTTGTATGTTCGTGCCTTTGGTTAACGTGATTTTGTAAGTGGAGCTATCTGCTGGACCCTGGGACAGACTTGTTTTTTTTCTGTTTTTGTTTCCTTTTGTTTTTCACATTTTATGGCACTGTATTATTGGGTACCGAATGGCTTATCGGCCTCATTCTGTCCTCCCCCCTGGGGGTGGCTTTACTCTTTTACGTACCTGATTTGTTCCACTATTGTTCTCAATGTCTCATGTTTTCCTTGCCATTTCTGTCCGTGTGCAGTATCCGCCTATGCTGTTTATGTAAACTGCTCCGCTGTTTTACCTATGTACTCGGTACCTTATACCATGTCTATGTTACCATACGTGCAATAAACTGAGAATTGAGAAAAAAATAAAATGCAGATGCTAAACCTTTCGTTATACCATAAAGGTAACCGTGCAGATAAATTATTAACAGCTAAATTGGAGAAAAGAACAATAAATGAACGCATATAAAAGATTAAATCTAAGGATAAGGAATTATATACACCAACAGAGATCGCAGCTTCCTTTAAAAATGTATATGAGGTGATCTACTGTCTTCCTGGAGAAAAAGATGAAAATGAAATTAAACAATTTATAGAAAATGCTAACTTACCTTCTCTGACACAGGAACAATTAGATATACTTAATTTACCTTTTTCAATCCAAGAAATTAGGAAAACTATCCAACAATTAAAACCGAATAAAGCTCCTGGCCCTGATGGCTTTCCAAACCTTTTTTATAAAACTGTTTTAAGTAAGATTGAAGGGTATATATTAGAGTTGTTTAATTAAATTTGTATAGGAAGTAATATCCCAACAGAACTATTACAGGCGAATATAGTCCCAATACTAAAAGCCAACAAAGATCCCACTTCTTTAAGTAATTATCGTCCCATTTCTTTGATAAATTGTGATATGAAAATATATTCAGCTATATTAGCAGAAAGACTTAAGAACATTATACCAAATTTAGTTCATTTAGACCAAGTTGGTTTTGTCAAAGGCAGAAATCAAGCCTCACATATTAGACGATTGATTAATATTATTAAATGGGAACAGGAAAAAAGATACCCCTTTAGCCCTTATTACTTTAGATGCCGAGAAGGCTTTCAATAGGGTGGATTGGCTTTTCTTAAAAAATGCACTTATGGGCTTTGGATTCTCTGGAAGAATACTAGAGGCTATTTTAGCTTTATATACACATCCATCTGCAAGGATTATTGGATCAGGAATAATATCAGAATGGTTCAATATAAAAAATGGGACCAGACAGGGCTGTCCACTGTCCCCGTTACTTTGTTCTTTCCTTAGAACCTCTTGCTCAGTATATAAGACTAAATGCTCAAGTTAAAGGAATATTATATCCTTGGGGCAAGTTAAACTCAATCTCTATGCAGATGATATTATGCTGTTATTATTAGATCCTATGGCATCGATAAAATATACTATTAAAGAAATAGATGTTGGGGTAAATACAAAGTATGTATATCTGTAATTAATATGTGCTTGATTAAGTTTATGTGTGTGTATATGTATGTATGATATTTGCAAGCCACTTAGGGGGGAAGTAACAGGAAAGACAGCTGTAAGAAGATATCACACCTACATACTACGTAGAGAAGGAAGGAAATGCATCACCTAGAGATAGGCATGGGAAACATAGCAAGTCAATAACATCACACGGTGGGGTCTTGGGAACACAGGACAGGGACCTCATTTACACATCAATAGAGAAATCCCTTAAAAAGACATTGTAGAAACACACACAAAAGGAGACTGGATTGGAGACTCTCACCCTTGGCACATCACCCACACAGCATAAACACTTAGCAGCAGATATTAGATAGATGGGATGTTTGTGAGTGGTATGAATGATTGTCATCTGTATATCACTGTAACTCTGGTTTTGTCTTTGCTGTAACATTAATCTGGGTAGATTCTAATTAAAGCTCTCTCTCTGGTAAGAACCTTGGGTTGGCTGTTTTATTGTAATATCGGGTAGAAAACCTTAGTAGAACTAGACATATATTATCTGGAAAAGGGGATACGGTTATATGTTAGTTCTTAGAGGAGGTAACAAGGGGTATTACATTTATCATTAATACACAACGCAGAGCGGATTATTCTCCACGCATATCAATTGGTGGTATTGGTTTGAGAGAGGAGAAGTATATACAACAATAGATAGATATAGCTCCCTTTTCAATTTTAAATTAAATATGTCTAAATCTAATATTCGTATGCTAAATAGCCATAATTCATTAAATAAGAATATGTCAAAAAATAAGGGATGTCTGTCAGAATGGAAGCAGACTAATATTTCATGGTGGGAGCGGGTTAATACTATTAAATATTATATTCTTCCAACTTGGCTATATTTGTTTAGGTCAATACCAATGGCCTTTTCAGGGAAAAATCTTAAGGAAATACAAGTAGTTTTTGATCAATTTATAGGGAGAAACAAAAGACAACAAATAGCAAGGAAAATAATAAGTAGGAAATTAAAAGAAGGCGGTATTGGAGCAGTTGAAATAAAAAAATACCATGATTCAAATATGATAATACACCTAAGTAATTAGGTATCACTAGAGAAAAAAACTGAATCGTGGTTCCTAATGGAAAAAGAGAATGCAAGAAAACTAGATCCAGAAATCTTTCTCTGGTTACAACCCTGAAAATATCAGAGGTGGCTCAAACAGGAAGAAAACTTGATAATTAATAGTCTCCTAAAGTTTTGGAAGAAAATAAGACAAAAAAAGATAAGAATAAAGATAAAATACCTAAGTACTGCTCTCTTGCTAGTCTCCAGGCTGAAATAGAGAATATCGATATCAAAGAATGGCAGAGCAAAGGTATTGACAAAATAAGCGATCTATTAGATGGAGATATAATAAAACTATTTGCATCTCATAAATCTGATTTTAATTTACAGACCAAGGATATATTCAAATATTTACAAATAAAAAGTTTTTTTATTAGGCCATCTCATGTCAGACTCGGAAACAGAAAGAACAGGATTAAATGTAATCTATTATAAAAATAAAAACGTAAGTAAAATCTTGGATTCGAACCTGATAAATAACAATCAGAGGAGTGAAATACGTACATACCTTGATAAATGGGAGAGAGATATAGAACGGGAAATCCCGCATAAGGAATGGATTGGAATAATTCCAAAAATTAAAAAAGATGTACATTGCCTAAATTTATTGGAGCTACAATTTAAGATCAATCACAGATGGCACTTAGTTCCAACAGAAGTTTCTAAAATGTTTCCCTTAACATCAACCAAATGTTGGAGATGTAACATTAGTCAGGGCACATATCTGCATGTTTAGTGGGAATGTGTATATCTCCAGCTTATTTGGAATATGGTTTTTGAGACTTTAAGGGCACTAGGCATTGAAGAGGTTGATAGAAGACCTAAAACAATACTACTCCATCTAGCATGGCCGAAATTAAAATCACCCCTATTTTTGGGGGGTACACATATCTGTTTGGCAATAAAATATTTAATAATAAGAAATTGGAAATCGCAAAATATACCCTCCTGGTCTCGGTTTAAAAATCAAATTATATCGATATAATACAGCAGAGGAGGGTTCTAAAATTTGGAAATCAGTAGTTGAGAGAAATGAAAAGCAATATTTAACATAATCGTTGTTGTCGCCCCTGCATTAGCCAAGAGCTTTCATTACTATTTCTGATATCGTGATCAATTGATTTATTGAGATGACGAATTGATTTTTATGATGTTTGTTCTGTATTGACTTGTCTTTGTACGGTTATTGTATTTTTTTCTTCTTAACTAAAGTGTTCCATTCCTTTTATTAATTTTGTAGCCCCCTCTGCACTTTTTCCAGTGCTATAATATCCTTCTTTAGAATAGGTGCCCAAAATTGCACAGCATATTCAAGGTGTGGTCTTAACATTGATTTATAAAGGGGCAAAATTATATCTGTATCCCGCAAATTGATGTCCCTTTTTATACATGACAATACCTTATTGGCCTTAGCAACTGCTGACTGACATTGCATATTGTTTCCTAGTTTGTTGTCTATAACAATTCCCAAATCCTTCTCATTTGTTGTTATCCTTAATTCACTACAGTTTAGGGGGTAAGTTGCTTGTGCATTCCTTACCCCGAAGTGCATAACTTTGCATTTATCTACATAAAATTTCATGTAGAAATGCCATTTGTGTGCCCAGTTCCCCAGTCTGTCTAACTCCCTCTGCCGCAAAGTAATATCCTGCTCACATTGTATTACTTTACAGAGTTTAGTGTCATCGGCAAACACGGAAACATGCCTTTCAACGCCTACTGCAAGATCATTTATAAATATGTTGAAAACAATTGGTCCCAGGACAGAACCCCGAGGAACACCACTTACCACTTTTGGCCAGCTTGAAAATGTACCATTTATGACAACTCTCATTTAGAAGCTTTTAGCAGATTGTTTCATTAGCTTATGTAGATGAGTAGAAGATTTTTCAAGTAAAAGTCACATTTTCACCATATTTTATACTTAGTAAATTGTAGGATACAAACAAAATAATGGTATCTAAAGAAAGTCCTTCTTGTCCTGAAAAAACAATACATAACTTGTGTGCGTACAGTAAATGAGAAGGAAGAAAATTACATCTAAACACAAGGACCGCAGAAATGTTAAAACATTGTCACAAAGGGTACAAAAAATAAAATCAGCCATTGTCACGAAAGGGTTAAAATTCTTGCTCCTCTAAAGGTGAAATTTTTTTAATATAACCGTCTTGAAGCATCAAGTGCTAATTTTTCTTAATTTACAAAAAAAATAATTATTCCTCTCAGGATAATCGTTCATTAGCTGATTAGATTTTTTTTCTTTATACTTTATTAGAAAGGATCCATCCACCTTGTCTGTTTCCTCATATGATTTAATTAATATTAATGATATTTATTATGGATAGTTTTTGTTTTGAAAATCATCTCTTAGTTTATTAATTTGTAACTCACAAATAGTATCATGACTACAGTTCCTTTTTATTCGTCCAGTTTTTTTGGAATATTATTAGGCCAGGGATGATAATATATGTATAATGCCTCAATTATTCAAATTTAAATATGAAATTAAATACTGTTCTTTAAACCAGAAGTATTTGTTGTTAAGGATCCAACTAATACTGTGACGGACTCGTCCCTTCAGACACACCGCTGTGGATATTATACAGCCCAACCACCTGTTCGCCTGGAACCTAGTTTCTATGTTATACCTTTCTCCTATTGCCCCGACCCAGAAGCTGCCCTCTGCCACCCACACCGCCAGGCCCAGTACCAGGACATACAGGTTTTACTTTTGGAACTGCTGGGCGGCTAGAATAGCCTCCTGCCCCACTATGTGAACCAGACAGGATTATCTCCACAGGGTGCCCAGCCAGGGCTCCTGCCTGTCGGTAGAAGATATCAGAGGTGGGGGTCTGTTTGAGGCTAATCCCTTTATCTCCTCTATTGTTCCTGGGAGACCTGAATTCCGCAGCTAAAGGGGGCAGTTATATTACTCAGACTTCTCATTCTGTGTGTTGATGTGATTATGTGGATATATATACACCTGTGTCTGTGTACAATAAAGCGTTCTTAATGTTATTCCCTACACTGAGTCTTGGCTAGTGACTGGGAAACCGGGGAAAGTGTGTGTGTCCCGGGCTAAGGGAGCATAAGACAGCGGAGGTAGTCGGTCGGAATAGCCAGATCCGTGACAAATACAATCTAGGATAAGTTGAATCTGAGAAGTATGGCAAAGACCAGATTCTTGTAAATAGAAAGATACAGCTTCCAGACCCCTAGAATGCTCAATATTTTGTAACATCTGCAGGACATTTATAGTATCTTTCAAATACGATTTGGTTGATATTACTAAGGGCTGTCATAAATGATCAATGTATTCTGAAAAATTTAAACACTAATTGTATACCAGAAACAATAGGATGCCCTAGTGGATTAATGAGGTCTATGTATTTTAGGCAATAAAAGGTTGGAGTTTTAGGGAATTTGCAATCAAAATGCCTGTTTCTAATGCACTCTTAAGCAAAATGCCTAATGCTGACTGCATGTCTTTCACAGGGTTGCATTTAAGCAACTTAACATTTAAGCATAACCATACCACCAGAGCCGGCCTTAGGCGTTGTGGCGCCCTGTGCGGACTACTCCTCTGGCGCCCCCCCTCACTACCCCCCCTCTCTGCCCCTTCAAACTACCCCCTTCAAACTATCCCTCCCCTCTGCCCCTTCAAACTACCTCCCCTGCCCCTTCAAACTACCCCCCTGCCCCTTCAAACTATACCCCCCCTCTGCCCCTTAAAACTACACCCCCCCCATCTGCCCCTTCAAACTACAGCCCCCCTCACTTACCTTGTTGCCGGAGTCCTGCGGTGAGAGCGGGAGGCGTCCAACTTCTCGTTCTGCCGCGGTGCCGGCATTTCATGTTGAGCGCCGGAACATGAGATGCTGGCACCGCGATGGAGTCACGGAGAGTAAGGGGCGCCGAGCGGTTACTGAGAACTTCACGAGCAAACGCTCGGCGCACCTGCCCGGGACTTAGATTAAAGCATCGTTTTTTTTTTGTTTTTTTATAAAACTTTATTTAACATGAATGATGTTAAATAAAGTTTAAAAAAAAAACAAAAAAAAAAAAAACCCCCGTTGTTTTAAGTTAAGTCCCGGGCAGGCCCCTGCATACCACCATATATCGACTGATTTTATAGTGATTTCATTATTACCTTCCAGGTTCTTAATTGGCTGTCTTTCCTTTCTGGTCATATTATCAATACAGCTAAATTTGGAGTGTTTGTATTTTTTCATATCTAGGAGGACCCTATACTCAAAATTCTTAATCACTGGATATTTATAAGAAGTGGGACAAAAGGTTGATTTATTTGCTTAATGACGTGTATAAAGGGGGATTTTTCTATTTCTTCATTAACATGTGGATTCTTAATAAAGATTCTGAAAGTTAAATCCCTAGTGTATTTGTGTAATCCCCACTTTATTATTATTTATTGTTTTATATAGCGCCATCAAATTCTGTAGTGCTGTACAATGGGTAGACAGGACATAAAAAGTAGTATGTAACATTACAAATTGACTTACAGAGACAACAGGTGAGGAGGGCCCTGCTCAAATGAGTTTACAATCTAGAGGGATTTAGAGTGTATTACACGATAGGTAAAAGGTAAAAGTGCCATTGTAGGGATGGACCAGCCACACTAGTGTAAGTATTGCATTAGAGTGACTAGGAGAGGTGAACTAAGGGCCTATGGGGGGTGTTAATGTGCAATATTATAAGCGTCTTGAGGGATTTTTTGAAGGACCGAAGGCAGGGGAGAGATGGATAGACGGGGGAGGGCATTCCAGAGGATAGGGGCAGCCCTGGAGAAATCTTGTAAGCATGCATGAGAGCTAGAAATCAGAGGAGAGGATAGACGTAGTTGGGAGATGTAGGGCGGGGAACGGCTGTGAAGGACTTTGAAAGTAAGATTGCGAATTTTGAAATGAATCCTCAAGCAAACAGGCAGCCAGTGAAGAGACGTTAGCACGTACTACTACTCCTTATTTGTGAGAATCCCATATTCTTCTCTATGTTAAATTTCGAGTTTCATATTATATACTTTATCTGAAGATTGTTTGTTTTACATAATATTCCTCTTCGTTTTATCATTTTGAGAGCAATGATTAATATTCCTGTTCCCTTCCCTATCTCTTAACTCCACTTTTCGTGATGGTACCACTAGAAAAATCTTATGTATGGTTTGTGTATGTATATTTATTCTAGAGGGTGTAGGGTTATTTTTCCTTATGTACCCTTTGGGATCGAGCCTATTTTAACACTTTCAGGACAAGATGGGCTTTATTCAGATACTATTATTTTGATCGTACCATCTAATTTACTATAAAAAAATAATAAAACATGGTGAAAATTTGAAAAAAAAACACCTTTTATGACTTTTATTTGAAAAATCTTTTACTCATCTACAAAAGCAAGTAAAAAAACCAGCTAAATAGAGATTCTACTATCTGTCCTGAGTTTAGAAATACCCAATGTTTTTATGTTTTTTTTTTTGCTGTTTTTTGTAAGTTATAGGGCAATAAGTACAAGTAGTGTTTTATGATTTCCAAACCTTTTTTTCCAAATCTGGTCATTCTGCCTCCATCTCCTCTTTGGAACATCTTTGAAGCCGGTTAACTCAATGAAACCATATATTTTTGGAAACTAAACACCCCAGGGTATTTCAAATGCTGGTATTTTAACCAGTTTCATGCACTAATTATACAACCACACTTTGTCAAACTTTGTAATAGTATTTTTTTTCACACAAATTGGATTTTAGTTATAAATATACAGGTCCTGGTGTATGTCCCTGTCAAACAACACCCCAATATGTGTTCAGCAACATCTCCTGGGTACAGTGACACCACACATGCATGGTTTGTCAGGTTGTGTGGGGGCTAAAAGGTAACATTTGGGACATGCATAATTCACGGTTTCAATTTGAAATTTTGACAGCCATTTTTTGTACCCAACTTTCAGAAGGGGCAGGCTACAAGAAAGACTGGCCAGATACGCACACACAGAGGAGGTGCGTAGGAGGAACGGGCGAGATGGAGTAGGTGACCACGCGGCTACCCGAACATGGCGGCAAATTAATGGAGCACGCAACAAACCGCTACGATTGCGGCATCCGAATGAGAGTGCACCTTGGATAGCCGATCTTGCTGATCTTACGGCGGAGATAACAGAGTACTAGAGACCCTTATCATACATCCTGACATACGACGACCGATGGAGCGGACTGGAGACTGAAATTAAACGAGACTGGAGACTGTAACTAAACGAGAGTCTGTTGAGGTGGTTGTGAAGCAGATGCGAATCGAGAGCTGCAGAAACCGCGGACTATATATTACAACGAAGCATCTGAACTACAACATTTTACATAATTCTACATAAGAACAAACTAATACAGACACGCAATCAGTTAAGAACGCAGAAACTCGACTCCAGTGAGTAATTATTAATATATAGCATATTTGAAATCTTTATTAACTGATCGGTATACAGTATATACGGGCAAATTGGATCCTCTTTTCTTTTTAACTCCATGCTATATTTATTGAAGTCATGAATGTCGTACAACGAGGATAGAAAACGCATCAGATTGATTGTACTGGAATACATTGACTAAGGGTCAGTTAAATGTTAAAATGGCTTCTCAAAAAAGATGACGCAAGATATAAAAAAAGGGAAAAGCGAGACTTTGATCCAAAAAAAGAAAAAAAGATCAGTACTCTCCGCAGGCTCCTAAAAACACGGAGGAATCGTTATGTTTATCTGATACCACTATAGACGAATTACATAGGCAATCTCTCAGCCCAAGCTCACAAAAATCTCAAATGATTACTAGAGACTATCTCCAACATTGTATGGAAATCCAACTTAACCTATTTAAAGAAGAGTTACTGAAACTAAATAATGAATGGAAAAATTAAAAAAATTGGAAGATAGCCTTAAAACATATGAGCAAAAACATGATTATCTAGAATTTGAGATAAGCTCTATAAAGGAAGAGCTTACAAAGAAAGATAACCTGATATGCACCTTAGAACAAAATTAAATGAGGCTGAAGAAAGAGCACGAAGAAAAAAACTAAGATTAAGCGGAATATCAGAAGAGATAAAACAAGATCAGATTAGAGCCTTCCTGATATGGGAATACATGATTTTGAAAGAGAAGATGCTATAGAACAAGTCCATAGAATTACAAAACCAAAAAACATTCCGGAATCAAAACCAAGAGAAATTATTATACGATTCTCCACTTTCTATACGCGTCAAAGAATTTTGAGAGCCTCAAATGTTTATGCTCCCAAACTAGAAAAGTTTAAACATATCATTTTTTTCCAGGACCTCTCAATGGCCACTAGACAAAAAAGAAGAAAGTTTCAAGAAATAACAAGAAAGACAATGGTTAAGTGATAATTTGATATAGGTGCAAAGCTCGGGGTAGCAAAAGATAAGGTTTTTTTTGGGGGGGTTTCCTCACAGAAAGCACTATTTCAATTTTGGTGGAACTTGACTGAATGAATGTTTAATTAATTTAATTGAAATAATTGCAAATTACTGGAAAATACCTTACCAGGTATATACACATAGGTGGAAAATGAAAAAGAAATTTTTTTTTTATTATTTTAAATATTTATTAACACAAACAGGTAGTACTTATACCCAATTGGATAATGGAAAATAATTCACATTTAAGTTTATTTAAATACTTATCTTTCTTAACTGAATCAATTGAAAATGAAGGGATTATTTTAAGTTAGTAATATTAGCATTGAATTTAATTCAATATATAGAATGACCTCACTAGGTAGTATGTATATACACGTGGAAAATCGAAAAAGAAATTTATATTTAATAATATTTAAATATTTATTTATCAACACAAAAAAGTACTTTTTATACACAGGTGAAAAGAATGAATCCACACTTAAGTATATTAAAATACCTACTAACACATAATTTTGCCGGTGGGACTTGATTGAAAGAATACCTTTAATTGGTTAATTGGAACAATGAATGTATGAATGTAATGTAAGGGAAACGGTATTAATATTGAAATCAACTCACCACATAGAAAGACTTTACTAGGTATTATTTTCACAAAATTATATAGAAAGATTTTATCAGGTATCACATACACATAGATGGAATATGAATAAGAAACTCTTATTTAATAATATTCAAATATGTATTATTATATACAGGTGTTTTTTTTTTATGTTTTTTTTTTAATATACTCCACTAGTTCTGATTTCTCGCTAGCATATGGACGTACTATGACATCGGAGACTTTAAGTGCTTATCTCCGATTATTACTTAGTACTTTGAAGTCTATTAATGATTGTTTGTGTGGTTTGAATGTGTATGAATGGGTGAAGTTTAGTTTGTGGAGCTCAAATGTTTCTGAAGATGTGAAATGGTGTGGATTTGATTAAGATCATCCCGTTAAATGTACAGGGACTAAATTCCCCGCGAGTAAAAGAAATGGCGGCTTTAATGTTCCAAGTTTGGGGAGATAAGTCCAAGCTAGCATGTTAACCCATATTCTAAAACTACAATACAAATTTAGTCACAATGAAGCATGGTTTCTTATAGAATAAGAATTAATAGGAATGACTAATTTAGAATGCCTTATGTGGCAGCGTTATGATAGATCAATTAATGTGACTAAAACCCTCCCCATTACAATCAAGAGTACCATGGAACACATTTAAACGTAGTATAGGTATGAAAAACAAAATCATTCCTACAGCCCCATTAGAAATCCTTCAGACTAATATTCCCCAGTTGAGTCTTAGGAATTGGAGTGGATTTAGAAACAAAAGAATTAATGATATACTACATTTAAGAGATATAAAACCGTTTCAACAACTCTCCGGGGAGTTTAATTTTGGCAATATAGAATTCTACAATGTATTAAGAATTAGATATTATATAAGGTCAAATTTATTTTCTGGTAAAATACCGATAATAAATCGTCAGATTAACGAATTGTTTTCACTGTTTTCAAGTGTTTAAAGAGGTGCTACCTGTTAATGGAGGAAATTGAATCCCTAAAATGTATTAATGTAATATAAACATGGCATCACAACCTCTGCATTCAATGTGATAAATCTCAACAGATAGATAGCCTTGTGGAAATAAACAAAGTCTCCCACTGTCTGAATATGATAGAAATACATTATAAAATTATGTTCCGTTGGTATCTGACCCCGATTAAATTAGCTAAATATCATCAGAAATACTTTCCAGTATGCTGGAGATCTAATAAGGAACTTTTAGACAAATATGGTGGGACTGCAGTGAGATTTTACAGTCTTGGAAGGATTTATTTGCATTAATTTCCATAACTATTGACACAGATATTATCATGACTCCTGATAAAGCACTATTGCATTTAGGTTTGTCTAATTTAACATTTAACTAAAGAGCCTTAGTAATACAGTGCCTCCTGGCAATGAAGATATGTATTGCGAGGAAATGGCAACAAAAAACAATAATACCTATCGAAAATGTAATTAGTCAAATAAAGTATCAATGTTTAATGGAGCAAGGCTTTTTCCAAGCACAACAGAGAATACATAAATTCAATAAGATTTGGAAACCCTGGCTTGATAAATATCCTATTACATAAAACCTATAAAACGGGAAAAGGGAGAAAGAAATAGGAAATAAGAGAAGGAAATAAAAAGGAAGGAAAGGGAGGGGAAAAAAAGGAAAAGAGAAAGGAAAAAAAAGGGGAAAAAGAGACAAACATACATATATATCCAATTATAAAAAAAAATTCAGTTTCTATTGTTTTCCTTTTAGTCACATGACGAATAATTGTTCCTAGGAATTTATAACAAAGAATGACCATGAAGAAGGATATGCATAAGAATCGGTATAAGGAACAGTGGAGTATGGCTGGAGTGTATGTTGGTGTGAATGAGGGGCCTAAAGATCTCTTAAACACTTAGGCCTTTTTAGACTATATGAGAAGCCGTGATCTTGTCGTAGCGACACTAGGGCATTACGATGCATATAAATTTGCACTCTGTAAATATATTCAGGCAATATGGTGTACATTTATGTATATTCTGTTGCTAATGAATCACGATGTAATTTTTTTCACTTTGTATATTACTTATGTTTGTATACTTACGTTTATAATAAAAAAAAATAAAAGAATAGACACAGGGGACACTTGTCAGTGCAAATAAAGGCTCATAAAAATGGTGCACCAAAAAAATCTAAAAAGCAGTAAATGTAAAAAAAATTCTAAAAAAATACAAAAGTGGAGCAGGAACAAAAAAAAAACAAATGAAAAATGGGCAGCTGTGTGGTACAGCTTGAAGCAGTTACCAAGGCAGAGTGCAGGTTCTCCAGGCTTATCTGGACAGTAGAACGTGGTGTCCTTTCTTTGCCCCCTGCTGTAGCATACCCTGCATCTTTTGGGGGACTCTGTTTCTTCTTTGTAGGAGGAAGTCCTAAAATGGGTAGCCCCAATTCTGCTAGACTCCATCACCGCCCGGGGAACAGGTGCATCTTGGTACGAGATACCCGAAATAACTTGAAGCTGAAACGGCAAAAAAGACATTCCGGGATTTGCTTTTTTGTGTAACAAAAAAAGTGTTGTAGGTTGCAATTTCCATGAGATAAATTGCAACCATCTTGTACCAAGCCTTTGCCTTCCTCATAAGGAGGTAGGGCTGTAGGAGTTGATCTGACAGATCAACTCCATCCATGTTCTTATTATAGGCCCTGATGCACACTGGCTTTCTAGTGAACCCGGCTCTGCCACGGACAGAAACCTCCACAGTTCTCTCTTCGTGGATGGTGCTCAGCATGCACACTTCTTTTCTGTCCATGAACTTCAATGCCAAGAGCTCCTCTTGATGTAGAACTGAGGTCTCCCCCTTTCGTAGTCGGGTTTGTGCCAGATCTTGTGGAAAACCCACGCCGTTCTTTCTTATAGTACCGCAAGCTACTGTGTCAAAACAACACAGCAGCTTGAACAAAGGGACGCTAGTATAAAAGTTGTCAACATACAAGTGGTAGCCTTTGTTTATAAGGGGGAATATTAGGTCCCAAACAATCTTGGCACTGGTTCCCAGATGCTCTGGGCAACCTGGAGGGTCAAGGTGGTTATCCCTTCCCTCGTATACCCGGAAAGCCTGAGTATACCCAGTCTCGCTCTTGCAGAGCTTATACAATTTTATTCCATACCTGGAGCGCTTGGAAGGAATATACTGCTTGAATCCCAACCTTCCTTCATCCACGCAGATAACCCTTCCAGGTGTATAAGCCTCTGCAAACTTGGCAGCCAGATGGGTAATCACGGGGCGGATTTTATAGAGCCTGTCAAACTGAGAGTGCTCCTTAGGCGGACACAGGCTGTTTTATTGCTAAAATGCATGAAATGAAGAATCATTTCATACCTTCTCCTACCCATTGACTGGGTGTAAATTGGGGCTGGTGCTCCAGCGGATGGAGGGTTTTTTAATAATTCCCCTCAGCATAGTTAATGCCCAGAATTTAAGAAATTCTGGCACGTCAATGGGGGTCCATGGCTGCTTTGCAAAATAGGAGTCAGGGTTAGCAGCACGGTACTGCTGGTCATAAAGGTTTGACTGGGAGACAATGTCTCCCAAGACATCTTCTCCCAAAACAATCTGCACAAACTGCAGTGGGGTGAATCCTGTAACATCAATATTGATGTTTAAACTGCAACTGGATGGATACCTGGAAAAACATAATATTCGGGGATATAATCTTTAATTATGGGGAAACAGCTTATTGATCCAAGGAGAAATCTGACTGCCATTTTGGGGTCAAGAAGGAATTTCTTAACCCTGGTTAGTGCAAAATTGGAAAGAGCGAAGCCGGGGTTTTCTGCCTTCTTTTGGATCAAACAGCAACAAATTAACAGATATAGGAAAGGCTGAACTTGATGGACGCATGTCTTTTTTCAGCCTATGTAACTATGTAACTATGATGCCAGGAATTGCAGTAAAGGGAGGGATAGCTGGCTTATACCTATTAGGTGCTACCCACTCCTCAGGTGCCCTGCCACCACTACTTGTGGCAGCGGACCCAGCAGCCACAGATACATCACTAGATATATCTATGAACTGACCAACGTCAGTGGCCTCAGAATCTGAGGCCAAAAATTCATACGCCTCCTCCGCAGTATACCTGCGCTGCATCATTAACCCCTAGCCGGTAAAATGAAAAAGAAAAAAAATAAATATATATATATATAAAAAAAATACAGTAAGCTAAAAGGTGCCAAAAATAATATAACAATATAAAATAAACCCTGAAAAAATGTGGATAAAAATAAAAGGGCACAAACAGCAAAAAAGTGCTGATGTGCAATATCACTGCCTGTGCAGTGATCAATAGTAAGGAAGGGGTTAAAAAAAGGGGGCTCTTATAAGAGCCTTTTTGGGGATTTTTAATTTTTTTTTATAATATTTTATGAAAGTTTACCTGCTTTATCACGATCTGTCTCTCTCCCTCACTAAAAGCAATTGATGGAGGGAGGCAGATCTTTACCGGTCAAAGTAAATGTTAATAAACATTGCCTTTGTTAATAAATGTTAATAAACATTGACCGAGCAAATCAAGATCACTCTCCTGAGTGATCTTTAGGCTTGGGGTGTCAATCACTGGATGCTGATAGCATCCAGCAACACCCCCTGAGTGACTAAAGTGATTTGTAATCGCTTCTGAGGCTATTGCCAGGAGAAGGGCAGCGCTATCTTTGAAGGTAAGGTAAGCATGGCGGCGCCCTGCCGCTAGAAACTTTGTTTAAGAAACGATCAAAGGTCGTTTTTTCCACTCAGTTGGTGTTCTTGAAATGCCTCGATATCAGCATGTGAGCTGAGAGGTTTCCCAAGAATTTGTTTAAGTATCTCTTTTGTTTTATGTTATTAGCAAATGTTTTGTGTATGTTATGTTTTACAACCTGTAACAGTGACCTAATTTAATATACCGTATGTACTCGATTATAAGACGACCCTAATTATAAGACGACCCCCCAAAATCTGAATATTAATTTAGGAAAAAAAGGAAAAGCCTGAATATAAGACGACCCTATAGGAAAAAAGTTTTACCAGTAAATGTTAATTCATGTAAACTATGTAAACTATTTTTTTTAATAAAAGCTATGATTGAGTAAAATATTTTGTTTTTAATTCCTTTTATTTTCCAACCTGCCCCCCAGTTATGCACATCTGCTTGTCACTCTGCCCCATAAATGCCTTATACCCCCTATGCCACTGTGTCCCATGATATGCCTTTTAACCCTCTAAATGCCACTGTGTCCCATGATATGCCTTTTAACCCTCTATATGCCACTGTGCCCCATGATATGCCTTTCTTTTATAATTTATTTGTATATAAACATATAAATATAAACATACATCATAAAAAAGTATGAGGGGAAAAAATATATATATATATAAATTTCCA
Organism: Spea bombifrons; assembly: GCF_027358695.1. NCBI lineage: Eukaryota > Metazoa > Chordata > Amphibia > Anura > Pelobatidae > Spea > Spea bombifrons. The sequence goes on along the minus strand of NC_071096.1, from coordinate 17,121,050 downwards.
ATAAAATTCATATTCATTCTGAATCCAAAAATTCAAATTGCAATTTACGCTTCAGTTTTATAATATAGAGTAATCGTATTTTCACTATTCATACAATAAACTGAAATATAAGCCTTCAGAAGTATCAAACAGGCCGAAATCTGTAATGGATCAAAGCTAGTTTACTTATTTTATGATATGCCTTTTGACCCCCTATGTGCCACTCTTCCTCCAGAACTGCCTTATACCCCTATATGCCACTCTGGCATTTAGGGGGTTAAAAGGCATATTATGGGGCAGAGTGGCATATAGGGAGGTATAAGGCATTTCAGGAGGCAGAGTGGCATTAAGGGGGTTAAAAGACATCTCATAGAGCACTCTACCTACAGAAATGCCTTATGCCCCCCACTTAACCCCCCCAAAAAAAACAAAAAACTTACCGGTGCTTCTGACTCCCGGTGTGTTGTCTGGGCAGCGTGTACACGTCTACGCGATTCGCGTAGTCAACTTCCGCTGCAGCTGGAAGGAGGTGCGGTTAGCTGCGAGGGTTGTCTGCGTCCATCGCGCAGACCTTCCCCGGCTGTCAGAGATAATTCACGGGTAAGTTGGGGGTGGGGGGTTTGAGTAAGGGGAGACAGGAGGATCCAGGTCCCGTGCAGCTTTGCGGGGGATCTGGATCTTAGTCAGACCTATTTGCTCTGAAAAAAACCTTGTCTTATAATCGAGCAAATACGGTAAATATCCATTTTTCTATACGCTTGCATTTGTGCTTTATTCATCACACATTCCCTAAAAGAAACACCCTGTAAGAGGGTCATAATTTCTTACACATAGAGGCTAGAAGTCTCCACTAAGAGGGTCTCCACAAGCTTCCAGGATATCCTATAGCCTGTTTTTACGTGTATCAGACTCCACCAAGAGGGCCACAACAGGTTTCCTGTGGCTCCTACTGCTAGGAACAGATGATCTCTGCCGAACACTGGAACCTGGAGTGTGCTGGTAAGTGACATGAACCTTATTGACTATATACAAACGATTGGTACATTGAGAAGTTGCCTTTTCCCAGTCTAAGACATTATGACCCACTTACAGGGGTATTCTTTAGGGAATGTGTGATGAATAAAGCACAAAGGCAAGTGAATAGAAAAATGTATATTGAAATTGAATTAGGTCACTGGTGCAGGTGATAAAATATTTAACACACACAGAACATTTGATAACAATACAAAACAAAAATGCTACTTGAGCATCATCAAAATGATGTCATTCGTTCTATTTATACTTAATATAGTTAATAGAAATACTTATACTTAATCGTTGGGAAACCTCTCAGCTCACAGCATTCTCCTGGGTGCCATCTTGCACATCTTGGTTCTGAATGTCCTGACCCAGAAAACTTCCGTTCACTGCTCTCTCCTTACTTAGGCTGACTCATACAGACCCTAACTAGTTATCCCAGAATCCTTTGTGCCTCCCAGAAAGTGGTTCACCCAACACCTCTTTCCAGAGAGTTATCATAAAATCCATGATAAATAGTCTATGTGAAAATACAACACTTTTGCTTTAGTTGTCTGACCACCTGGAAAATATCCCATCTCTGTTGGAGCCTTTAATTCCAAATCCTTTGTAGTGCATTACTATGCAAATGACCTTACATTATAAAACCAGATAGCTTCCCTTAAACATACACACATCTTCTCAAAAGCATATGTTGATGCATTAAAGGTAACATCACATTTTGAAGGCACCCTTCATTTCTTACACCAGAATTCTTAAGGATAATAATGTTTTAGTTCAGATTCCTATGTTTTAACTTTTGAGGGTTAAGTGACACCAGTATCACATATCACACTGATACTGTCTTACTCATATATGGCACTTGGAACAGAGAACAAGAACCAGACAAGAAGGTTGCAAGGAGCGGACTGAAGTTGGAGAGTGCATCAACAGGCAGTGGCAGAGTTGTAGCTACCTAAAGAAACAGTTAGCTCTAGTTACTGAGAGCTTCTTTTTCCTGCCAATCCCTGATGACGCTACAGGTAGAACCCCTCCTCCATACCTAAAAGCCCCTCCCAGAGAGCCCCAGTGAACAACAAGGACTACACAACAAACCGAAAAAACAATGCAAAAAAAACTTTATTCACAGAAAGGGATAAAGGATAAAGGATCAACAATTTTTGCCATATTATAATTTAACCTTTTTAGGTAAATTATCTTTTTATTGAAACAGATTGACATCACGGTATAAAGCAAATACATAAAAAAGGAAATATAAAAGGGGTACATATACATCTCTAGACAAGAAAACATACAATTTGAAAATATCTCCAAGTAAATACAACAAGGTGTAGCAGTGTAGCAGTGTAAAGTATATAAACAGACAAATGCGGACAACATCTTGTGAAAGCCCCTGCCACCGCACCTGGAAAGAGGAGAAGAAAAAAAAAATATATATAATAAATATAATGGGGGGAGCAAAGGAGAGGGACAGGTTAGGAGACTAAATAGAGACAAGTAAGTGTTAGAATCAGAGCAGAAAGGTAAAACAGTGATGAGCAGAGATGGGGTGAAGTGAAGTGTAAGAGAGCAAAGAGAGAGGAAGGGGGAAAGGGAGGTAGTCCGCACACCTTGGGTGGATGTGGACCTAGAGCCAGTGGGGTCTACCTATCACTATTCTAGGAGCTCTGCCAGAACCGTAGAGGATTGGAAGGCCATCCAGCATGCCCAAACCCCTGTATAAGCTTCCATCCTATCAGAGGACAAGTGGACTAGTTCTTCTATCACCCTGGTCTCCTCCACCCGGGATACCCAGTGACTGAAGGAAGGGGCCTACATGAAAAGCCATGTGGGCTATGCCAGGAACAATGGGATATCAGGAACGCCATGAAGAAGGAGGAGGGGTAGAGGAGACTGGAAGGAGATGAAGGAAGCAGCATGGCAGAAGCTAAGAGAGCTGCGAAAGTTTGCCAGAGAAAAAGTATGAAATAGAAAGTTGCTCTTCCATCTTGGGCTAGTTAAGTGTCAAGAAGCTAGGACTAGTTTAGTGCCTAGTATTGTAACTAAAAATTAGAGCTACTACTGAAAGAATCCTTTAAAGTCTTCTATATGATCCTGGTATCTAGAGCCATTTTGGAAACTGAGCACCAAAGGAGTCATTTGATATGCTGATACTCTCTGAAGTTAAGTACATATGTTATTACAATGGTATTAGAATATAATTGTTGACTGTCTGTAACTTTGTTATGGTAACCTTTTTCGATATATTGTCTTTACGGCTAGAGGTATTAATAAAGTATATCATTATATATTATCATAACATCTGTTGGTATTCGTCTTTACATAATTTAACTGTTTTCCTGAATCAAATTTATTGTTGTATTGTTAGATGTGTTTTGTCTAAATTGTGTATTTAAATATTAGCATAAATTTGCATAAAACAGGGGCCTCAGGATGTTTCCAGTATAAAGGAATTAGACAACGAGCAGCATTAAGAAGGTGACATATAATAGAACGTTTCATAGATGTCAAAGATCTGAGTGAAGAAGGAGGCCAAAACTCGGGAGGGCGGGATGGTCTGTCCAGTCACCTCTTCTATACAGCGAAAAAACTCCTATCCAAAAAGGCTGGAGCCGACTACAGCTCCACCAGATATGTAAGTATGTGCCAGTTTCCTCGCCACACTTCCAACAGGTCGGATCACTCCCCGGAAAGATTCTTCTAACAGCCACAAGAGTCTTATACCACATGGATAATACCCTTGTAGACATTTTCCTGAATTTTCGAGGCAATGAAGCTGTCACGGCTAGCTATCGGATAACCGGACACTTAACTCACTTAACCCTAAAACGCACCACAAAAACCCACACCAGACTGGTAATACATTGCTACCACCAAGTTATGTGTTTAAGCGGACTGCAGCTTATGGACGCTTCGGTAACGCCTGATACCACACTGAACCGATTAAAAATGCATAAAATCCAATTTAAGTAACACAATTAAGTAACGTGGTTTATTCCAGCTTTCTCGGAAGACAGAGTTCGGTAAGAGCACAGAGACGGAAACTGGATTAATATATAGTTTAATCTGACGAATGTCACAGTGCTTATGTACAAAAATATGCGCAAAGGTGAAAACAATTTAGTATATAATACAGTTAGTAAAAATAAAACAAGGAGAAATACAGAAAAACCTAATTATACAAAACCAATTTAGGTCATCTGCGGGAACCTCAATGTACTTGTTGAATTTGAGGATTTTCAGTGATGTTCCAAATCCATAGAAAGTTTCAGGAGAGATTCTAAGAGAAGTTCTCAGAGAGGTTCTAGGAGAGGTTCACTGATTCTCCAAAAAACAGTCAACTGTATCCCCTGGTGAGATGTTCTGCCCCTCCAGTGTCACATAGAGATGTCCCAGGCCTAGCCCTTAGTATCTCACACACACCCATATACTCTTAACATACATCTGTTAAGATTGACAGATCTCATTGTGTCCTCAAGACGACTCAAACCCAGCGTAGAAGACCATCACCCTAAATTTCATACCATAGGGGAGGCACCACCAATGGTCACTGAGGCTGAACCTGAATGAATCTATGGCAGGGCTCTGGTATGTAAAAGGTGTTGGCCAGTCTGAGTGGCTTAAGACGGCAAGTTGTTGGTTAGGTTAACCCTTCCAATGCCAAACCCCTCTGTTAGCCCTAGACAGGCTCTGCATGACAGAAGCATTTGTGCGCTAGGGTGCAAACCTTCTCCAATTGATGATCAGAGAGAGACTCCCCGAGAGCTTCCTCCCAGGACCCCATAAATGATCAAGTTACAGAGGATGTGTCCATCAATAACATGCGCTATGTAGTAGAAATCCCACCTGGGGTATCGTCTCCTGTCTAGTAAGCTGCTCAAAAGCAGTTAGGCCCCTTGTTAAATGATGTTTACCCGGAAGAAAGGAAATGTAACGCAATCTGAGTGAAGCTAAAGCATAGTATGTCTTTCGAAAACAAGAGGAGCATCACGATCCCATACAACAGACAGGGATGACTCAGGGGACATGCTGAGCGATTCAAGGAACCCTCCCTCCACCCCTGGAAAGAAGTCCAAGTTGCCCGCAATGGGAGTCAACGGAGATGGAAAAGACGAAAGAACTCCTCCAATCCGTCACCACATCCCCAAAGTGGCATGCACAAAGGGGTTAGAGCAGAGCGAGGACTGGATACCCCCAGGGCGGAGCCACATGCAAGTAGGTAAGGGAAACGGCGTGGAGACCTGTTCCATCTCGATCCATTTCTTCCATTCTAGTACACGTTGCAACTGTGTAGCGCTGTAATAGCCAAGAAAATCGGGCAAAGCAAGGCCTCCTTTGTCCTTTGGTCGGATGAGAACAGCGTAGCAAAACCTGGGACTTTTCCCCCTCCAAACAAATCGAGTTATTAAGGTGCAGAGCTCCGTAAAGAACGCCTTCAAGATGAAAATAGGTAAGGTCTGAAAAAGATATAACACCCTCGGGAGAATATTCATCTTAATCACATTAAACTTGCCGTGCCAAGAACCATGAGGAATAGCCCAGCGTTGCAGGTCACATCTTAATTGTTTCACTAGCCTGGGGAAATTTTCACGATAAATCGTGGTTAAATCTCTCGGGACCCAGACACCCAAATACTTTATGCTATCACGGCACCCCCTGTAGAGGAATGAACCCCTAACCGGGGTACATACACAGATTCCACCATGTAATGGCTAACTTAGCATGATAGGAGTGTGATTGTCTGGCCATGATAGGAATGTGATTACAGCCTCCCTATGCCATGCTATCCCCCCCCCACACTTACACATCCATGCTATCACACACACACTCATTCACAAACATTCATTCACAAACATTCAGCATAAACTACATAACACCCATCACACACTTACTATTCCACTCTCACTGAATGTTTTCCTACCTTTTCTCTGTCCCTTTTCTTCCTCTTGGCTCTTCTTCTGTGTTCTGTCCTTCCAGTGCAGTGAGTGCAGAAGGCGGTGGGCGTGGCTTCAGTGTTGTGCGCCGGGATATGACAGCAAATCCCGACGCACAGCATCAGTTGCCGCGCACTTCGCAAGGGAGCAGGATCAGAGGTCTGCATTAACCGAGCCTGCTCCTCTAGAGACAGACATTACTGTCGATCGGAACAGGTCAGTCCGTGGATGCTGTAGTTATCCCCGACAGCCTGCAGGAAAGGTTCAAGTGAAAGGACAAACAGGAGGGGAGATAGGGGACAGCTCTGTTGCGCACCATTTCGAATTGGAAAGGATTCTGTGAGAGCTCCGTTCAGTCGAACACGCGCAGAAGGGGACAAATATAAGGAGGTGATCCAGTGGAGCCAGAATTGACCAAAGCCCAAGGTCCGGAGGGTCTGGAATGTAAAGGGCACCTGCAAGTGTCTCCAAAAGACCCGATAATATCCAAGGGGGTACCCATCTGGACCCAGAGCTTTCCCAGTTACCATAGATTTCATGGCGGCCGACACTTCCTCAATTGTAATCTCACGCTCCAGATCTTCCAATTGGTCAGCAGAAAATTGGATGAGTGACCCACATCCGAATTCGCATTCTCCAGAAAGAAGTGTTCCAGCTGATTGGTAATTGCCTGGATCGTGTCAACGTCAGACAGTGTAAGATATACGTAAGGTTGGGTAGGAGGTGGAGCCCGGTAAGCAGGATAACAAACAGCAAATGTTCCACAGTAGGAGCTGATCCACTAAATGGAGCGTCGGTCAGAGTACGAGCCAAAATTCAGGGCAACAGGGAGACAGCAAGTCCATATAACAATAGCCAGGTTCGGTAAACAAGAGGTCAGGAAACACCGTTTAGTAGCCAAGGTCGGGATTGGAGAAGGCAGCAGAGTCACAGGAATAGCCAGGTTCGGTACACAGGATATCAGGAAATAGCATAAAGCAAACGAATAGGAGCGCAACTCGGCACAATAACTGAGCACTGAGCACAGCTCAGTGCTGAGTTTTAGACTTGCCGCTCGGAGGATGTCCCGTCCCTGGGCGTGACGTCCACCGAGCGTGCACACTGCTGCGTCCGTCCTGAGACGGATAAAGTGGGTAGGGGGCGCGCGCGCGCGCACATGCTTAGAAGCAATCTCGCTGCAGCCTGAGGAGGATGCAGGAGAAACTGCGCTGGATCCAGTACCCGCGTGCAGCAGGTACCCAGGTGAGTTACTCCGTTGGGGTCCGGTGCATGGACCCTGACAGTTCCCCCTCCCAACGAGAGGCCTCTGGGCCTCTAACGGGACCCGGTCGCTCAGGATGACATTTGTGAAGCGATGAGAGGAGCTCCAGAGCATGCACAGTGTTAGCGGGTTCCCAGGAATCTTCATCTGGTGAGTACCCCTTCCAGCGGATCAGATATTGTAGACGTTTGTAGTGGTATCGGGAATCTAGAATCTGCTCCACCTCGTATTCTGGAATGTTATCAACAAGCACAGCAGGAGGCGGGATAGGATGTCGGCCTGGAAAACGGGGTGGATAGACATGAAGTCGGGTAACTTCAACTCCACCGCTGAGGAGACGCACAATAGAAAATGGACCAACATATCTAGGACCTAATTTCTTCGTGGGACAGGTAAGTTTCATGTTTTTCGTCGAAAGCCAGACCTTGTCCCCTGGGCAGAAGGTAGGTGCAACGCTACGATGTCGGCAAAATATTTGTAGCGTTGTTGGGCCTTGGCCAAAGTGTCACGTAAGAGCAGATACGTCTGGGTGAGTCTCCAGAAGGATATAGAAATGTTGGAGAAGGGCTACTAAAATGGTTTGTGGATTGTAAGGTTTGTGGATTACCTTACCAGGACAAGTTAAAGGATCTTAACCTATATAGCCTGGAAAAAAGACGTGACAGGGGGGATATGATAGAAACATTTAAATACTTAAAGGGAATCAACAAGGTAAAGGAAGATATCTTATTTAAAAGGAGAAATACTACTCACGGCACTTTGGACCGAGTAAGACTGACTTTTTAAATCAGCAATTTCTTTCAATCAAATTTTTTTTTTTTCTCCCTATTTGATACCCATTTTATCATAACGAGATACCCTTATAGATCTTATAGGAAAGTTATTTTATGCAATTTATTTTAGAGTCTAGCTGCAAGGGCCCTGCAGCTGACCCTATTTTTTGTATTTATTTTTTGTATTTGTTTTAATAAATGTATCTATGTTTCTAAACCACTACACATCATTTTACTGATTGGATACTTTTAAGCATTCTATATCATCACACACACAACACCAGCTGTATTCTAACATACCATTCAGGGACCTTATTGGAGAACAGTAATAGTTTTTATACTCATTTGCTTTAGGTTGTAAAGGGTACACAACCTTATCTCAATACCAGTTCTCATTTGGTCCTACCCTCTATATTGTTGAGCTACCTATTGTGTTTACACTTGAGAGACGTGTTGTCGGTGCGCCTCTAAGGATGGAGAAAACACCAGGATGTCATCCAAGTAGACGATGACGTAATGGTCGAGGATGTCGCAAAATATATCATTAATGAAATGTTGGAATGTGGCAGGAGCGTTACACAATCCAAATGGCATCACTAGATATTCAAAGTGGCCATATCGACATCTAAACGCTGTTTTCCGCTCGTCCCCTTTACGGATTCTCAATAGATTGTACGCCCCCCGTAAGTCTATTTTAGTGAAAACCTTGGCTGTCTGGACATGTTCTAGTAATTCCGGTATGAGTGGTAGAGGGTATCTGTTTTTCACCGTTATATTATTTAATTCCCGATAATCAACACAGGGTCGTAGTCCCCTGTCTTTTTTATGGATGAAAAAGATACTTCCTCCAGCAGGTGAGGTCGAGGGTCGTATAAATCCCTTAGCGAGACTGTCATTAATGTATTCTTTTAGTGCTGTGAGTTCAGGTTCTGCCAAAGGATATATACGGCCAAATGGAATGGCAGCTCCAGGATACAGTTCTATGGGACAGTCATAAGAACGGTAAGGGGGGAGTCTCTCAGCCCCCTTTTTCTTAAATACATCTTTAAAATGTTTATAAGGTAAGGGTAATTCTTGGGGAGAAGTGGTGAGGTGGGTGAGGCAGATAGCCGTCTTCTTCAGACAGGTCTGATTACAATGTGAGGAAGTGAAACGAAAAACTCCTGTCTCCCAGTTAATAGAGGGATTGTGGGTTCTTAGCCACGGGAGGCCCAGGATGACAGGAGATATGGGAGAGGGTAAGACGTCAAAACGGATAGTCTTTGAATGTCCCTCTCCAATCTTGAGCAGCAAGGAATCATGGGACTGGTCTTCAGAGGGCTGCCATCGACGAGCTGGATAGAAATTGGGAGCTTCTTACGACGAGTCGGTATGGAGAGCGACTGTACAATATCATAGTCCAGGAAATTGCCACTAGCTCCAGAGTCGACCATAGCCCGGAGGTTGACGGATCTTTTATTCCACCTTGGAAAAACCAACACGAGTTCTGCAGTCTTTGTATACGTGACCAGCACGACCACAATACAGACAAAGTCCCAAGGATCTGTGTCGTTCTTTTTCAGCAGGAGACAGCGGTCCTCGGATGATGCCTATCTGCATTGGTTCTTCAGGTGGGAGATGAGATCCTGTCGCAGAAGTTGAAGCAGGAGTCCAGGGATTACTGACAGATTGACGTTCTAATCTCCTCTCTCTTAGACGGTGGTCGATCTGGTGGCCAGCTTGATGAAATCTTATAACCCGACGAGGATAGAAGTGCGAGCTAGCTCATCCTTAACCATCTCTGATAATCCCCAACGGAATTGATCGTGGAGGGCCGACTCATTCCAGGTAGACTCGAGGGCCAGCCGCCTGAATTCCGTGATATAATCTTCCACAGGCCTTCTCCCTTGTTTGAGGGATCTTAGGGTAGTAGTAGCTGAGGATGTTCTGTAAGGGTCATTGTAGAGCGTGTCGAGCACCTGACGGAAAGAAGACCAGAAGTCGAGGATAGAGCTTTGGCTGTGGAGAAGGTGGTGAGCCCACATTTGGGGTTCGTCTGACAGGAGGGAAATCACGGTGTGAACCTTGGTATAATCTGAAGTATAGGTCCTTGGTTTTAAATTAAACAGTATCTGATATGAAGTAATGAAGGTACGATATTTGGAGGGGTTGCCCAAAAATCTCTCCGGAAGGGGAACCTGTGGTTCCATGGAGGAGGCCCCCTCCAGAAGGGGAGCTGGAGGAGCTGCTGCTGGTTCAGCGGGAGCATTCTGATGTAACTGGATCAGATGCATTTGTTGTCTCAGCTGATTCTGACTCGCTTGGAGCTCTTGAAGGGACTGAGTCATAGCGGTCATCTGTTGAGTAAGTGTGGATATGGCGTCAGTTAATCCTGCGGCCTCCATAATGGCTCAGTTATTATGTAAGATATACGTAAGGTTGGGTAGGAGGTGGAGCCCGGTAAGCAGGATAACAAACAGCAAATGTTCCACAGTAGGAGCTGATCCACTAAATGGAGCGTCGGTCAGGGTACGAGCCAAAATTCAGGGCAACAGAGAGACAGCAAGTCCATATAACAATAGCCAGGTTCGGTACAGAAGAGGCCAGGAAATAAAAAAGTATAAAGAACAGTACTCCACAGCTGTAGCCCACATTTATGAGAAAAACCAATTGTGGCCATCTGCAAAGTAATGCAGATTTATCCCCAAAAGCAACCCAGTCAACCTTCCCACCCACCACACAAAAAGAAAATGCTGTTATGCGTCCACAGCCCAAGATCCACCCACCTCCCTCCACGTCAACACCCAAATGCTGTAAACAGAGCCAGCCTTAAGTGTTCTGGCGCCCTGTGCGGACTACTCCTCTGGTGCCCCGTTCTCACTACCCCCCTGCCCCTTCTCGCTACCCCCCTCCTCTGCCCCTTCTCACTATCCCCCCCTGCCCCTTCTAACTATCTACTCCCTCTCCCTACTTCTCATTATCCTCACTTACCTTGTTACCGGACTCCTGCGGTGGGAGCGGGAGGCATCCGTCTACCCGCTCTGCCGCGGTCCCAGCATTTCATGTTGAGCGCCGGAAAATGACATATGAGTTACGGAGAGTGAGGGGTGCCAAGCGGTTGCTGAAAACTTCACCGATCGGCGCCCCTGCTCGGCACTGAAATTAAAGCATCGTTTTTTGTTTTTTTTTTAAACTTTATTTAACATAAAGGAGTCCCAGGCAGGCGCCCCTGCTGCTATGGCGCCCTGTGCGGCCGCACAGGTCGCACACCCCTAAAGCCGGCCCTGGCCCCTAAATTAACCCTAAAGACCCCATTCACCATAACTGCCCCTAAATTAACCCTAAAGACCCCATTAACCATAACTGCCCCTAAATTAACCCTAAAGACCCCATCAACCATACCAATTTATGACGGTAATTTATCTGGAGTACATGCAATTAATGCTTGTGTGGTATATAATTATTTTTGAGTTGTAATATAATTTAAGTTCTACATTTTGGATCTGCAATAAACATTTACAAAAATGTCCCTTTCTTCAGTTCCTAGCTGCCAGTTAATATTGAACTTCATTGGGGTTATCCCTTTATTGTAGCTGCATCAGGATAGGGATATCACAATATGATTATATTAATTTACTAAGTAAAAAAGTTTTACGCAGTTTACATACACATGGCTTTATTTGAATAACAATGTATATTTAGTGGGTATAGTTATATGTACGTTTAATATATGGACTAGGGAATCAGGATAAGCTGCTGGGAGGAGCTGTGGTTCTTTTGCCTGCAGGCAGGAGGAGTCATAGACTCTAATGAAATGGGCGGGGCCAATCATCAGTATGACTTCAGGGAGGGACTGGGATAGAGCCCTGCGTGGGACTGCTTTTTTAATCCCGCTCCCTCCCGCTGATTTTTTGTCCAATCCCGGCCGCTCACGCAATGTGTGTGTTCCGCTCATGCCACATATGTGGTCAATCACGCCCACATTCTTACCGGAACTGCAGATTACCTGCGCAGTCCTGCGATGCTGCCTTCGTGTTGCTCCCTCAGAGCGTCTCTTCTCTTGTTGCGCCGAGGAACATGGCGGAGTCACGGGACGTGACATAACATCACGTGACTCCACTGGGTTCCTGGGTGGCGCAAGAGAAGAGACACTGTGAGGGAGCAGCGCTAAAGCAGCTTTGCGGGACTACCGGGACCCGCAGGTACAGTGTCTGGCCGCCTGCACATCCCAGTGCAGTCCTCTAGACTGGGAAGTAATAACTCCTGTGAGTCACACCAAGTGATCCAAAGAATCGGACCATTTCCACGACTCAAAATGATCCGAATCACTTTGCTGATCCGAACTTCCCATCACTAATAGTGATCAAGTTAATTACACCAATCTTTACAAAATCAGCCACTACTTGCAAAATGCTATTTTCAGCAGCATACATCAGCCTACGGAAAATCTGAGCTCACTTATGACTAGTCGATTTAAACAATGGCGATCCGGTCCTAATTGAAGTAGCCTCCTTATACCCTGAGCTGGTTATGTTTGTGAGATATTTACACTATTATTTGAATCGTTCCTTAAATCATTTCTTTCTCGGAAATGATACCATTTATTGGCTAACTGAGAGTATAATCGGCAACTAAACTCTCAGTTAGCCAATAAATGGTATCATTTTAACCCCTTCGCGACCTTTGCCGGTTCAGGACCGTCATGACAAGAAGGTCACTAAATGACCTTTGACGGTCCTGAACCGTCAAAAAGTTAAATAAGCTTAGAAAGTGATCAAGGATCACTTTCTTCGCTTAAACGGCCTTGCTGCAATGCCTCGATGTCGAGGCATTCAGCAAGGCCGAGATCGGCATCGGGGGCCATGTCTGGCCCCTCCCCGGGGCGTCAACAGCCGCCATACATTGTATGGCGGCGGACGCCCGTTTTAAAAGCGTTTAGGAGGCGATCAACGATAGCCTCCTAAACTTAAATGGTGTCGCTGGAATGCCTCGATCAGGAGGCATCCAGCGACACCAAACACTTACCTTTAGGTGGGCTGTGACCGCTCCGGAGAGCGGTCACAGCCGCAGCTGCCGGTGATCTTCGCCATCAAGTAAGATGGCCGCCGCTCTGTAAAAAAAAACAAACAAGAAAAAGTTTGCTAGAGGGTCTCCAGACCCTCTAGAGAACTGGCTCCACTTGCTGGTTGAATACAGGTACTGCATTCAACCATGCAAGTCAATGGAGCCCAGCTTTCTAATCACTATGTGATTAGTAAAATATTCAAAAAAAAATAAAAAAAAAATAAAAAAAAAAAATGGAAAAAAAAAAAAATGTGCTAACATTTAAAAATAATTATGCAGTGATGTCACTAGATGAACCATCCAGTACCAGCAAAATGTGTAAAAAAAATATAAAAAAAGTATTAAAAAAATAAAAAAAATAAAAAAATAAAGTTTATTATTTTGAGCAAGTGCTAAAATTTCTCAAAAATCTCAAAGAGTTAAAATAAAAGCACTTCAAATACCCAAGGGGTGTCTAATATATAAAAAAATGGCTGATGGGGTAAATTGGAGTGGCCTAGCTCACAGATAGGGCATAGGTACAGACTGACCAAAATGGAGAAAAAAAGCGCACTTCCCAAATGTGGCATTTTAAATCTGAAACAACCCGACAAACCCATGCATGTCGGGTATCACTGCACTCAGAAGATGTTCCTGCACACATATTGGGGGGTTGTTTGACAGTGACATATACCAGAACCTGTATATCTATAACTAAAGTACAATTTGTGTGAAAAAATTACTATTACAAAGTTTGACAATGTGTAGTTCTATAATTGGTGCATGGAAAGGGTTAAAATAACAGCATTCGGAATACCCTGGGGTGTCTAGTTTTCCAAAATATATGGTTTGAATGGGTTAAATTGTGTTAATCGGCTTCAAAGATATTCCAAAGAGGAGATGGAGGCAGAATGACCAAATGACCACCTGAATTACGCATGCCCCAAAAGTAGCCTTTTACCAGCCAAACAATCTGACAAGCCCATGCATGTGGGGTATCGCCGTACTCAGGAGATGTTCCTGAACACACATTGGGGTGTTGTTTGATAGTGACATATACCAGAACCTGTATATCTATAACTAAAGTACAATTTGTGTGGAAAAAAAAATAAAAAAAATTACTATTACAAAGTTTGACAAAGTGTAGTTGTATAATTGGTGCATGGAAAGGGTTAAAATAACAGCATTTGGAATACCCTGGGGTGTCTAGTTTTCAAAAATATATGGTTTGAATGGGTTAAATTGAGTTAACCGGCTTCAAAGATGTTCCAAAGAGGAGATGTAGGCAGACTGACCAGATTTGTTAAAAAAGATTTGGAAATCATAAAACGCTGCTTGTACTTATTGCCCTATAACGTACAAAAAACAGCAAAAAAACATAAAAACATTGGGTATCTCTAAACTCAGGACAAGTAGTAGAATCTATTTAGCTAGTTTTTTTACTTGCTTTTTTAGGTGAGTAAAAGATTTTTCAAATAAAAGTCATAAAATGTCTTTTTTTTCAATTTTTCACCATGTTTTTTTTTATTTTTTTATAGTAAATAAGATGATACGATCAAAATAATGGTATCTGAAGAAAGCCCATCTTGTCCTGAAAAAAACAATATATAACTTATGTGGGTACACTAAATGGGTGAGGAGAAAATTACACCTGAACACAAGCACCACAAAAGTGTCAAAACAGCCTCGGTCCCACAGGGTAGAAAACGAAAAATGAGCCCGGTCCTTAAGGGGTTAACTATACTTTTCTCAACGGCTCTCCAAAACACACTTACATCATATTTGCAACTGGTCTAAACCAGTTTGAAGAACGGCTCTTTATACGTTATATAAATTTTACTGCAGATATCCCTGCGCTTTCATTGGAGAGAAGCCATTTTGTTTCAGCAAGTCACTGATACAAAACTATTGTTGTATTTTAGGAAGTATCACTAACCTAATACATAATTTCAATCGCAGATATTTAATATATTATCCAACGCTAAATAAAATATCACTAGATTCATTGTAAGCGTAAATAAACATCCATAAATGGGTTCTACTTTGTTTCGTGACCTGAACTGCAGCGGCATGATACATTAGTGATGTAAATTCCATGCGTCACAATAGGAGGTTATAAGAACACCCTCCCCCTCAATACACACGTCACAATACAACGGATTTGTTGCTGAACGGACAACAGCACGGCTACTGAGGAAGGCGTAATGCTGGGCGCTTCTTCGCATCGACTCTCTTTAGTTTTATATTCGCGTGTTTCGTTCTCTGGTATTTTACAGGCTCCACAGGCACCATAAGGTTTTGTAAGAAATCTGCTTATTTATGTTTGTCAGCGGTGTACACCAGGCTAATGTTATAAGGTACAAACAAAATCAGTTTTTGCCGCCTTTTATTATAGAGCACCTCGGTAACTGGGTGGCTACACCTTATGTGACCCCATAGTAAAACCGCGGCCTATACGAGCTGCATGAAGAAATTATTCTGTGCACGATAGTGGGTTGAGGGAGGGATTCAGAGGAAGAGAGAGACGAAGTAGTAAGCTGTCTGTGCTGTATCCCGTTACCGTGTGACGTATGGTTTTCATGTGTAGTGTAGGTATGTGGTTTTAGAGTGTATATGTTACGCGTGTATAGTGTTGCGTGAGTGCTTTTATCAGGGGTGATGTTACTATTAGTGTAGCCTGGGAGAGGTGAACAGTGATGTGTGGGGTCTGCAAATGCCAAGGGCCGATTAGGGACGACCCTGCATAAAATAATTCACTTTTGCTTTGCCGTACTCAGTGTTTTGTTCGAAAACAATCTATGTGCAATATGCCGACCTCCCTTGCTCTATACAGCATCTATATATAGATTTATACTTGCTTTAGAGTCAGTATAAATTCAAGGCTACGCCTTGTTTCATCTAAACAAGATGTGGGCGGTACTATGTTCTCTGGTTTCCTGCTAGTGACGGACGTCGGCCGTATTAGAATTCTAGGCCCTTGTACTGATTAGCATGGTGTAGCCCACACGTTTCTTGGAATTTTATTTCATATATTTCTTATGGTCACCTTTGCATTTGATTTCAAATTAACAGTGTAACTGTTGCTTATTAATGCGCATGCTATGTGGTTTAAGCCTGTGGAGCCTTAAAATAGTAGATGGAGTATTTTTTTGTTGAAAGGTGTGTTTTCAGACATTTGACTGGATGCCTCGTTGGATTCATATGGACAAAATGGACTTTTAATTGACTTCAGCATCCAACAACTGAAAGTGAAGGCCTGTGCCAGCTAAGAATCCGTCCAAAAACATAATACCTTGTAAAATTGTTGCATGTTTGTGGGGTGGAATATTTGTCTGAAAATATTTAGTTCACCATGTCGATGTCAGATTTCAGGATGTTACATTTTCTTTGTGAAGTTTTCAGCTCTTGTTGACGCTCTTCCCCCTCACATCCCGTTTTAACTATCAAACAAACTTTTAAGATTTTTATCTAATCACATAGCCATTTTCTTTACTTCTGTCAGCGGAAAGCATCTCATAGCGAAATCCTAACCAACTTGGAAGATTCTACATCCTCTGGATGGCCATATGCTGTCTCAGCCCTTTGGTAAGCATGCCGTGCACCCCAACTGCAAGGCTGCTGATCTTGCTACCTACCATCTCTCCTCTGTGTCTTTATAGAGAACTTTATTGGTAAGCATGTGTTCACAAATTATGCATATTGATTTTAAACCTCCAGAATCCCCCTTTGAGTGCTGTGCGAATAAACATAAAATACTAAGACTTTACTATCATGTTTTTTGCTGCCATAGAATACAAAGGGGTTTCCTCACAATCCCCACACAACTTCTATACATTGGACCCCTCTCTCTGATCCCATAAACTTTTTAGGCATCCATTTCTCAGATTATGGACAAATTAAATCTACATTAAAGAATTCAAGTCATTACAGCTATTAACAGTACTATCAATGGGGTTTCTAGCATTGTGTGAAATACAGATCTGCAGGTGGGAAGGCATTTTTAAGTGGACTGAGTAAGTCAGAGCATAGTTTAAAAAATAAGTAGAAAATGAACTTACATGCATTCATAGTCATTTTTTCTAGTTAAGTTCAAAATGTATTTGCTACTGTAATGTTGTTCTATATTCCCAATATGTTGAATGTAACCTGTAAAATTGTAACATTTGTAACTTTTTCCTATGGAGTTATTTTTCAAAAGTAGGTGTTTTCTCTGACTCATGGGCATATACTGTATGTATTTCCAAGTAAGAGCATTCTTTGGTATGTTTTTGCTAAACCTAACTGTAAATTATGTATTGTAAATGCATTTGTTTGAATTAAACTGTAAACAATGCCTGTTTCCATGTTTTATTGCAGTGTTTGGATATGCATATTTACTGGTGTATATCTTTTAGAAAAGCTTTGGAGTATCCTGAACAGAATTGTTCATAAGGTTTGCGAATAGTCCTGGCCCAGTGTTCCCATTGATGAGAAGTACACTATCTACCAGGCATGTAGGAATGGCTAATTGTGTGGGTCTTTGTTTTTCTGAAGAATCTTTGGTTTCATTTCCATGGGCAGGTTTCCTCAATGGAGGTGGTGAAACGACAGCACTAAAGTGGGCAGCGACACTGGCAGATAAGTCTGTGGAAAGGTTACACTGTTGCATGTATTACACTAGTCAAGTATATGATCTATACCTAGTTTTGACATGGGGCTTACACATGTTAATGGGTGTATTTTTAGTTTGAATTCAAGGAGTAATTCTTAGACAACCATTAACTTTGGAGAGAGGCCAGGCTACACAATTAATTGTGTGTAAATCTTATTTTCCTTGATTACAATTAGCGTTGCCGAAGATTGATACATGTCTGTCCTGTAAAACATTTTACACAATCCAGTACACAAACATTTTCAATATTCAAACGGGGCTGTGCATCAAAATGCAGGTGAATTGATATCTGGACTTGGGAAAATAGCACAAACAGAACAATATTGGCATAGAAAATCAATTACAGATTTCTTTTCCTTTTTTCTGGTCTCACCATGGCACAAATCCTGTTGAATGACTTGCAACAAGTAACCTCTTCTGCATATCAATGATTTCAAGTATGACATTATTCTGTATGGTTTCCTGGGTCATTAGGAAGGACATCAAAGGTATGCACCTAAATTACTGTTTACATGCATTTGTCAGACTTATGCACAACTGAGAGAGGGATTGAGTCTATTAGATTGCATGGTCTATGCTACAGAAGTGCTTGTTTCTGAATATTTCAACTTTAAATCTTTCGACATACTAAATTAAGATGACCTATTAGATGCAACCAGTTTGAGTGCAACTTCGAGGCTATAGGAAATCCATCACACTGTATCTGTATAATGTAGTGCATAATAGTCAGAAAATGCAGTGGATGCTGGAGGTCCTTTGGGACATTGTAGAAGCTGCAGTAGCATAATCATGATATATTATTTCATACCAACCTTGGTAAACTAAAAATCATGTGTAGAGGGCTGTTGTAATGTTTGCCAACTTACTATGAGGTTGTGGACAAATATGCTGTGTGAAGTAGAATTTTTGGAGAGCAGCTTCACATGCCATTTAGCCAAGGTGGTTTACTACCACCTTACAAGCACTTTCTCAATTGTCTTAAATGTTTACTAGTGGTACAAGCATTGTTATACCTCGAATACAAAAACATACAAATGGAGTTACCTGTGTTACCTGTAGTCTTCACCTCTCACACCCAAAACCACCTACGAACCCAGCGTTTGGAAGGAAAGGTTGGATGATACCATTCTATATGTGCGCGTACACTCCACTGTATCTATGCATTTACATTTATAAAATATTTACCCCGTTTTTAATATTAACCAGAGTTAAACTGAACTGCAAAACGGTGATAGGGCAGCTCATAAGCTATGAGCAGTTACCCATGGTAGAAACAAGACCTAATGCTAATGCTAAGATGCTAATTTTGGAGAGACTTAAAATTGTAACCAGAATAAAAAAATTGACCCACTCACTTTGATTTTTCCTAGAGAATTAGCTGACCTGAAACATTGTGCCATTAATTTTAACAGTACCCAATGTGCAGTATGTGTGTGTATGTATACAAACCCTGTATGTGGAAAGACAAATATAAAATAAAAACCAAAAAGATTTAGAGGAACGGCAAAGAGGATTAAGAAAAAAAATTTGTTGAATCTTGCGACTTACATTGGTAGTGGTACATCACTAATTGCCTTGTTATGTATTGGTCTCATTTCATTTAAATGTTACATGGAATTGTGCACCCTAACACCTCGAAGTGGGAAAAGTTAGTTTGGTCTCTTGTTTGTGTGGGGATTGTTGATATGCTTCCTTTAACAGATGTGTTCAAGAGACATCTGTCCACAAGGCACAGGCAAAGCCATGAGTACAAATTATATTAAAAAAACAACTACGGTTTATCCAACGTATTTGGATATGGGGGTATCACTTGTGAACATTTTAACCCATCAGGTACATAGAAGACAGCTTCAAGGCACAAAGCTTCTCAGTCGTAAGACATTTTGATTACGTATGTTCCACAATAAAGCCCATGTGATTTCGGATTAAAATAGGAAGACATTTAGAAGTTGTGTATGCGGAAGGAAAGGCCTGTGTCTATTGCTTTACTCGACAGATGTCGCAGCCTTGTCTTGTGGAAAAGTGCATCTTGGGCAACGGGGTTTTCAGCAGGTGTAAGGTAAGCAAAATGAGCTCTCTTGAATAGTTTCAGGATCCACAAAGCTCGAGAGAAGTAGCAAAGAAAGTGAAGAAAAAAGTTTGTACCATCTCCTCAATCGACATGTTTAGGAAGCTTTGTTTAGCAGTATTCGAAAAGAAGGTTCTTTGGGGAATTGAACAGATAGAGGAGACATGAATGGATATTGTTTCTGAGATGATGGCAAAAGCCAGTGTATCTTGTACTCAACACATGTGGCAGCAGTGTTCTGGGAGAGTTGTGTCCCATGCCCTTAATATTAGAGCGTTGTGAGGTAAGCATATTATACTGTTATGATCTCTTTCACAAGTCGCTTTATTTAATTTGGAGCAACAAAGTTGATGGTAGGCATCACACGCTACACAGTCTGGTTTTTGCTGTAATTCCTTTTGAAAATGCCTTCTCTCATTTCATCACAAAATGATGTGCACCCAAACATGTGTACCTAAAATTTCAAAAGGTCCATGAATTGTCAGTTGTGTCTCTTGTTTGTGCGGGGAATGTTCTTATGCCTTCTCTATCAGATCCCTTCAAGAGACAAAATATCGGACCTTTGCTGCCTAGGAAGACCTCGATAATAGGTGTTACCTTTGAACCTTGAGACCCGTGAATCATTTAGACGCAAAGGGTTTGGACAGAAAACACTGCTAATTTGAAATGTATATGGTGAGGGGAAGTTGTCTCTCTGCTTTGTGATTCACAGGTGGCAGACCATTATGACTCGAGTCAGTCTTTGAGAGGTGTGTTTTTTTCTTATTCCTTTCTTCCATTTCATGACTGTTGCAACAATGTATTTGGATATGGGGGTATCTCTTGTGAACATTTTAACCCATCAGGTACATAGAAGACGGCTTCAAGGCACAAAGCTTCTCAGTCGTAAGACATTTTGATTATGTATGTTTCACAATAAAGCCCATGTGATTTAGGATTAACGTAGGAAGACATTTAGAAGTTGTGTATGTGGAAGGAAAGGCCTGTGTGTCTATTGCTTTACTCGACAGATGTCGCAGCCTTGTCTTGTGGAAAAGTGAATCATGGGCACTACAGGGTTTTCAGCAGGTGTAAGGTAAGCAAAATGATCTCGCTTGAATAGTTTCAGGATCCACACAGATCGAGAGGAGCAGCAAAGAACGTGAAGAAAAAAGTTTGTACCATCTTATGCCTTCTCTATCAGATCCCTTCAAGAGACAAAATATCGGACCTTTGCTGCCTAGGAAGACCTTGATAATAGGTGTTACTTTTGAACCTTGAGACCCGTGAATCATTGAGACGCAAAGGGTTTGGACAGAAAACACTGCTAATTTGAAATGTATAGGGTGAAGGGAAAGTTGTCTCTCTGCTTTGTGATTCACAGGTGGCAGAGCATTATGACCCGAGTCAGTCTTGGAGAGGTGTGTTTTTTTTTCTTATTCCTTTCATGACTGTTGCAACAATGTATTTGTATATGGTGGTATCTCTTGTGAACATTTTAACCCATCAGGTACATAGAAGACGGCTTCAAGACACAAAGCTTCTCAGTCGTAAGACTTTTTGATTATGTATGTTCTACAATAAAACCCATGTGATTTAGGATTAATGTAATAAGACATTTAGAAGTTGTGTATGTGGAAGGAAAGGCCTGTGTATCTATTGCTTTACTCGACAGATGTCGCAGCCTTGTCTTGTGGAAAAGTGAATCTTGGGCAACAGGAATTTCAGCAGGTGTAAGGTAAGCAAAATGATCTTGCTTGAATAGTTTCAGGATCCACACAGATTGAGAGGAGCAGCAAAGAAAGTGAAGAAAAAAGTTTGTACCATCTTATGTAGGAAGACATTTGGAAGTTGTGTTTGTGGAAGGAAAGGCCTGTGTGTCTATTGCTTTACTCGACAGATGTCGCAGCCTTGTCTTGTGGAAAAGTGAATCTTGGGCAACAGGGTTTTCAGAAGGTGTAAGGTAAGCAAAATGACCTCGCTTGAATGGTTTCAGGATCCACAAAGATTGAGAGGAGCGGCAAAGAAAGTGAAGAAGAAAGTGTGTACCATCTTATGTAGGAAGACATTTGGAAGTTGTGTTTGCGGAAGGAAAGAAAGGCCTGTGTGTCTATTGCTTTACTCGACAGATATCGCAGCCTTGTCTTGTGGAAAAGTGAATCTTGGGCAACAGTGATTTCAGCAGGTGTAAGGTAATCAAAATGATCTCGCTGGAATGGTTTCAGGATCCACACATATTGAGAGGAGCAGCAAAGAAAGTGAAGAAAAGAGTTTGTACCATCTTATGTAGGAAGACATTTGGAAGTTGTGTATGCGGAAGGAAAGAAAGGCCTGTGTCTATTGCTTTACTCGACAGATGTCGCAGCCTTGTCTTGTGGAAAAGTGAATCTTGGGCAACAGTGATTTCAGCAGGTGTAAGGTAATCAAAATGATCTCGCTGGAATGGTTTCAGGATCCACACATATTGAGAGGAGCAGCAAAGAAAGTGAAGAAAAGAGTTTGTACCATCTTATGTAGGAAGACATTTGGAAGTTGTGTTTGCGGAAGGAAAGGCTTGTGTGTCTATTGCTTTACTCGACAGATGTCGCAGCCTTGTCTTGTGGAAAAGTGAATCTTGGGCAACACGGTTTTCAGAAGGTGTAAGGTAAGCAAAATGATCTCGCTTGAATGGTTTCAGGATCCACAAAGATTGAGTGGAGCTGCAAAGAAAGTGCAGAAAAAAGTTTGTACCATCTTATGCCTTCTCTATCAGATCCCTTCAAGACACAAAATATCGGACCTTTGCTGCCTAGGAAGACCTTGATTATAGTTGTTACCTTTGAACCTTGAGACTCGTCAATCATTGAGACGCAAAGGGTTTGGACAGAAAACACTGCTAATTTGAAATGTATAGGGTGAAGGGAAAGTTGTCTCTCTGCTTTGTGTTTCACAGGTGGCAGACCATTATGACCCGAGTCAGTCTTCGAGAGGTGTGTTTTTTTTCTTATTGCTTTCATGACTGTTGCAACAATGTATTTGGATATGGTGGTATCTCTTGTGAACATTTTAACCCATCAGGTACAAAGAAGACGGCTTCAAGACACAAAGCTTCTCAGTCGTAAGACTTTTTGATTATGTATGTTCTACAATAAAGCCTGTGTGATCTAGGATTAACGTAGGAAGACGTTTAGAAGTTGTGTATGTGGAAGGAAAGACCTGTGTGTCTATTGCTTTACTCGACAGATGTCGCAGCCTTGTCTTGTGGAAAAGTGAATCTTGGGCAACAGGGTTGTCAGCAGGTGTAAGGTAAGCAAAATGATCTCGCTTGAATAGTTTCAGGATCCACATAGATTGAGAGGAGCAGCAAAGAAAGTGAAGAAAAAAGTTTGTACCATCTTATGTAGGAAGACATTTGGAAGTTGTGTTCGCGGAAGGAAAGGCCTGTGTGTTTATTGCTTTTTTCGACAGATGTAGCAGCCTTGTCTTGTGGAAAAGTGAATCTTGGGCAACAGGGTTTTCAGCAGGTGTAAGGTAAGCAAAATGAGCTCTCTTGAATAGTTTCAGGATCCACAAAGATCGAGAGGACCAGCAAAGAAAGTGAAGAAAAAAGTTTGTACCATCTCCTCAATCGGCATGTTTAGGAAGCTTTGTTTAGCGGTATTTGAAAAGAAGGTTCTTTGGGGAATTGAACAGATAGAGGAGACATGAATGGATATTGTTTCTGAGATGATGGCAAAAGCCAGTGTATCTTGTACTCAACACATGTGGCAGCATTGTTCTGGGAGAGATGTGTCCCATGCCCTAAATATTAGAGCGTTGTGAGGTAAGCAGATTGTACTGTTAGGATCTCTTTCACAAGTCACTTTATTTAATTTGGAGCAACAAAGTTGATGGTAGGCATCACACGCTACACAGTCTGGTTTTTGCTGTAATTCCTTTTCAAAATGCCTTCTCTCATTTCATCACAAAATGATGTGTACCTAACATTTCAAAAGGTCCATGAATTGTCAGTTGTGTCTCTTGTTTGTGAGGGGAATGTTCTTATGCCTTCTCTATCAGATCCCTTCAAGAGACAAAATATCGGACCTTTGCTACCTAGGAAGACCTCGATAATAGGTGTTACCTTTGAACCTTGAGACCCCTGAATCATTTAGACGCAAAAGGTTTGGACAGAAAACACTGCTAATTTGAAATGTATATGGTGAGGGGAAAGTTGTCTCTGCTTTGTGATTCACAGGTGGCAGACCATTATGACCCGAGTCAGTCTTTGAGATGTGTGGTTTTTTTTTTCTTATTGCTTTCATGACTGTTGCAACAATGTATTTGGATATGGGGGTATCTCTTGTGAGCATTTTAACCCATCAGGTACATAGAAGACGGCTTCAAGGCACAAAGCTTCTCAGTTGTAAGACATTTTGATTATGTATGTTCCACAATAAAGCCCATGTGATTTAGGATTGAAATAGGAAGACATTTAGAAGTTATGTATGTGGAAGGAAAGGCATGTGTGCCTATTGCTTTACTCGACAGATGTCGCAGCCTTGTCTTGTGGAAAAGTGAATCTTGGGCAACAGGGTTTTCAGAAGGTTTAAGGTAAGCAAAATGATCTCGCTTGAATGGTGTCAGGATCCACAAAGATTGAGAGGAGCGGCAAAGAAAGTGCAGAAAAAAGTTTGTACCATCTTATGTAGGAAGACATTCGGAAGTTGTGTTCGCGGAAGAAAAGGCCCGTGTGTCTATTGCTTTACTCGACAGATGTCGCAGCCTTGTCTTGTGGAAAAGTGAATCTTGGGCAACAGGGTTTTCAGAAGGTGTGAGGTAAGCAAAATGATCTCGCTTGAATGGTTTCAGGATCCACAAAGATTTAGAGGAGCAGCAAAGAAAGTGAAAAAGAAAGTGTGTACCATCTTATGTAGGAAGACATTTGGAAGTTGTGTTTGCGGAAGGAAATAAAGGCCTGTGTGTCTATTGCTTTACTCGACAGATGTCGCAGCCTTGTCTTGTGGAAAAGTGAATCTTGGGCAACAGGGATTTCAGCAGGTGTAAGGTAAGCAAAATGATCTTGCTTGAATAGTTTCAGGATCCACACAGATTGAGAGGAGCAGCAAAGAAAGTGAAGAAAAAAGTTTGTACCATCTTATGTAGGAAGACATTTGGAAGTTGTGTTCGCCGAAGGAAAGGCCTGTGTGTCTATTGCTTTTTTCGACAGATGTAGCAGCCTTGTCTTGTGGAAAAGTGAATCTTGGGCAACAGGGTTTTCAGCAGGTGTAAGGTAAGCAAAATGAGCTCTCTTGAATAGTTTCAGGATCCACAAAGATCGAGAGGAGCAGCAAAAAAAGCGAAGAAAAAAGTTTGTACCATCTCCTCAATCGGCATGTTTAGGAAGCTTTGTTTAGCGGTATTTGAAAAGAAGGTTCTTTGGGGAATTGAACAGATAGAGGAGACATGAATGGATATTGTTTCTGAGATGATGGCAAAAGCCAGTGTATCTTGTACTCAACACATGTGGCAGCAGTGTTCTGGGAGAGATGTGTCCCATGCCCTAAATATTAGAGCGTTGTGAGGTAAGCAGATTGTACTGTTATGATCTCTTTCACAAGTCACTTTATTTAATTTGGAGCAACAAAGTTGATGGTAGGCATCACACGCTACACAGTCTGGTTTTTGCTGTAATTCCTTTTCAAAATGCCTTCTCTCATTTCATCACAAAATGATGTGCACCCTAACATGTGTACCTAACATTTCAAAAGGTCCATGAATTTTCAGTTGTGTCTCTTGTTTGTGCGGGGAATGTTCTTATGCCTTCTCTATCAGATCCCTTCAAGAGACAAAATATCGGACCTTTGCTACCTAGGAAGACCTCGATAATAGGTGTTACCTTTGAACCTTGAGACCCGTGAATCATTTAGACGCAAAAGGTTTGGACAGAGAACACTGCTAATTTGAAATGTATATGGTGAGGGGAAAGTTGTCTCTGCTTTGTGATTCACAGGTGGCAGACCATTATGACCCGAGTCAGTCTTTGAGAGGTGTGTTTTTTTTCTTATTGCTTTCATGACTGTTGCAACAATGTATTTGGATATGGGGGTATCTCTTGTGAGCATTTTAACCCATCAGGTACATAGAAGACGGCTTCAAGGCACAAAGCTTCTCAGTTGTAAGACATTTTGATTATGTATGTTCCACAATAAAGCCCATGTGATTTAGGATTGAAATAGGAAGACATTTAGAAGTTGTGTATGTGGAAGGAAAGGCATGTGTGCCTATTGCTTTACTCGACAGATGTCGCAGCCTTGTCTTGTGGAAAAGTGAATCTTGGGCAACAGGGTTTTCAGAAGGTTTAAGGTAAGCAAAATGATCTTGCTTGAATAGTTTCAGGATCCACACAGATTGAGAGGAGCAGCAAAGAAAGTGAAGAAAAAAGTTTGTACCATCTTATGTAGGAAGACAATTGGAAGTTGTGTTTGCAGAAGGAAAGGCCTGTGTGTCTATTGCTTTACTCGACAGATGTCGCAGCCTTGTCTTGTGGAAAAGTGAATCTTGGGCAACAGGGTTTTCAGAAGGTGTAAGGTAAGCAAAATGACCTCGCTTGAATGGTTTCAGGATCCACAAAGATTGAGAGGAGCAGCAAAAAAAGTGAAGAAAAAAGTTTGTACCATCTCCTCAATCGGCATGTTTAGGAAGCTTTGTTTAGCGGTATTTGAAAAGAAGGTTCTTTGGGGAATTGAACAGATAGAGGAGACATGAATGGATATTGTTTTTGAGATGATGGCAAAAGCCAGTGTATCTTGTACTCAACACATGTGGCAGCAGTGTTCTGGGAGAGATGTGTCCCATGCCCTAAATATTAGAGCGTTGTGAGGTAAGCAGATTGTACTGTTATGATCTCTTTCACAAGTCACTTTATTTAATTTGGAGCAACAAAGTTGATGGTAGGCATCACACGCTACACAGTCTGGTTTTTGCTGTAATTCCTTTTCAAAATGCCTTCTCTCATTTCATCACAAAATGATGTGCACCCTAACATGTGTACCTAACATTTCAAAAGGTCCATGAATTGTCAGTTGTGTCTCTTGTTTGTGCGGGGAATGTTCTTATGCCTTCTCTATCAGATCCCTTCAAGAGACAAAATATCGGACCTTTGCTACCTAGGAAGACCTCGATAATAGGTGTTACCTTTGAACCTTGAGACCCGTGAATCATTTAGACGCAAAAGGTTTGGACAGAAAACACTGCTAATTTGAAATGTATATGGTGAGGGGAAAGTTGTCTCTGCTTTGTGATTCACAGGTGGCAGACCATTATGACCCAGTCAGTCTTTGAGAGGTGTGTTTTTTTTCTTATTGCTTTCATGACTGTTGCAACAATGTATTTGGATATGGGGGTATCTCTTGTGAGCATTTTAACCCATCAGGTACATAGAAGACGGCTTCAAGGCACAAAGCTTCTCAGTTGTAAGACATTTTGATTATGTATGTTCCACAATAAAGCCCATGTGATTTAGGATTGAAATAGGAAGACATTTAGAAGTTGTGTATGTGGAAGGAAAGGCATGTGTGTCTTTTGCTTTACTCGACAGATGTCGCAGCCTTGTCTTGTGGAAAAGTGAATCTTGGGCAACAGGGTTTTCAGAAGGTTTAAGGTAAGCAAAATGATCTTGCTTGAATAGTTTCAGGATCCACACAGATTGAGAAGAGCGGCAAAGAAAGTGCAGAAAAAAGTTTGTACCATCTTATGTAGGAAGACATCTGGAAGTTGTGTTCGCGGAAGGAAAGGCCTGTGTGTCTATTGCTTTACTCGACAGATGTCGCAGCCTTGTCTTGTGGAAAAGTGAATCTTGGGCAACAGGGTTTTCAGCAGGTGTAAGGTAAGCAAAATGATCTCGCTTGAATGGTTTCAGGATCCACAAAGATTGAGAGGAGCAGCAAAGAAAGTGAAGAAAAAAGTTTGTACCATCTTATGCCTTCTCTATCAGATCCCTTCAAGACACAAAATATCGGACCTTTGCTGCCTAGGAAGACCTTGATTATAGTTGTTACCTTTGAACCTTGAGACTCGTCAATCATTGAGACGCAAAGGGTTTGGACAGAAACCACTGCTAATTTGAAATGTATAGGGTGAAGGAAAAGTTGTCTCTCTGCTTTGTGTTTCACAGGTGGCAGACCATTATGACCCGAGTCAGTCTTCTAGAGGTGTGGTTTTTTTCTTATTGCTTTCATGACTGTTGCAACAATGTATTTGGATATGGTGGTATCTCTTGTGAACATTTTAACCCATCAGGTACATAGAAGACGGCTTCAAGACACAAAGCTTCTCAGTTGTAAGACTTTTTGATTATGTATGTTCTACAATAAAGCCTGTGTGATTTAGGATTAACGTAGGAAGACGTTTAGAAGTTGTGTATGTGGAAGGAAAGACCTGTGTGTCTATTGCTTTACTCGACAGATGTCGCAGCCTTGTCTTGTGGAAAAGTGAATCTTGGGCAACAGGGTAGTCAGCAGGTGTAAGGTAAGCAAAATGATCCCGCTTGAATAGTTTCAGGATCCACATAGATTGAGAGGAGCAGCAAAGAAAGTGAAGAAAAAAGTGTGTACCATCTTATGTAGGAAGACATTTGGAAGTTGTGTTCGCGGAAGGAAAGGCCTGTGTGTCTATTGCTTTTTTCGACAGATGTAGCAGCCTTGTCTTGTGGAAAAGTGAATCTTGGGCAACAGGGTTTTCAGCAGGTGTAAGGTAAGCAAAATTAGCTCTCTTGAATAGTTTCAGGATCCACAAAGATTGAGAGGAGCAGCAAAAAAAGTGAAGAAAAAAGTTTGTACCATCTCCTCAATCGGCATGTTTAGGAAGCTTTGTTTAGCGGTATTTGAAAAGAAGGTTCTTTGGGGAATTGAACAGATAGAGGAGACATGAATGGATATTGTTTCTGAGATGATGGCAAAAGCCAGTGTATCTTGTACTCAACACATGTGGCAGCAGTGTTCTGGGAGAGATGTGTCCCATGCCCTAAATATTAGAGCGTTGTGAGGTAAGCAGACTGTACTGTTAGGATCTCTTTCACAAGTCACTTTATTTAATTTGGAGCAACAAAGTTGATGGTAGGCATCACCCGCTACACAGTCTGGTTTTTGCTGTAATTCCTTTTCAAAATGCCTTCTCTCATTTCATCACAAAATGATGTGCACCCTAACATGTGTACCTAACATTTCAAAAGGTCCATGAATTGTCAGTTGTGTCTCTTGTTTGTGCGGGGAATGTTCTTATGCCTTCTCTATCAGATCCCTTCAAGAGACAAAATATCGGACCTTTGCTACCTAGGAAGACCTCGATAATAGGTGTTACCTTTGAACCTTGAGACCCCCTGAATCATTTAGACGCAAAAGGTTTGGACAGAAAACACTGCTAATTTGAAATGTATATGGTGAGGGGAAAGTTGTCTCTGCTTTGTGATTCACAGGTGGCAGACCATTATGACCCGAGTCAGTCTTTGAGAGGTGTGTTTTTTTTCTTATTGCTTTCATGACTGTTGCAACAATGTATTTGGATATGGGGTAATCTCTTGTGAGCATTTTAACCCATCAGGTACATAGAAGACGGCTTCAAGGCACAAAGCTTCTCAGTTGTAAGACATTTTGATTATGTATGTTCCACAATAAAGCCCATGTGATTTAGGATTGAAATAGGAAGACATTTAGAACTTGTGTATGTGGAAGGAAAGGCATGTGTGCCTATTGCTTTACTCGACAGATGTCGCAGCCTTGTCTTGTGGAAAAGTGAATCTTGGGCAACAGGGTTTTCAAAAGGTTTAAGGTAAGCAAAATGATCTCGCTTGAATGGTTTCAGGATCCACAAAGATTGAGAGGAGCGGCAAAGAAAGTGCAGAAAAAAGTTTGTACCATCTTATGTAGGAAGACATTCGGAAGTTGTGTTCGCGGAAGGAAAGGCCTGTGTGTCTATTGCTTTACTCGACAGATGTCGCAGCCTTGTCTTGTGGAAAGGTGAATCTTGGGCAACAGGGATTTCAGCAGGTGTAAGGTAAGCAAAATGATCTTGCTTGAATAGTTTCAGGATCCACACAGATTGAGAGTAGCGGCAAAGAAAGTGAAGAAAAAAGTTTGTACCATCTTATGTAGGAAGACAATTGGAAGTTGTGTTTGCGGAAGGAAAGGCCTGTGTGTCTATTGCTTTACTCGACAGATGTCGCAGCCTTGTCTTGTGGAAAAGTGAATCTTGGGCAACAGGGTTTTCAGAAGGTGTAAGGTAAGCAAAATGACCTCGCTTGAATGGTTTCAGGATCCACAAAGATTGAGAGGAGCGGCAAAGAAAGTGAAGAAGAAAGTGTGTACCATCTTATGTAGGAAGACATTTGAAAGTTGTGTTTGCGGAAGGAAAGAAAGGCCTGTGTGTCTATTGCTTTACTCGACAGATGTCGCAGCCTTGTCTTGTGGAAAAGTGAATCTTGGGCAACAGGGATTTCAGCAGGTGTAAGGTAAGCAAAATGATCTTGCTTGAATAGTTTCAGGATCCACACAGATTGAGAGGAGCAGCAAAGAAAGTGAAGAAAAAAGTTTGTACCATCTTATGTAGGAAGACAATTGGAAGTTGTGTTTGCAGAAGGAAAGGCCTGTGTGTCTATTGCTTTACTCGACAGATGTCGCAGCCTTGTCTTGTGGAAAAGTGAATCATGGGTAACGGGGTTTTCAGAAGGTGTAAGGTAAGCAAAATGATCTTGCTTGAATGGTTTCAGGATCCACAAAGATTGAGAGGAGCGGCAAAGAAAGTGCAGAAAAAAGTTTGTACCATCTTATGTAGGAAGACATCTGGAAGTTGTGTTCGCGGAAGGAAAGGCCTGTGTGTCTATTGCTTTACTCGACAGATGTCGCAGCCTTGTCTTGTGGAAAAGTGAATCTTGGGCAACAGGGTTTTCTGCAGGTGTAAGGTAAGCAAAATGATCTCGCTTGAATGGTTTCAGGATCCACAAAGATTGAGAGGAGCAGCAAAGAAAGTGAAGAAATTGTTTGTACCATCTTATGCCTTCTCTATCAGATCCCTTCAAGACACAAAATATCGGACCTTTGCTGCCTAGGAAGACCTTGATTATAGTTGTTACCTTTGAACCTTGAGACTCGTCAATCATTGAGACGCAAAGGGTTTGGACAGAAAACACTGCTAATTTGAAATGTGTAGGGTGAAGGTAAAGTTGTCTCTCTGCTTTGTGTTTCACAGGTGGCAGACCATTATGACCCGAGTCAGTCTTCGAGAGGTGTGTTTTTTTTCTTATTGCTTTCATGACTGTTGCAACAATGTATTTGGATATGGTGGTATCTCTTGTGAACATTTTAACCCATCAGGTACATAGAAGACGGCTTCAAGACACAAAGCTTCTCAGTCGTAAGACTTTTTGATTATGTATGTTCTACAATAAAGCCTGTGTGATCTAGGATTAACGTAGGAAGAGGTTTAGAAGTTGTGTATGTGGAAGGAAAGGCCTGTGTGTCTATTGCTTTACTCGACAGATGTCGCAGCCTTGTCTTGTGGAAAAGTGAATCTTGGGCAACAGGGTTGTCAGCAGGTGTAAGGTAAGCAAAATGATCTCGCTTGAATAGTTTCAGGATCCACATAGATTGAGAGGAGCAGCAAGGAAAGTGAAGAAAAAAGTGTGTACCATCTTATGTAGGAAGACATTTGGAAGTTGTGTTCGCGGAAGGAAAGGCCTGTGTGTCTATTGCTTTTTTCGACAGATGTAGCAGCCTTGTCTTGTGGAAAAGTGAATCTTGGGCAACAGGGTTTTCAGCAGGTGTAAGGTAAGCAAAATGAGCTCTCTTGAATAGTTTCAGGATCCACAAAGATTGAGAGGAGCGGCAAAGAAAGTGAAGAAGAAAGTGTGTACCATCTTATGTAGGAAGACATTTGGAAGTTGTGTTTGCGGAAGGAAAGAAAGGCCTGTGTGTCTATTGCTTTACTCGACAGATGTCGCAGCCTTGTCTTGTGGAAAAGTGAATCTTGGGCAACAGGGATTTCAGCAGGTGTAAGGTAAGCAAAATGATCTTGCTTGAATAGTTTCAGGATCCACACAGATTGAGAGGAGCAGCAAAGAAAGTGAAGAAAAAAGTTTGTACCATCTTATGTAGGAAGACAATTGGAAGTTGTGTTTGCAGAAGGAAAGGCCTGTGTGTCTATTGCTTTACTCGACAGATGTCGCAGCCTTGTCTTGTGGAAAAGTGAATCATGGGTAACGGGGTTTTCAGAAGGTGTAAGGTAAGCAAAATGATCTTGCTTGAATGGTTTCAGGATCCACAAAGATTGAGAGGAGCGGCAAAGAAAGTGCAGAAAAAAGTTTGTACCATCTTATGTAGGAAGATAATTGGAAGTTGTGTTTGCAGAAGGAAAGGCCTGTGTGTCTATTGCTTTACTCGACAGATGTCGCAGCCTTGTCTTGTGGAAAAGTGAATCTTGGGCAACAGGGTTTTCAGCAGGTGTAAGGTAAGCAAAATGATCTCGCTTGAATGGTTTCAGGATCCACAAAGATTGAGAGGAGCAGCAAAGAAAGTGAAGAAATTGTTTGTACCATCTTATGCCTTCTCTATCAGATCCCTTCAAGACACAAAATATCGGACCTTTGCTGCCTAGGAAGACCTTGATTATAGTTGTTACCTTTGAACCTTGAGACTCGTCAATCATTGAGACGCAAAGGGTTTGGACAGAAAACACTGCTAATTTGAAATGTGTAGGGTGAAGGTAAAGTTGTCTCTCTGCTTTGTGTTTCACAGGTGGCAGACCATTATGACCCGAGTCAGTCTTCGAGAGGTGTGTTTTTTTTCTTATTGCTTTCATGACTGTTGCAACAATGTATTTGGATATGGTGGTATCTCTTGTGAACATTTTAACCCATCACGTACATAGAAGACGGCTTCAAGACACAAAGCTTCTCAGTCTTAAGACTTTTTGATTATGTATGTTCTACAATAAAGCCTGTGTGATTTAGGATTAACGTAGGAAGACGTTTAGAAGTTGTGTATGTGGAAGGAAAGGCCTGTGTGTCTATTGCTTTACTCGACAGATGTCGCAGCCTTGTCTTGTGGAAAAGTGAATCTTGGGCAACAGGGATTTCAGCAGGTGTAAGGTAAGCAAAATGATCTTGCTTGAATAGTTTCAGGATCCACACAGATTGAGAGGAGCAGCAAAGAAAGTGAAGAAAAAAGTTTGTACCATCTTATGTAGGAAGACAATTGGAAGTTGTGTTTGCAGAAGGAAAGGCCTGTGTGTCTATTGCTTTACTCGACAGATGTAGCAGCCTTGTCTTGTGGAAAAGTGAATCTTGGGCAACAGGGTTTTCAGCAGGTGTAAGGTAAGCAAAATGACCTCGCTTGAATAGTTTCAGGATCCACAAAGATCGAGAGGAGCAGCAAAAAAAGTGAAGAAAAAAGTTTGTACCGTCTCCTCAATCGGCATGTTTAGGAAGCTTTGTTTAGCGGTATTTGAAAAGAAGGTTCTTTGGGGAATTGAACAGATAGAGGAGACATGAATGGATATTGTTTCTGAGATGATGGCAAAAGCCAGTGTATCTTGTACTCAACACATGTGGCAGCAGTGTTCTGGGAGAGATGTGTCCCATGCCTTAAATATTAGAGCGTTGTGAGGTAAGCAGATTGTGCTGTTAGGATCTCTTTCACAAGTCACTTTATTTAATTTGGAGCAACAAAGTTGATGGTAGGCATCACACGCTACACAGTCTGGTTTTTGCTGTAATTCCTTTTCAAAATGCCTTCTCTCATTTCATCACAAAATGATGTGCACCCTAACATGTGTACCTAACATTTCAAAAGGTCCATGAATTGTCAGTTGTGTCTCTTGTTTGTGCGGGGAATGTTCTTATGCCTTCTCTATCAGATCCCTTCAAGAGACAAAATATCGGACCTTTGCTACCTAGGAAGACCTCGATAATAGGTGTTACCTTTGAACCTTGAGACCCCCTGAATCATTTAGACGCAAAAGGTTTTTACAGAAAACACTGCTAATTTGAAATGTATATGGTGAGGGGAAAGTTGTCTCTGCTTTGTGATTCACAGGTGGCAGACCATTATGACCCGAGTCAGTCTTTGAGAGGTGTGTTTTTTTTCTTATTGCTTTCATGACTGTTGCAACAATGTATTTGGATAAGGGGGTATCTCTTGTGAGCATTTTAACCCATCCGGTACATAGAAGACGGCTTCAAGGCACAAAGCTTCTCAGTTGTAAGACATTTTGATTATGTATTTTCCACAATAAAGCCCATGTGATTTAGGATTGAAATAGGAAGACATTTAGAAGTTGTGTATGTGGAAGGAAAGGCATGTGTGCCTATTGCTTTACTCGACAGATGTCGCAGCCTTGTCTTGTGGAAAAGTGAATCTTGGGCAACAGGGTTTTCAGAAGGTTTAAGGTAAGCAAAATGATCTCGCTTGAATGGTTTCAGGATCCACAAAGATTGAGAGGAGCGGCAAAGAAAGTGCAGAAAAAAGTTTGTACCATCTTATGTAGGAAGACATTCGGAAGTTGTGTTCGCGGAAGGAAAGGCCTGTGTGTCTATTGCTTTACTCGACAGATGTCGCAGCCTTGTCTTGTGGAAAAGTGAATCTTGGGCAACAGGGTTTTCAGAAGGTGTGAGGTAAGCAAAATGATCTCGCTTGAATGGTTTCAGGATCCACAAAGATTTAGAGGAGCAGCAAAGAAAGTGAAAAAGAAAGTGTGTACCATCTTATGTAGGAAGACATTTGGAAGTTGTGTTTGCGGAAGGAAAGAAAGGCCTGTGTGTCTATTGCTTTACTCGACAGATGTCGCAGCCTTGTCTTGTGGAAAAGTGAATCTTGGGCAACAGGGATTTCAGCAGGTGTAAGGTAAGCAAAATGATCTTGCTTGAATAGTTTCAGGATCCACACAGATTGAGAGGAGCAGCAAAGAAAGTGAAGAAAAAAGTTTGTACCATCTTATGTAGGAAGACAATTGGAAGTTGTGTTTGCGGAAGGAAAGGCCTGTGTCTCTTTTGCTTTACTCGACAGATGTCGCAGCCTTGTCTTGTGGAAAAGTGAATCTTGGGCAACAGGGTTTTCAGAAGGTGTAAGGTAAGCAAAATGACCTCGCTTGAATGGTTTCAGGATCCACAAAGATTGAGAGGAGCGGCAAAGAAAGTGAAGAAGAAAGTGTGTACCATCTTATGTAGGAAGACATCTGGATGTTGTGTTTGCGGAAGGAAAGAAAGGCCTGTGTGTCTATTGCTTTACTCGACAGATGTCGCAGCCTTGTCTTGTGGAAAAGTGAATCTTGGTCAACAGGGATTTCAGCAGGTGTAAGGTAAGCAAAATGATCTCGCTGGAATGGTTTCAGGATCCACACATATTGAGAGGAGCAGCAAAGAAAGTGAAGAAAAGTGTTTGTACCATCTTATGTAGGAAGACATTTGGAAGTTGTGTTTGCGGAAGGAAAGAAAGGCCTGTGTGTCTATTGCTTTACTCGACAGATGTCGCAGCCTTGTCTTCTGGAAAAGTGAATCTTGGGCAACAGGGATTTCAGCAGGTGTAAGGTAAGCAAAATGATCTTGCTTGAATAGTTTCAGGATCCACACAGATTGAGAGGAGCAGCAAAGAAAGTGAAGAAAAAAGTTTGTACCATCTTATGTAGGAAGACATTTGGAAGTTGTGTTCGCCGAAGGAAAGGCCTGTGTGTCTATTGCTTTTTTCGACAGATGTAGCAGCCTTGTCTTGTGGAAAAGTGAATCTTGGGCAACAGGGTTTTCAGCAGGTGTAAGGTAAGCAAAATGAGCTCTCTTGAATAGTTTCAGGATCCACAAAGATCGAGAGGAGCAGCAAAAAAAGCGAAGAAAAAAGTTTGTACCATCTCCTCAATCGGCATGTTTAGGAAGCTTTGTTTAGCGGTATTTGAAAAGAAGGTTCTTTGGGGAATTGAACAGATAGAGGAGACATGAATGGATATTGTTTCTGAGATGATGGCAAAAGCCAGTGTATCTTGTACTCAACACATGTGGCAGCAGTGTTCTGGGAGAGATGTGTCCCATGCCCTAAATATTAGAGCGTTGTGAGGTA
This sequence comes from Spea bombifrons, assembly GCF_027358695.1. Classification (NCBI taxonomy): domain Eukaryota; kingdom Metazoa; phylum Chordata; class Amphibia; order Anura; family Pelobatidae; genus Spea; species Spea bombifrons. The sequence continues at coordinate 17,085,311 of NC_071096.1, read as the reverse complement.
AGCAGATTGTACTGTTATGATCTCTTTCACAAGTCACTTTATTTAATTTGGAGCAACAAAGTTGATGGTAGGCATCACACGCTACACAGTCTGGTTTTTGCTGTAATTCCTTTTCAAAATGCCTTCTCTCATTTCATCACAAAATGATGTGCACCCTAACATGTGTACCTAACATTTCAAAAGGTCCATGAATTTTCAGTTGTGTCTCTTGTTTGTGCGGGGAATGTTCTTATGCCTTCTCTATCAGATCCCTTCAAGAGACAAAATATCGGACCTTTGCTACCTAGGAAGACCTCGATAATAGGTGTTACCTTTGAACCTTGAGACCCGTGAATCATTTAGACGCAAAAGGTTTGGACAGAAAACACTGCTAATTTGAAATGTATATGGTGAGGGGAAAGTTGTCTCTGCTTTGTGATTCACAGGTGGCAGACCATTATGACCCGAGTCAGTCTTTGAGAGGTGTGTTTTTTTTCTTATTGCTTTCATGACTGTTGCAACAATGTATTTGGATATGGGGGTATCTCTTGTGAGCATTTTAACCCATCAGGTACATAGAAGACGGCTTCAAGGCACAAAGCTTCTCAGTTGTAAGACATTTTGATTATGTATGTTCCACAATAAAGCCCATGTGATTTAGGATTGAAATAGGAAGACATTTAGAAGTTGTGTATGTGGAAGGAAAGGCATGTGTGCCTATTGCTTTACTCGACAGATGTCGCAGCCTTGTCTTGTGGAAAAGTGAATCTTGGGCAACAGGGTTTTCAGAAGGTTTAAGGTAAGCAAAATGATCTCACTTGAATAGTTTCAGGATCCACACAGATTGAGAGGAGCAGCAAAGAAAGTGAAGAAAAAAGTTTGTACCATCTTATGTAGGAAGATAATTGGAAGTTGTGTTTGCAGAAGGAAAGGCCTGTGTGTCTATTGCTTTACTCGACAGATGTCGCAGCCTTGTCTTGTGGAAAAGTGAATCTTGGGCAACAGGGTTTTCAGGAGGTGTAAGGTAAGCAAACTAATAGTTTCAGGATCCACAAAGATCGAGAGGAGCAGCAAAGAAAGTGAAGAAAAAAGTTTGTACCATCTCCTCAATCGGCATGTTTAGGAAGCTTTGTTTAGCAGTATTTGAAAAGAAGGTTCTTTGTGGAATTGAACATATAGAGGAGACATGACTGGATATTGTTTCTGAGATGATGGCAAAAGCCAATGTATCTTGTACTCGACACATGTGGCAGCAGTGTTCTGGGAGAGATGTGTCCCATGCTCTAAATATTAGAGCGTTGTGAGGTAAGCATATTGTACTGTTATGATCTCTTTCACAAGTTACTTTATTTATTTTGGAGCAGCAAAGTTGATGGTAGGCATTCTGAGAATGTTCTTATACTTCCTCTATCTGATCCCTTTCAAGAGACAATATTGCGGACTTTTGCTGTCCAGGAAGACCTTAATTATAACTTACATTTTAAGTCTTATAGTAATATATCAGTATATTAGGTTGCTCTACCATTTGCACCCATCTTATCCCCTCCTACAAAATTCTTTTGATAATCAACTTTGTATTTTTCTTCCTAGACAGGAGAACCATTTCCATGAGGTTTCTTCTAATTTATTTGACCTTCAGCCATGAGCAGGGAGCCCAAGTTCTATCGAACACTTCAACTTTATTATATATAGAATCTGTTAAATATTCAATTTGCTTAATGTATAATAAAATTTCTCTGATCATTTGTAGTTTGACTGAGTCTGCTTCCACTGCTGATCCAATGCAGTCTTTGTTGCTAAGAGTATAAAGCCAAACAATCTTCCAGAGATATGTAACTCAACAATAGACTTGTGCACAACATAGAAAATAGTTTTTTACTAATTCGTTCAAGTAACAATTTTTTTTCTTGCCCTTATGTTTCGGATGAAATTCAGGGGGCTCTTTGTAAAATCAGAAACAAATTTTGGGGCCAAAAACACATCTCTCTTCCTCTCTTCCCACCAGTTCTGTGTGTGCCCCCCACCTTTTCACCTTCTCCAGTCATTTTCTTATCTCCACTGATCTTATGGCAGATGCAGAGACCATGCTGACAGGGAGCAGGAGGTCAGTATAGACCTGCTGCATAGAAAAAAATCTACAGGACAGGTGGGAGACGTAGTGCAAACACGCAGTCTGCAGTAAAAGCCGCTCTAAACTATAATCCGTACATAGCAGTAGTTTAAGTGATACGCGCTACTTGAACACAAATTTAGAAAATTGCATGTTTCGTGCCTTTGAACGAATCAATGAATCAAAAGTGACAAATTAGTTTGGATACCTTAATTCTTTGCCACTTGTAGCCGCCTTTAGCCGCCGTTTTGTTGTTCTTTGATGAGTTAAAGTGTGAGAGACTGTGTGTAGGAGGGTACATATTAATCACTGTTGGGTAGAAGTAGTTAAAAAAAACGAGATGCTTATATCTGTGATTAATGGGTCCAACAAGGTATGGCAGTTTTTCCTTACTTTTTTCACTCTGGCCAATGAGCCTTTACAAGGGAAAGAAACAAGCATTAGATATATAAGCGTGCTGATGCCATTTTAACTTGTCAGTAGCACCAGTTACAGACTGATGAGTGTTGGAGTGTGAGACAGTGAGTGACAGCTTAGCAAAGGCTGAGATAAATGCTCATTGCTCCCCTACAATAGTGCAAGTTAATTGTTTATTTATCAGGTCAACACCTTGAACTCATTGTGCTTATGTGGCAGGGTGCATTAGCCTGCTGAAAGAGGCCAATGCTTTCAGGGAATACCTTGTCCATGAAAGTATGTACATGGTCTGCAACAATGCTTAGGTAGGTGGTACATGTCGAAGTAGCATCCACATGAAGCATCCAAGGTTTTCCAGCAGAACTTTGCCCATAGCATCACATTGCCTGCACCGCCTTGCATTTTTTCCCATGGTGCATCTTGGTGCAACGTGTTCTCCAGGTAAGCGACACACACACTCGGCCATCCACGTGATGTTAAAGAAAATGTCATCAGACCAGGTCACCTTCCATTGCTCCGTCGTCTAGTTCTTATATTCACGTCCTCATTGTAGGCGCTTTTGGCAGTGGACAGGGGTGAGCATGGGCACCTTGACTGGTCTCTGACTATGCACTGTGTGTTCTGACACCTTTCTATCAGCCAGCATTAACTTTTTCAGCAATCTGAGCTACAGTACAGCTTTGCCCCTACGTACATCAGTGAGCCTTGACTGCCTATGACCCTGATGCCGGTTCACCACTTTTCCTTCCTTTTTGGAGACACTCTGACCCAGTTGCCTAGCCATCACAGTTTGGCCCTTATCAAAGTCATTCAGATCCTTACGCTTGCCCATTTTTTCCTGCTTCTAACACATCAACATGGATGAAATGTTCACTTGATCCCTAATATAAATCCCACCCACTGACAAGTGCCATGGTAATAAAATGATCCGTTATTCACTTCACCTGCCAGTGGTTATAACGTTATGGTTGTTTGGTGTATATAGATATAAATATAAATTTATTTTTGGTGTATATAGAAATAAATGACATGCCTTTTAACCCTCTATATGCCACTGTGCCCCATGATATGCCTTTTGACCCCCTATGTGCCACTCTGCCTCCAGAAATGCCTTACACCCCTATATGCCACTCTGGCATTAAGGGGGTTAAAAGGCATATTATGGGGCAGAGTGGCATATAGGGAGGTGTAAGGCATTTCAGGAGGCAGAGTGGCATTAAGGGGGTTAAAAGGCATTTCATAGAACACTCTGCCTTCAGAAATGTCTTATGCCCCCCATTTAACACTCCCCCGCACCCCCCCCCAAAACTTACCGGTGCTTCTGACTCCCCTGTCATGTAGCCGGGGCAGCGTGTAGATTGACGTATTTGTACGCGATTGACGTAGACAACTTACGCTGCAGCCGGATGGAGGTGTGGCTAGCAGCAGGGGTTGTCTGCGTCCATCGCGCAGACCTTCCCTGGCTGTCAGAGATCAGAGTTCCGCGCACCGCTGCCCCGTGTTATAAGACGACCCCGATTATAAGACGAGGGGTATTTTTCAGAGTATTTGCTTTGAAAAAAAACTCGTCTTATAATCGAGCAAATACGGTATATATGGTCTGATGGGGTAAATTAAATTGGCCAGCTTCCAAGGACATGGGGAAGAATTTTTAATGTTTCAAAATTCTAAGTTGGAAGACTGACTTGTACATGTCCCAAATGTGGCTTATGAACCCCAAACAACCTGACAAACCTATGCATGCGTTTCACATACCCTACTCCAGGGTATGTGAAACGCATGCATAGGTTTGTCAGGTTGTTTGGGGTTCATAAGCCACATTTGGGACATGTAGGACATGTCCCAAGTAGGACATGGGGGAAGTATGACTATATTTGAAAAAATGTTTTGGAAATACCAATATGGTACTTGTATTTATTGCTCTATAACATACAGAAAAAAAGGCTCAGGACAAATATTACATAGTTACATAGGCTGAAAAAAGACATGCATCCACCAAGTTCAGCCTTTCCCATATCCAAAAGAAGGCTCTTTCCAATTTTGTACAAACTAGGGAAAAAATTCCTTCTTGATCCCAGAATGCCCGTTTTAACATTTCTGGGCTGCTCGTGTTTAGCTGTAATTTCCTTCTTTCCCGTTTACTGAACCCACACAAGAAATACATTGTTTTTTTCAGGACGAGAAGGGCTTTCTTTAGATGACATTGTGATGACATTGGATTGTATCATTTTATTTACTATTAAAAAAAGTATAAAATAGTAATTTTAGTTGAAAAATCTTTTACTCATCTATAAAAGGTAATGAAAAAACCTGCTAAATAGATTCTACTATTCGTGCTGAGTTTAGAAATACGCAATTTTTTATGTTTTTTTTTGCTTTTTTCTGCATGTTATGGGGCAATAAGTAAAGGTAGCGTTTTGCTATTTCAAAACCATTTTTTCCAAATCTGGTAATTCTTCCCCCCCATGCGCCATTTTGGGTAAAGAAACAAATAAATGAGCAGCTATTACTTAAGACCAAGGCTAAAATGCAGATGCTAAAACCAAGGGGGTGGCTATCCTCATTCATAAGTACATTCGCTTCAGACCCTCTGAGACGTGGAAGGACACTGAGGGAAGAGCTATCTTCGTCAAGGGCTATGTGGGCTCTCATAGAGTCACTGTGGCAAATATATATGCCCCTAATAGTAACCAAGCCCGATTTGTTACTTCGATCCTGTCCAAATTGGCTGATTTCCAGGAGGGTATTACCATCTTGGGGGGGACTTTAATATGGTGTTGGACCCTAAGATTGACACTTCCTCGGGGAGTTCCCATGTTCCCTTTTCTATGATTCTTAAGGTGAACCACCAATTGCGTTTGAACCAGTTGGTGGATGTATGGAGAGCCCTCCATCCCACTGTGCGGGATTATACCTATTTTTCCCCTAGTCACTGTAAATATTCGCGCATAGACGCCTTTTTTCTGTCCCACTTCCATTTGTCGCTCCTGCGTTCGGCTAGCATTGGTGTGGCTACGATTAGTGATCACGCCCCGGTTTTTATGAAGCTGGCTCTCTCGGGCCTCCCCAGGACCAATTGGCATTGGCGTCTCAATGAGAACTTATTGAGTGACCCCCACCACGTCTCCCAATTGTCCTCTCACATTAAACATTATTTTGCAGAGAATGTCACCCCTGACGTTTCGCTTCCTACGATTTGGGAAGCACATAAAGCGGTCTTGCGGGGCCACCTGATAAAGTTGGGCGCTTCCGTTAAAAGGAACCGCGCGGCCACTATCTTAGACCTTACGCAATAAATAGCACGTCTGGAGGCCCGCCACAAGTTGACCCTCCTTCCCTCCACCCAGGTGGAGCTTTCTGCTCTACGCGCGAGGTTAGCGGCCCTCCTTGATGATAGGACTAAGCGTAACTATCTTTTGGTACGGCGTCAGTTTTACGAATTTGGGGACAAACCTGGCAGGCTCCTGGCTCGGGCACTGAGGGCGAAGAGGGCACAGACTTATGTTCCACGTATTAGGGACCCTGCGGGTCGGCTTCGCTTCCGTTCGGAGGAGGTTGCCGACTTTTTTCGACAGTATTATACGTCCTTGTATAATTTGCCGCGCCCGAGGACTCCCCCTTCTGAGTCGGAGGAGGCCCTCACAGCTTATTTATCGGAATTCATCACCAAAACCCTGCCACCCGACGCCAGGGCCCTTCTCGACCAACCAATTTCCTTGGCCGAGGTAGCTGAGGGCGTGAAAACTTCTCCGGCTGGTAAGAGTCCTGGCCCGGATGGTTTTACCATTGCCTATTATAAGAAGTTCCTTTCCGTTCTTGGCCCTCACATGGTCTCGTTTTTTAATGCCATCGCCCAAGGTGCTCCTTTTGCCCCACAGGCCCTGTCCGCGCATATCGTGGTCATCCCTAAACCAGACAAAAACTTAGATTTATGTAGTAGTTTTCGCCCTATCTCTTTGATCAATGTTGATTTGAAGTTATTCTCCAAAATTTTAGCGAATCGCCTGTTGCCCTTTTTGCCCCATCTCATACACTCCGATCAGGTGGGGTTTGTCCCCGGGCGCGAGGCAAGAGACAACACTATGAAGGTGGTGAACATAATTGCCCATGCCCAGTCTCGTAGCCTTCTGTTGATCGTAGCCTCGGTGGATGCTGAGAAGGCGTTTGACCGGGTGTCCTGGTCCTTCCTTTTTGGGGTGCTCTCAAGAATTGGGGTTGGTCTTCGCTTCTTGACCTGCGTTAAGGCTTTATATGACTCCCCGACCGCACGGGTGGCCGTTAATGGTTTGTTGTCCGATCCATTCACGTTGGCGAACGGTACGCGGCAGGGTTGCCCCCTCTCCCCCCTTTTGTTTCTTTTAGTTCTCGAACCCTTTGCGAATGCCATCCGGGCCCACCCGGATATTGCGGGAGTCCGAATTGGACCCCGGTCTTACGCCTTATCGTTGTTTGCGGATGACATCCTTTTGACTCTCACTAACCCGGTTCGGTCTCTCTCGGCTGTCCTGTCGGAGCTTGCCAGGTTCCAGGTGTTGTCCAATTATAAAATCAATCTGTCCAAATCGGAGATCCTGGGGTTTCACATTCCGGCGCAACTTTGTAACCACATTCGGACTGGGTTCCCCTTTAAATGGAGGGATGATTCTATTAAGTATCTGGGTCTGCGTATTCCCACGGACCTCTCGCAGTTGCGCAATCTTAATTTTGAGCCCTTGTTGTCTACTCTAGAATCGGACCTACGTAAATGGGCATATCCTCATATATCCTGGTTTGGGAGGGTGGGGGTCATAAAGATGAATCTTCTCCCCAGATTCCTTTATCTTTTTCAGACGCTGCCCATAGCTCTCCCGCGGTCTTTCTTCCAGAGATGCCGGAGGACTTTCTTGCGCTATGTCTGGAGGGGCAGGCCGTCTCGCTTGGCGTTCTCCTACTTGATTAGGCAGCGACTGCAGGGGGGGTAGGTCTCCCGAGTTTAGAGCTTTATTGGCAGACGTCTCACTTGTGCCGCGTTATCGAATGGTCTGTCGACTCGGTTAAGCAATGGGCTTCTGTGGAAGGGTCCTTCCTGACATGCCCGTTGTCTGTGCTATCGTGGATTCGCGACCCTGCGGGTTGCGTCACGTACTCTGCCCACCCCTTCCTTCTCTCCACCCTGCGGGTTTTTCGTAGATTGCTGCGGGATGGTAAGGTTGCTAGGGTTCCCGGCCCTCTGACTCCCTTGGTGGGGAACCCGGACTTTCCCCCGGGTCGCTCGGGTGGTGGCTTGCAGGCTTTTCTCCCTCCGGGGGTGCGCACCCTGTGCCTGTGCCATGTGGTTACTGGGGCAGCTCTGCAGCCTCTAGAGGCCCTGTCAGGCCCAGGTCCCTGCCCCTTCTCCCTCCAGTTCCTCTACCATCAACTTAGGCATTTTGTGTCTTCCTTGGCGGTTCTGCCGCATCTGGACCGACCGCTTTCTCAATTGGAGAGGTTTTGCCTTGAACTAAAGGAGCCGCCCCATCTTTTATCTAAATTGTACGCGCTGTTGCTCTCCCCCGAGCCGGTCGCCAAGCCGTATTCTTTTAGCCTGTGGGAGCGGGACTTGGCCTGCTCGTTTGAACCGGAGGACTGGTCTAAGATCCTCTCTATCGTCCACAAGGGGTCGGTGTCTAGTCGAATGCAGGAGACGTCTTTTAAGATACTTACGAGATGGTACAGGGTTCCCCTAGACATTCACAGATTCGCCCCTCAGGTTCTCCCAACCTGCTGGAGGTGTGGTGCCCATCCTGGCTCCCTGTTGCATATTTGGTGGTCCTGCCCAGATATCAGATCCTTTTGGGACTCCGTCATGACGGTGATCCGTGATGTAGCCAATCCCGATTTCCAGGCTTCTCCTGAGGCCATTCTGCTCCATCACACACAGACTTCTTTTTCTAGCTACAAGCGGTCCTTGACGTTTCATCAGATTAACGCGGCCAACGCGGTCCTCCCCTGCCACTGGAAATCAGCCTCCCCTCCCTCTTTTATGGCCTGGGTTCATCAGGTCGAATTCACTTACCAGATGGAAGTTCTCATATGGTCAGCTAGGGGGGCAGGTCATAAAGTTGAACTTAAGTGGTTTCACTGGAGGTCGTTCATCGCGTCCCTGGAACATCGTCCTTTACCTGTGTCCCTCTAGGGGTCCATTACTGCTCTCCTACTGGGTGTTAGTTCTCAAGACGGTTCCTTCCCGCGTCTCTTTATGTCCATTTTTGTATGTTCGTGCCTTTGGTTAACGTGATTTTGTAAGTGGAGCTATCTGCTGGACCCTGGGACAGACTTGTTTTTTTTCTGTTTTTGTTTCCTTTTGTTTTTCACATTTTATGGCACTGTATTATTGGGTACCGAATGGCTTATCGGCCTCATTCTGTCCTCCCCCTTGGGGGTGGCTTTACTCTTTTACGTACCTGATTTGTTCCACTATTGTTCTCAATGTCTCATGTTTTCCTTGCCATTTCTGTCCGTGTGCAGTATCCGCCTATGCTGTATATGTAAACTGCTCCGCTGTTTTACCTATGTACTCGGTACCTTATACCATGTCTATGTTACCATACGTGCAATAAACTGAGAATTGAGAAAAAAATAAAATGCAGATGCTAAACCTTTCGTTATACCATAAAGGTAACCGTGCAGATAAATTATTAACAGCTAAATTGGAGAAAAGAACAATAAATAAACGCATATAAAAGATTAAATCTAAGGATAAGGAATTATATACACCAACAGAGATCGCAGCTTCTTTAAAAATGTATGTGAGGTGATCTACTGTCTTCCTGGAGAAAAAGATGAAAATGAAATTAAACAATTTATAGAAAATGCTAACTTACCTTCTCTGACACAGGAACAATTAGATATACTTCATTTACCTTTTTCAATCCAAGAAATTAGGAAAACTATCCAACAATTAAAACCGAATAAAGCTCCTGGCCCTGATGGCTTTCCAAACTTTTTTTATAAAACTGTTTTAAATAAGATTGAAGGGTATATATTAGAGTTGTTTAATGAAATTTGTATAGGAAGTAATATCCCAACAGAACTATTACAGGCGAATATAGTCCCAATACTAAAAGCCAACAAAGATCCCACTTCTTTAAGTAATTATCGTCCCATTTCTTTGATAAATTGTGATATGAAAATATATTCAGCTATATTAGCAGAAAGACTTAAGAACATTATACCAAATTTAGTTCATTTAGACCAAGTTGGTTTTGTCAAAGGCAGAAATCAAGCCTCACATATTAGACGATTGATTAATATTATTAAATGGGAACAGGAAAAAAGATACCCCTTTAGCCCTTATTACTTTAGATGCCGAGAAGGCTTTCAATAGGGTGGATTGGCTTTTCTTAAAAAATGCACTTATGGGCTTTGGATTCTCTGGAAGAATACTAGAGGCTATTTTAGCTTTATATACACATCCATCTGCAAGGATTATTGGATCAGGAATAATATCAGAATGGTTCAATATAAAAAATGGGACCAGACAGGGCTGTCCACTGTCCCCGTTACTTTGTTCTTTCCTTAGAACCTCTTGCTCAGTATATAAGACTAAATGCTCAAGTTAAAGGAATATTATATCCTTGGGGCAAGTTAAACTCAATCTCTATGCAGATGATATTATGCTGTTATTATTAGATCCTATGGCATCGATAAAATATACTATTAAAGAAATACATGTTGGGGTAAATACAAAGTATGTATATCTGTAATTAATATGTGCTTGATTAAGTTTATGTGTGTGTATATGTATGTATGAAATCTGCAAGCCACTTAGGGGGGAAGTAACAGGAAAGACAGCTGTAAGAAGATATCACACCTACATACTACGTAGAGAAGGAAGGAAATGCATCACCTGAAGATAGGCATGGGAAACATAGTAAGTCAATAACATCACACAGTGGGGTCTTGGGAACACAGGACAGGGACCTCATTTACACATCAATAGAGAAATCCCTTAAAAAGACATTGTAGAAACACACACAAAAGGAGACTGGATTGGAGAGTCTCACCCTTGGCACATCACCCACACAGCATACACACTTAGCAGCAGATATTAGATAGATGGGATGTTTGTGAGTGGTATGAATGATTGTCATCTGTATATCACTGTAACTGTGGTTTTGTCTTTGCTGTAACATTAATCTGGGTAGATTCTAATTAAAGCTCTCTCTCTGGTAAGAACCTTGGGTTGGCTGTTTTATTGTAATATCGGGTAGAAAACCTTAGTAGAACTAGACATATATATTATCTGGAAAAGGGGATACGGTTATATGTTAGTTCTTGGAGGAGGTAACAAGGGGTATTACATTTATCATTAATACACAACGCAGAGCGGATTATTCTCCACGCATATCAATTGGTGGTATTGGTTTGAAAGAGGAGAAGTATATACAACAATAGATAGATATAGCTCCCTTTTCAATTTTAAATTAAATATGTCTAAATCTAATATTCGTATGCTAAATAGCCATAATTCATTAAATAAGAATATCCAGGATAAATTTCCTTTTGTATGGCATAAGAATAAAATTGACTATCTGGGGATTTACATACCAAATAAAATAGAACAAATTATGGAAATAAACTCTCATATACTTTTAAAAAAAATAAGGGATGTCTGTCAGAATGGAAGCAGACTAATATTTCATGGTGGGAGCGGGTTAATACTATTAAATATTATATTCTTCCAACTTGGCTATATTTGTTTAGGTCAATACCAATGGCCTTTTCAGAGAAAAATCTTAAGGAAATATAAGTAGTTTTTGATCAATTTATAGGGATAAACAAAAGACAACAAATAGCAAGGAAAATAATAAGTAGGAAATTAAAAGAAGGCAGTATTGGAGCAGTTGAAATAAAAAAATACCATGATTCAAATATGATAATACACCTAAGTAATTAGGTATCACTAGAGAAAAAAACTGAATCGTGGTTCCTAATGGAAAAAGAGAATGCAAGAAAACTAGATCCAGAAATCTTTCTCTGGTTACAACCCTGAAAATATCAGAGGTGGCTCAAACAGGAAGGAAACTTAATAATTAATAGTCTCCTAAAGTTTTGGAAGAAAATAAGACAAAAAAAGATAAGAATAAAGATAAAATACCTAAGTACTGCTCTCTTGCTGGTCTCCAGGCTGAAATAGAGAATATCGATATCAAAGAATGGCAGAGCAAAGGTATTGACAAAATAAGCGATCTATTAGATGGAGATATAATAAAACTATTTGCATCTCATAAATCTGATTTTAATTTACAGACCAAGGATATATTCAAATATTTACAAATAAAAAGTTTTTTTATTAGACCATCTCATGTCAGACTCGGAAACAGAAAGAACAGGATTAAATGTAATCTATTATAAAAATAAAAACGTAAGTAAAATCTTGGATTTGAACCTGATAAATAACAATCAGAGGAGTGAAATACGTACATACCTTGATAAATGGGAGAGAGATATAGAACGGGAAATCCCGCATAAGGAATGGATTGGAATAATTCCAAAAATTAAAAAATATGTACATTGCCTAAATTTATTGGAGCTACAATTTAAAATCAATCACAGATGGCACTTAGTTCCAACAGAAGTTTCTAAAATGTTTCCCTTAACATCAACCAAATGTTGGAGATGTAACATTAGTCAGGGCACATATCTGCATGTTTAGTGGGAATGTGTATATCTCCAGCTTATTTGGAATATGGTTTTTGAGACTTTAAGGGCACTAGGCATTGAAGAGGTTGATAGAAGACCTAAAACAATACTACTCCATCTAGCATGGCCGAAATTAAAATCACCCCTATTTTTTGGGGGTACACATATCTGTTTGACAATAAAATATTTAATAATAAGAAATTGGAAATCGCAAAATATACCCTCCTGGTCTGGGTTTAAAAATCAAATTATATCGATATAAGACAGCAGAGGAGGGTTCTAAAATTTGGAAATCAGTAGTTGAGAGAAATTAAAAGCAATATTTTACATAATTGTTGTTGTCCCCCCTGCATTAGCCAAGAGCTTTCATTACTATTTCTGATATCGTGATCAATTGATTTATTGAGATGACAAATTGATTTTTATGATGTTTGTTCTGTATTGACTTGTCTTTGTACGGTTATTGTATTTTTTACTTTATTTATGTGTTTAAAATAAATAAAAATAATAATAATAATAATAACCTTTCTTCTTAACTAAAGTGTTTTAAAACCCCAATGCTGCAACTTACCCTGCAGATGCTACTGGTCTCCCTCCCTGTTCAATTAGTTAAAGACCAGTGGCATCTGCAGGGCAAGTTGCAGCATTGGGGTTTTAAAACCCCAATGCTGCAATTTACCCTGCCGATGCCACTGGTCTCCCTCCCTATTCAATTAGTTAAATGTCTGTACGAGCGACTTTATTGTTCGCTCGTACGGACATTTAATTAATTGAACAGGGAGGGAGACCAGTGGGATGTGCCGGGTAAGTTGCAGCATTGGGGTTTTAAAAGTCTGCATGAGCGACCAACAGAGTCACTCGTGCAGACTTTTAAAACCCCAATGCTGCAACTTACCCGGCACATCCCACTGGTCTCCCTGTTCTTTCAGTTAAATGTCCGTACGAGCGACTTTATTGGTCGCTCGTACGGACATTTAACTGATAGAACAGGGAGACCAGTGGGATGTGCCAGGTAAGTTACAACACCAGGAGCCTAAAAGTCTGTACGAGCGACCAACAGAGTCGCTCGTACAGACTTTTAAAATCCCAATGCTGCAACTTACCCGGCAGATCCCACTGGTCTCCCTGTTCTATCAGTTAATAAATGATAGAACAGGGAGACCAGCGGGATCTGCCGGACAATTACGGCACCAGGAGTTTAACAGTCTGTACGAGCGACCCTATTGGTCGCCAGCAGGGGGCTCGTCTGCCATCAACCAATGGCAGATGAGCCCCCTGCTGACGACCAATAGAGTTGCTCATACGGACATTTAAACTCCTGGCGCCAGAGCGGCATTAACCCCGTTTTAACCCCTTAACCGGGGAAAACGAAGAAAACCCGAACACGAAGAATGTCCGCGAATATTCGCCCGAAGAGAAGACAGGACCAAGCGAATATTCGCGGAATACGAAGTTGTTTTTTTGCCGAAGACGAGCACGAAGACGAACACGAAGAGCCCCCTGGTGCCCAAGTCTAATATATATACACCTGTGTCTGTGTACAATAAAGCGTTCTTAATGTTATTCCCTACACTGAGTCATGGCTAGTGACTGGGAAACCGGGGAAAGTGTGTGTCCCGGGCTAAGGGAGCATAAGACAGCGGAGGTAGTCGGTCGGAATAGCCAGATCCGTGACAAATACAATCTAGGATAAGTTGAATCTGAGAAGTATGGCAAAGACCAGATTCTTGTAAATAGAAAGATACAGCTTCCAGACCCCTAGAATGCTCAATATTTTGTAACATCTGCAGGACATTTATAGTATCTTTCAAATACGATTTGGTTGATATTACTAAGGGCTGTCATAAATGATCAATGTATTCTGAAAAATTTGAAAACACTTCAATTGTATACCAGAAACAATAGGATGCCCTAGTGGATTAATGAGGTCTACGTGTTTTAGGCAATAAAAGGTTGGCGTTTTAGGGAATTTGATGTTGAAATATTTATAGTAATTTGCAATCAAAATGCCTGTTTCTAATGCACTCTTAAGCAAAATGGCTAATGTTGACTGCATGTCTTTCACAGGGTTGCATTTAGGCAACTTAACATTTAAGCATAACCATACCACCAGAGCCGGCCTTAGGCGTTGTGGCGCCCTGTGCGGACTACTCCTCTGGCGCCCCCCCTCACTATCCCCCCCTCTCTGCTCCTTCAAACTACCCCCCCTCAAACTACCCCTCCCCTCAGCCCCTTCAAACTACCCCCCCTGCCCCTTCAAACTACACCCCCCCTCTGCCCCTTCAAACTACACCCCCCCTCTGCTCCTTCAAACTACAGCCCCCCTCACTTACCTTGTTGCCGGAGTCCTGCGGTGAGAGCGGGAGGCGTCCGTCTTCTCGCTCTGCCGCGGTGCCGACATTTCATGTTGAGAGCCGGAACATGAGATGCTGGCACCGCAACGGAGTCACGGAGAGTAAGGGGCGCCGAGCGGTTACTGAGAACTTCACGAGCAAACGCTCGGCGCCCCTGCCCGGGACTTAGATTAAAGCATTGGTTTTTTTTTTGGTTTTTTTATAAAACTTTATTTAACATGAATGATGTTAAATAAAGTTTAAAAAAAAAACTAAACCCCCCCCCGATGTTTTAAATTAAGTCCCGGGCAGGCCCCTGCATACCACCATATATCGACTGATTTTATAGTGATTTCATTATTACCTTCCAGGTTCTTAATTGGCTGTCTTTCCTTTCTGGTCATATTATCAATACAGCTAAATTTGGAGTGTTTGTATTTTTTCATATCTAGGAGGACCCTTTACTCAAAATTCTTAATCACTAGATATTTATAAGAAGTGGGACAAAAGGTTGATTTATTTGCTTAATGACGTGTATAAAGGGGGATTTTTCTATTTCTTCATTAACATGTGGATTCTTAATAAAGATTCTGAAAGTTAAATCCCTAGTGTATTTGTGTAATCCCCACTTTATTATTATTTATTGTTTTATATAGCGCCATCAAATTCTGTAGTGCTGTACAATGGGTAGACAGGACATAACAAGTAGTATGTAACATAACAAATTGACTTACAGAGACAACAGGTGAGGAGGACCCTGCTCAAATGAGTTTACAATCTAAAGGGGTTTTAGAGTGTATTACACGATAGGTAAAAGGTAAAAGTGCCATCGTAGGGATGGACCAGCCACACTTGTGTAAGTATTGCATTAGAGTGACTAGGAGAGGTGAACTAAGGGCCTATGGGGGGTGTTAATGTGCAATATTATAAGCGTCTTGAGGGATTTTTTTGAAGGACGGAAGGCAGGGGAGAGACGGATAGACGGGGGAGGGCATTCCAGAGGATAGGGGCAGCCCTGGAGAAATCTTGTAAGCATGCATGAGAGCTAGAAATCAGAGGAGAGGATAGACGGAGTTGGGAGATGTAGGGCGGGGAACGGCTGTGAAGGACTTTGAAAGTAAGATTGCGGATTTTGAAATGAATCCTCAAGCAAACAGGCAGCCAGTGAAGAGACTGTCAGAGGGGAGAGACGTTAGCACGTACTACTACTCCTTATTTGTGAGAATCCCATATTCTTCTCTATGTTAAATTTCGAGTTTCATATTATATACTTTATCTGAAGATTGTTTGTTATACATAATATTCCTCTTCGTTTTATCATTTTGAGAGCAATGATTAATATTCCTGTTCCCTTCCCTATCTCTTAACTCCACTTTTCGTGATGGTACCACTAGAAAAATCTTATGTATGGTTTGTGTATGTATATTTATTCTAGAGGGTGTAGGGTTATTTTTCCTTATGTACCCTTTGGGATCGAGCCTGTTTTAACACTTTTGCAGTGTTTGTGTTTAAATGTAATTCTCTCCTCTCCCATGTAGTGTACCCACACAAGTGATATGTTGTTTTTTTCAGGACAAGATGGGCTTTATACCATTATTTTGATCATATCATGTAATTTACTATAAAAAAAAAATAATAAAACATGGTGAAAATTTGAAAAAAAACACACCTTTTATGACTTTTATTTGAAAAATCTTTTACTCATCTACAAAAGCTAGTAAAAAAAACAGCTAAATAGAGATTCTACTATCTCTCCTGAGTTTAGAAATACCCAATGTTTTTATGGTTTTTTTTTGCTGTTTTTTGTAAGTTATAGGGCAATAAGTACAAGTAGTGTTTTATGATTTCCAAATCTGGTCATTCTGCCTCCATCTCCTCTTTGGAACATCTTTGAAGCCGGTTAACTCAATGAAACCATATATTTTTGGAAACTAGACACCCCAGGGTATTTCAAATGCTGGTATTTTAACCCGTTTCATGCACTAATTATACAACCACACTTTGTCAAACTTTGTAATAGTAATTTTTTCACACAAATTGGATTTTAGTTATAAATATACAGGTCCTGGTGTATGTCCCTGTCAAACAACACCCCAATATGTGTTCAGTAACATCTCCTGAGTACAGTGACACCCCACATGCATGGTTTGTCAGGTTGTGTGGGGGCTAAAAGGTAACATTTGGGACATGCGTAATTCACGGTTTCAATTTGAAATTTTGACAGCCGTTTTTTGTACCCAACTTTCAGAAGGGGCAGGCTACAAGAAAGACTGGCCATTCTCCAAGAAGGGATTTGATCTAGCACCGTTAAGCGAACCTTCAGCCACAGAATAGACACAGGGGAGATGGCAGTGCCAGGGGACGTGATGACGTGATACGCACACACAGAGGAGGTGCGTAGGAGGAACGGGCGAGATGGAGTAGGTGACCACGCGGCTACCCGAACATGGCGGCAAATTAATGGAGCACGCAACAAACCGCTACGATTGCGGCATCCGAATGAGAGTGCACCTTGGATAGCCGATCTTGCTGATCTTACGGCGGAGATAACAGAGTACTAGAGACCCTTATCATACATCCTGACATACGCCAACGATGGAGCGGACTGGAGACTGAAATTAAACAAGACTGGAGACTGTAACTAAACGAGAGTCTGTTGAGGTGGTTGTGAAGCAGATGCGAATCGAGAGCTGCAGAAACCGCGTACTATATTACAACAAAGCATCTGAACTACAACATTTTACATAATTCTACATAAGAACAACCTAATACAGACACGCAATCAGTAATTATTAATATATAGTATATTTGAAATCTTTATTAACTGATCGGTATACAGTATATACGGGCAAATTGGATCCTCTTTTCTTTTTAACTCCATGCTATATTTATTGAAGTCATGAATGTCGTACAACGAGGATAGAAAACGCATCAGATTGATTGTACTGGAATACATTGACTAAGGGTCAGTTAAATGTTAAAATGGCTTCTCAAAAAAGATGACGCAAGATATAAAAAAAGGGAAAAGCGAGACTTTGATCCAAAAAAAGAAAAAAAGATCAGTACACTGTTCTCTCCGCAGGCTCCTAAAAACATGGAGGAATTGTTATGTTTATCTGATACCACTATAGACGAATTACATAGGCAATCTCTCAGCCCAAGCTCACAAAAATCTCAAATGATTACTAGAGACTATCTCCAACATTGTATGGAAATCCAACTTAACCTATTTAAAGAAGAGTTACTGAAACTAAATAATGAATGGAAAAATTAAAAAAATTGGAAGATAGCCTTAAAACATATGAGCAAAAACATGATTATCTAGAATTTGAGATAAGCTCTATAAAGGAAGAGCTTACAAAGAAAGATAACCTGATATGCACCTTAGAACAAAAATTAAATGAGGCTGAAGAAAGAGCACGAAGAAAAAAAACTAAGATTAAGAGGAATATCAGAAGAGATAAAACAAGATTAGACCAAATGACATAGACTTCACTTTCTTTTCTCATAGACATAAATGCTTCTCAAGGATAGACATAATATTGACAAAAGCTGAAACAGTAAATGATTGTAAAAATATTACTATAAATAATATTGTCTGGTCGGACCATGACTCTGTTTGTTTAGAAATTAATAAGAAATACAGACCGAGCCCCACGACCTTGGAGATTAGCGGATTCATTACTGTCATCTAAAGAAATATGTGAATACTTATTCCAGAAGTCCGAACAATATTTCCAGGAAAATCTGACGGACGATGTTAGTTTAGGAAATGTATGGGGAGCATACAAATGCTAATAATTAAAAAGACCGCACAAATAAGAACTAAAAATAAGAAAAAATTATCGGATTTGTATATATCTCCTTAAGTAATTTAAAAAGAAAATCTCCTCACGGAATCTCCTGATAATCTATCCATAATGAACATGATAAAAATTAAAAAGGAAATTCAAGAAGCGCTTTTCTCCAAAGCAAATTATAACATAATTAAAATGAAGCAAAAATTCTACTATGCAGGTAATAGAGCGGATAAAATGCTCTCCCATCAACTAAGAAAGCGCAATTTAAAAGCTAGAATATTAAAAATTAAAGATGGGAATAAGTATCTATATAGCCCTAAAGAGATTGCGCGGGCATTTGCTTCATTTTATTCATCTTTGTATAATCTACCTATTCAGAATCAAGATAACAATATCATTAAGAAATATCTTTTAGATTCTAGACTACCAAAAATCCTTGAGAATCAAGCGGAACTGCTAGATATGCAATTTAAGGAGAGTGAAGTATATAGAGCAATAAAGGCATTGAAGATTAATAAAGCGCCTGGACCAGATGGATTCACAGCCTTATTTTATAAAAAGCTTATTAAACTAATAGTGCCTCAATTAACCAATACGTTTAATGAAATAAAATTAAATAAGTGCTTCCCAAATGGTATGTTAGAAGCATCTATTCTTCCGATACTAAAACCGGGAAAAGATAGTACAATAATGGCCAATTTTAGACCAATATCACTTATCAATACGGATACGAAGATATATTCGGCCATTCTTGCTGAGCGTTTGAAATTGGTAATTCCCCAGTTAATACATAGGGATCAGACTGGTTTTGTAAAGGGTAGACATTCAAATGATAACACGCGCAAAATCATTGACCTCGTAGAATATGTAACATCATATAAAATCCCAGCCGTATTCCTGGCCCTAGATGCCGAAAAGGCGTTTGATAGGGTCAACTGGAGCTTTATGGTAGAGACCCTGCGTTCGTTCGGTTTTGGCGAAGGGTTTATAGACTCAGTTATGTCCCTATACACAAAACCAACTGCTAGAGTGATAGGACAGGGGTTTACTTCACAGTGGTTTGGTATTCATAATGGTACTGGGCAGGGTTGTCCCCTAGCACCTCTATTATACATCCTCACTATCGAACCTCTAGCATCTAGGATCAGGAATAATGGAGAAATTAAGGGAGATTTGGTAAACAAAATCAGTCTTTACACAGATGACGTCTTGATTTCCCTATATGACCTAGTAAAATCTCTAAAAGTACTGATGGGAGAAATTTCAACCTTTAGTAAAATATCTAACTATCTAACAGATATTTCCGGACCCATTAGAACTCAATTGGAGGAAGAATATGATTTTGTCTGGGGAACGGATAAAATAGAATACCTAGGAATTATAATCCCAATTAAAATTTCTTGTATTAATGAGAACAATTATAGTAAACTACGGGACGAATTACTAAAGCATATAGCGAGTTGGAAGGGGTTATTTGTATCTTGGCTAGGGAGAATGAATATTGTTAGATCTTATATAATCCCTAAGTGGTTGTATCTACTTAGGATGATACCAATTAGACTCCCAATGCCTTGGATGCAAACATTTAAAAAAAAACATAGAAAGTTTGATATGGGCAGAAAAAAAACCTAGGATTGCAAGGAAAATCTTATATGCGAGTAAAAGAATGGCAGCTTTAATGTTCCAAGTTTGGGGAGATATGTCCAAGCTAGCATGTTAACCCATATTCTAAAACTACAATACAAATTTAGTCACAATGAAGCATGGTTTCTTATAGAACAAGAATTAATAGGAATGACTAATTTAGAATGCCTTATGTGGCAGCGTGATGATAGATCAATTAATGTGACTAAAACCCTCCCCATTACAATCAAGAGTACCATGGAACACATTTAAACGTAGTATAGGTATGAAAAACAAAATCATTCCTACAGCCCCATTAGAAATCTTTCAGACTAATATTCCCCAGTTGAGTCTTAGGAATTGGAGTGGATTTAAAAACAAAAGAATTAATGATATACTACATTTAAGAGATATAAAACCGTTTCAACAACTCTCCGGGGAGTTTAATTTTGGCAATATAGAATTCTACAATGTATTAAGAATTAGATATTATATAAGGTCAAATTTATTTTCTGGTAAAATATCGATAATAAATCGTCAGATTAACGAATTGTTTTTACTGTTTTCAAGTGTTTAAAGAGGTGCTACCTGTTAATGGAGGAAATTGAATCCCTAAAATGTATTAATGTAATATAAACATGGCATCACAACCTCTGCATTCAATGTGATAAATCTCAACAGATAGATAGCCTTGTGGAAATAAACAAAGTCTCCCACTGTCTGAATATGATAGAAATACATTATAAAATTATGTTCCGTTGGTATCTGACCCCGATTAAATTAGCTAAATATCATCAGAAATACTTTCCAGTATGCTGGAGATCTAATAAGGAACTTTTAGACAAATATGGTGGGACTGCAGTGAGATTTTACAGTCTTGGAAGGATTTATTTGCATTAATTTCCATAACTATTGACACAGATATTATCATGACTCCTGATAAAGCACTATTGCATTTAGGTTTGTCTAATTTAACATTTAACTAAAGAGCCTTAGTAATACAGTGCCTCCTGGCAATGAAGATATGTATTGCGAGGAAATGGCAACAAAAAACAATAATACCTATCGAAAATGTAATTAGTCAAATAAAGTATCAATGTTTAATGGAGCAAGGCTTTTTCCAAGCACAACAGAGAATACATAAATTCAATAAGATTTGGAAACCCTGGCTTGATTAATATCCTATTACATAAAACCTATAAAACGGGAAAAGGGAGGAGAAGAAATAGGAAATAAGAGAAGGAAATACCGTATTTGCTCGATTATAAGACGAGGTTTTTTCCAGAGCAAATGCTCTGAAAAATACCCCTCGTCTTATAATCGAGGTCGTCTTATAATCAGACCTCATTCTGCTTCGGCCGTGCTGCTTACCGGGCTTTGATCGGGAGCAGCGTCTCTGCTATTAGCAGCAGGAAACAGGAAGCTAGCACAGTCCTCACATAACTCTATCTCCCCCCTCCTTCCTCTGGGGGCGGGGCCAGAGAAGTTGCTCGCACAGCCGGGCCCCTGCAGAAGTCTGCGTGTGGGAGATCTGCAGTTCAGGTAAGGGGGTGGGGGGTTTGAGCGTGTGTGTGCATGTGTGATTAATGGAATGAATGAGTATTTAAATGTTTGTGAATGAGTGTGTGTGTGTGATAGCATGGATGTGTAAGGGGGATGGGGGTGGTAGCATGGCATAGGGAGGCTGTAATCACACTTCTAACATCCCCAGGTTCCAGCATGTACGGGCTGCCTTGGCTTGATAGGAGCAGGGCCGGCCTTTGGGGTGTGCGACCTGTGCGACCGCACAGGGCGCCACACTCCAGGGGGCGCCGCCGCGGGGTCCGCCGCCGCGGGGTCCGCTGCCGCCAGTAGCGTACCTAGCGGGGGGGGGCGGTCCGCACCGGGTGCCGCTCATCAGGGGGGCACCCGGCACCCCTCCAGAGACGGACAGTAATGTCCGCCGCTGGAGGAGCAGGCTCGCAAGGGAGTGATTTTAAGCCGGTTCAAGGATCTCCCTTGAACCCAGCTTAAGATCGCTCAAGGGAGCCGGAGGTCTGTTAAAGACCTCCGATATCGCTCCCTTGTGATCCGCGCGGCAACAGCTGCTGTGCGCCGGGGTTTGTTGTCAGATCCCGGCGCACAGCACTGAAGCCGCGCCCACCGCTGTCCGTGCCCTCTGACCCGGAAGAAGACAGAGAGGACAGAAGAACTGAAGAAGAGGAGCGAAGAGGAGGAAAAGAAGCTGTAAGGAGAAAAGAGGAAAGGTAGGAAAGCATTCAGTGAGAGTGAGAGTGGATTGGTATGTGTGGATTAGTATGTGTGGGTTGGTATATGTGTGGATTGGTGTATATGTGTGGATTGGTGTATATGTGTGGATTGGTGTATATGTGTGGATTGGTGTATATGTGTGGATTGGTATATATGTTTGGATTGGAATATATGTGTGTGGATTGGTATATATGTGTGTGGATTGGTATATATGTTTGTGGATTGGTATATATGTGTGTGGATTGGTATATATGTGTGGATTGGTATATATGTGTGAATTGGTATATATGTGTGAATTGGTATATATGTGTGGATTTGTATATGTGTGGATTGGTATATGTGTGGATTAGTGTACGTGTGGATTGGTATACGTGTGGATTAGTATGTGTAGATTAGTATGTGTGTGGATTAGTGTATATGTGTGGATTGGTATGTGTGTGGATTGGTATACGTGTGGATTGGTATACGTGTGGATTGGTATACGTGTGGATTGGTATACATGTGGATTGGCATACATGTGGATTGGTATACGTGTTGATTGGTATACGTGTGGATTGGTGTATGTGTGGATTGGTATATGTGTGGATTAGTATATGTGTGGATTGGTAAGTGTGTGAGAGTGATGGGTGTTATGCTGTACCATTTCCAATGTCTTTTTCATGATCTAATTATGCTCTAAAAGTACATCATAACTCCCATCACTCTATACTGTTCCATACAGTGGCAGAGCTGGGAGGCAGAGGCCTTGCACCCCCACCGCAGGACTCCTGAAAGGTAAGTGAACTTCAAAGAGGGAAAGGGTAGATAGGGAGAAGGGCGTGAGGCAGAGGAAAGGGGGTAGATAGAGAGAAGGGAGTGAAAAGGGGTAGATAGGGCAGAAGGGAGTGAGAAGGGCAATCATACTCCTATCATGCCAAGTCTGCGAGTACATCCTGGAATCTGGGTATGCCTGGGCATGATAGGAATGTGATTGCTGTTAATTATATATATATATATATATATATATATATATATATATATATATAATATTGTTATTTATTGTTTTGTCCTATTTTGGTGTGTTACTTACTTTAAATAAAAGTGTTAGATTTCTTTATGTGTGGGGGGGTCATATTCGGTTTTGGCCAGGTAAATGCTGCACTTTCGGTTTCAGTCCAGAATTCGTTTCGGTGCATCCCTACTACTAAGTCAGACAATGAAGTGGTAGGCCTACACCACATCAATGTTTGGCGTAGTATATAGTGATTGGGGTTTTGTTACAAGTTTTTATTCCTTTCTTTTTTTGGGATGGGGGGGCGCCAGAGGAGTAGTCCGCACAGGGCGCCAGAACACCTAAGGCCGGGTCTGGATAGGAGTGTGATTGCTGTTAGCAGTATATATATATATATATATCTCCAGAAATGCATTTTAACCCCCTATATGCCACTCAGCCCCATGATATGCCTTTTAACCCCCTATATGCCAGAGTGGCATATAGGGGTATAAGGCATATCATGGGGCAGAGGGGCATATAGGGGGTTAAAAGGCATATCATGGGGCACAGTGGCATATAGGAGGGTATAAGACATTTCTGGAGGCAGAGTGGCATATAGAGGGTTAAAAGGCACATCATGGGGCAGAGTGGCAAATAGGGGGGTATAAGGCATTTCTGGGGGCAGAGTGGCAAGCCTGGGGGCAGATGTGCATAACTGGGGGGGGCAGGTTGGCAAATAAAAGGAAATAAAAAATATATTTTTCTCAATCATAGCTTTTATTAAATATGAAATTTAGTTTACATGAATTAATATTTACTAGTAAAACTTTTTTCCTATAGGGTAGTCTTATATTCAGGCTTTTTGTTTTTTTTCCTAAATTAATATTTTGATTTTGGGGGGTCGTCTTATAATCAGGGTCGTCTTATAATCGAGCAAATACGGTAAAAAGGAAGGAAAGGGAGGGGAAAAAAATGGAAAAGAGAAAGGGAAAAAAATGGGAAAAAGAGACAAACATACATATATATCCAATTATAAAAAAAATTCAGTTTCTATTGTTTTCCTTTTAGTCACGTGACGAATAATTGTTCCTAGGAATTTATAACAAAGAATGACCATGAAGAAGGATATGCATAAGAATCGGTATAAGGAACAGTGGAGTATGGCTGGAGTGTATGTTGGTGTGAATGAGGGGCCTAAAGATCTCTTAAACACTTAGGCCTTTTTAGACTGTATGAGACGCCGTGATCTTGTCGTAGCGACACTAGGGCATTACGATGCATATAAATTTGCACTCTGTAATTATATTCAGGCAATATGGTGTACATTTATGTATATTCTGTTGCTAATGAATCACGATGTAATTTTTTTCACTTTGTATATTACTTATGTTTGTATACTTACGTTTATAATAATAATAATAATAAAAAAAAGAATAGACACAGGGGACACTTGTTAGTGCAAATAAAGGCTCATAAAAATGGTGCACCAAAAAAATCTAAAAAGCAGTAAATGTAAAAAAAATTCTAAAAAAATACAAAAGTGGAGCGGGAACACAAAAAAAACAAATGAAAAATGGGCAGCTGTGTGGGACAGCTTGAAGCAGTTACCAAGGCAGAGTGCAGGTTCTCCAGGCTAATCTGGACAGTAGAACGTGGTGTCCTTTCTTTGCCCCCTGCTGTAGCATACCCTGCATCTTTTGGGGGACTCTGTTTCTTCTTTGTAGGAGGAAGTCTAAAAATAAAATGGGTAGCCCCAATTCTGCTAGACTCCATCACCGCCCGGGGAACAGGTGCATCTTGGTACGAGATACCCGAAATAACTTGAAGCTGAAACGGCAAAAAAGACATTCCGGGATTTGCTTTTTTATGTAACAAAAAAAGTGTTGTAGGTTGCAATTTCCATGAGATAAATTGCAACCATCTTGTACCAAGCCTTTGCCTTCCTCATAAGGAGGTAGGGCTGTAGGAGTTGATCTGACAGATCAACTCCATCCATGTTCTTATTATAGGCCCTGATGCACACTGGCTTTCTAGTGAACCCGGCTCTGCCACGGACAGAAACCTCCACAGTTCTCTGTTCGTGGATGGTGCTCAGCATGCACACTTCTTTTCTGTCCATGAACTTCAATGCCAAGAGCTCCTCTTGATGTAGAACTGAGGTCTCCCCCTTTCGTAGTCGGGTTTGTGCCAGATCTTGTGGAAAACCCACGCCGTTCTTTCTTATAGTACCGCAAGCTACTGTGTCAAAACAACACAGCAGCTTGAACAAAGGGACGCTAGTATAAAAGTTGTCAACATACAAGTGGTAGCCTTTGTTTATAAGGGGGAATATTAGGTCCCAAACAATCTTGGCACTGGTTCCCAGATGCTCTGGGCAACCTGGAGGGTCAAGGTGGTTATCCCTTCCCTCGTATACCCGGAAAGCCTGAGTATACCCAGTTTCGCTCTTGCAGAGCTTATACAATTTTATTCCATACCTGGAGCGCTTGGAAGGAATATACTGCTTGAATCCCATCCTTCCTTCATCCACGCAGATAACCCTTCCAGGTGTATAAGCCTCTGCAAACTTGGCAGCCAGATGGGTAATCAGGGGGCGGATTTTATAGAGCCTGTCAAACTGAGAGTGCTCCTTAGGCGGACACAGGCTGTTTTATTGCTAAAATGCATGAAATGAAGAATCATTTCATACCTTCTCCTACCCATTGACTGGGTGTAAATTGGGGTACTAAGGATGGGGCTGGTGCTCCAGCGGATGGAGGGTTTTTTAATAATTCCCATCAGCATAGTTAATGCCCAGAATTTAAGAAATTCTGGCACGTCAATGGGGGTCCATGGCTGCTTTGCAAAATAGGAGTCAGAGTTAGCAGCACGGTACTGCTGGTCATAAAGGTTTGACTGGGAGACAATGTCTCCCAAGACATCTTCTCCCAAAACAATCTGCACAAACTGCAGTGGGGTGAATCCTGTAACATCAATATTGATGTTTAAACTGCAACTGGATGGATACCTGGAAAAACATAATATTCGGGGATATAATCTTTAATTATGGGGAAACAGCTTATTGATCCAAGGAGAAATCTGACTGCCATTTTGGGGTCAAGAAGGAATTTTTTTCCCTGGTTAGTGCAAAATTGGAAAGAGCGAAGCCGGGGTTTTCTGCCTTCTTTTGGATCAAACAGCAACAAATTAACAGATATAGGAAAGGCTGAACTTGATGGACGCATGTCTTTTTTCAGCCTATGTAACTATGTAACTATGATGCCAGGAATTGCAGTAAAGGGAGGGATAGCTGGCTTATACCTATTAGGTGCTACCCACTCCTCAGGTGCCCTGCCACCACTACTTGTGGCAGCGGACCCAGCAGCCACAGATACATCACTAGATATATCTATGAACTGACCAACGTCAGTGGCCTCAGAATCTGAGGCCAAAAATTCATACGCCTCCTCCGCAGTATACCTGCGCTGCATCATTAACCCCTAGCCGGTAAAATGAAAAAGAAAAAAAAAATATATATATATATATATATATAAAAAAATACAGTAAGCTAAAAGGTGCCAAAAATAATATAACAATATAAAATAAACCCTGAAAAAATGTGGATAAAAATAAAAGGGCACAAACAGCAAAAAAGTGCTGATGTGCAATATCACTGCCTGTGCAGTGATCAATAGTAAGGAAGGGGTTAAAAAAAGGGGGCTCTTATAAGAGCCTTTTTGGGGATTTTTAATTTTTTTTTATAATATTTTATGAAAGTTTACCTGCTTTATCACGATCTGTCTCTCTCCCTCACTAAAAGCAATTCATGGAGGGAGGCAGATCTTTACCGGTCAAAGTAAATGTTAATAAACATTGCCTTTGACCGAGCAAATCAAGATCACTCTCCTGAGTGATCTTTAGGCTTGGGGTGTCAATCACTGGATGCTGATAGCATCCAGCAACACCCCCTGAGTGACTAAAGTGATTTGTAATCGCTTCTGAGGCTATTGCCAGGAGAAGGGCAGCGCTATCTTTGAAGGTAAGGTAAGCATGGCGGCGCCCTGCCGCTAGAAACTTTGTTTAAGAAACGATCAAAGGTCGTTTTTTCCACTCAGTTGGTGTTCTTGAAATGCCTCGATATCAGCATGTGAGCTGAGAGGTTTCCCAAGAATTTGTTTAAGTATCTCTTTTGTTTTATGTTATTAGCAAATGTTTTGTGTATGTTATGTTTTACAACCTGTAACAGTGACCTAATTTAATATACCGTATTTACTCGATTATAAGACGACCCTAATTATAAGACGACCCCCCAAAATCTGAATATTAATTTAGGAAAAAAAGGAAAAGCCTGAATATAAGACGACCCTATAGGAAAAAAGTTTTACCAGTAAATGTTAATTCATGTAAACTATGTAAACTATTTTTTTTAATAAAAGCTATGATTGAGTAAAATATTTTGTTTTTAATTCCTTTTATTTTCCAACCTGCCCCCCATTTATGCACATCTGCTTGTCACTCTGCCCCATAAATGCCTTATACCCCCTATGCCACTGTGTCCCATGATATGCCTTTTAACCCTCTAAATGCCACTGTGTCCCATGATTTGCCTTTTAACCCTCTATATGCCACTGTGCCCCATGATATGCCTTTTTTTATAATTTATTTGTATATAAACATATAAATATAAACATACATCATAAAAAAAGTATGAGGGGAAAAAATATATATATATATATAAATTTCCAATACAATTCATATTCATTCTGAATCCAAAAATTCAAATTGCAATTTACGCTTCAGTTTTATAATATAGAGTAATCGTATTTTCACTATTCATACAATAAACTGAAATATAAGCCTTCAGAAGTATCAAACAGGCCGAAATCTGTAATGGATCAAAGCTAGTTTACTTATTTTATGATATGCCTTTTGACCCCCTATGTGCCACTCTTCCTCCAGAAATGCCTTATACCCCTATATGCCACTCTGGCATTTAGGGGGTTAAAAGGCATATTATGGGGCAGAGTGGCATATAGGGAGGTATAAGGCATTTCAGGAGGCAGAGTGGCATTAAGGGGGTTAAAAGACATCTCATAGAGCACTCTACCTACAGAAATGCCTTATGCCCCCCACTTAACCCCCCCCAAAAAAAACAAAAAACTTACCGGTGCTTCTGACTCCCGGTGTGTTGTCTGGGCAGCGTGTACACGTCTACGCGATTCGCGTAGTCAACTTCCGCTGCAGTTGGAAGGAGGTGCGGTTAACTGCGAGGGTTGTCTGCGTCCATCGCGCAGACCTTCCCCGGCTGTCAGAGATAATTCACCGGTAAGTTGGGGGTGGGGGGGTTTGAGTAAGGGGAGACAGGAGGATCCAGGTCCCGTGCAGCTTTGCGGGGGATCTGGATCTTAGTCAGACCTATTTGCTCTGAAAAAAACCTCGTCTTATAATCGAGCAAATACGGTAAATATCCATTTTTCTATACGCTTGCATTTGTGCTTTATTCATCACACATTCCCTAAAAGAAACACCCTGTAAGAGGGTCATAATTTCTTACACATAGAGGCTAGAAGTCTCCACTAAGAGGGTCTCCACAAGCTTCCAGGATATCCTATAGCCTGTTTTTACGTGTATCAGACTCCACCAAGAGGGCCACAACAGGTTTCCTGTGGCTCCTACTGCTAGGAACAGATGATCTCTGCCGAACACTGGAACCTGGAGTGTGCTGGTAAGTGACATGAACCTTATTGACTATATACAAACGATTGGTACATTGAGAAGTTGCTTTTTCCCAGTCTAAGACATTATGACCCACTTACAGGGGTATTCTTTAGGGAATGTGTGATGAATAAAGCACAAAGGCAAGTGAATAGAAAAATGTATATTGAAATTGAATTAGGTCACTGGTGCAGGTGATAAAATATTTAACACACACAGAACATTTGATAACAATACAAAACAAAAATGCTACTTGAGCATCATCAAAATGATGTCATTCGTTCTATTTATACTTAATATACTTAATAGAAATACTTATACTTAATCGTTGGGAAACCTCTCAGCTCACAGGATTCTCCTGGGTGCCATCTTGCACATCTTGGTTCTGAATGTCCTGACCCAGAAAACTTCCGTTCACTGCTCTCTCCTTACTTAGACTGACTCATACAGACCCTAACTAGTTATCCCAGAATCCTTTGTGCCTCCCAGAAAGTGGTTCACCCAACACCTCTTTCCAGAGAGTTCTCATAAAATCCATGATAAATAGTCTATGTGAAAATACAACACTTTTGCTTTAGTTGTCTGACCACCTGGAAAATATCCCATCTCTGTTGGAGCCTTTAATTCCAAATCCTTTGTAGTGCATTACTATGCAAATGACCTTACATTATAAAACCAGATAGCTTCCCTTAAACATACACACATCTTCTCAAAAGCATATGTTGATGCATTAAAGGTAACATCACATTTTGAAGGCACCCTTCATTTCTTACACCAGAATTCTTAAGGATAATAATGTTTTAGTTCAGATTCCTATGTTTTAACTTTTAAAGGTTAAGTGACACCAGTATCACATATCACACTGATACTGTCTTACTCATATATGGCACTTGGAACAGAGAACAAGAACTAGACAAGAAGGTTGCAAGAAGGTTGAAGTTGGAGAGTGCATCAACAGGCAGTGGCAGAGTTGTAGCTACCTAAAGAAACAGTTAGCTCTACTTACTGAGAGCTTCTTTTTCCTGCCAATCCCTGATGACGCTACAGGTAGAACCCCTCCTCCATACCTAAAAGCCCCTCCCAGAGAGCCCCAGTGAACAACAAGGACTACACAACAAACCGAAAAACAATGCAAAAAAAACTTTATTCACAGAAAGGGATAAAGGATAAAGGATCAACAATTTTTGCCATATTATAATTTAACCTTTTTAGGTAAATTATCTTTTTATTGAAACAGATTGACATCACGGTATAAAGCAAATACATAAAAAAGGAAATATAAAAGGGGTACATATACATCTCTAGACAAGAAAACATACAATTTGAAAATATCTCCAAGTAAATACAACAAGGTGTAGCAGTGTAGCAGTGTAAAGTATATAAACAGACAAATGCGGACAACATCTTGTGAAAGCCCCTGCCACCACACCTGGAAAGAGGAGAAGAAAAAAAATATATATATAATAAATATAATGGGGGGAGCAAAGGAGAGGGACAGGTTAGGAGACTAAATAGAGACAAGTAAGTGTTAGAATCAGAGCAGAAAGGTAAAACAGTGATGAGCAGAGATGGGGTGAAGTGAAGTGTAAGAGAGCAAAGAGAGAGGAAGGGGGAAAGGGAGGTAGTCCGCACACCTTGGGTGGAAGTGGACCTAGAGCCAGTGGGGTCTACCTATCACTATTCTAGGAGCTCTGCCAGAACCGTAGAGGATTGGAAGGCCATCCAGCATGCCCAAACCCCTGTATAAGCTTCCATCCTATGAGAGGACAAGTGGACTAGTTCTTCTATCACCCTGGTCTCCTCCACCGGGGATACCCAGTGACTGAAGGAAGGGGCCTACATGAAAAGCCATGTGGGCTATGCCAGGAACAATGGGATATCAGGAACTCCATGAAGAAGGAGGAGGGGCAGAGGAGACTGGAAGGAGATGAAGGAAGCAGCATGGCAGAAGCTAAGAGAGCTGCGAAAGTTTGCCAGAGAAAAAGTATTAAATAGAAAGTTGCTCTTCCATTTTGGGCTAGTTAAGTGTCAAGAAGCTAGGACTAGTTTAGTGCCTAGTATTGTAACTAAAAATTAGAGCTACTACTGAAAGAATCCTTTAAAGTCTTCTATATGATCCTGGTATCTAGAGCCATTTTGGAAACTGAGCACCAAAGGAGTCATTTGATATGCTGATACTCTCTGAAGTTAAGTACATATGTTATTACAATGGTATTAGAATATAATTGTTGACTGTCTGTAACTTTGTTATGGTAACCTTTTTCGATATATTGTTTTTACGGCTAGAGGTATTAATAAAGTATATCATTATATATTATCATAACATCTGTTGGTATTCGTCTTTACATAATTTAACTGTTTTCCTGAATCAAATTTATTGTTGTATTGTTAGATGTGTTTTGTCTAAATTGTGTATTTAAATATTAGCATAATTTTGCATAAAACAGGGGCCTCAGGATGTTTCCAGTATAAAGGAATTAGACAACGAGCAGCATTAAGAAGGTGACGTATAATAGAACGTTTCATAGATGTCAAAGATCTGAGTGAAGAAGGAGGCCAAAACTCGGGAGGGCGGGATGGTCTGTCCAGTCACCTCTTCTATACAGCGAAAAAACTCCTATCCAAAAAGGCTGGAGCCGACTACAGCTCCACCAGATATGTAAGTATGTGCCAGTTTCCTCGCCACACTTCCAACAGGTCGGATCACTCCCCGGAAAGATTCTTCTAACAGCCACAAGAGTCTTATACCACATGGATAATACCCTTGTAGACATTTTCCTGAATTTTCGAGGCAATGAAGCTGTCACGGCTAGCTATCGGATAACCGGACACATAGGGTGTAGGTGTGCAAGGGTTAATGATACCAGCCCTTTGGTCACTCACTTAACCCTTAAACGCACCACAAAAACCCACACCAGACTGGTAATACATTGCTACCACCAAGTTATGTGTTTAAGCGGACTGCAGCTTATGGACGCTTCGGTAACGCCTGATACCACACTGAACCGATTAAAAATGCATAAAATCTAATTTAAGTAACACAATTAAGTAACGTGGTTTATTCCAGCTTTCTCGGAAGACAGAGTTCGGTAAGAGCACAGAGACGGAAACTGGATTAATATATAGTTTAATCTGACGAATGTCACAGTGCTTATGTACAAAAATATGCGCAAAGGTGAAAACAATTTAGTATATAATACAGTTAGTAAAAATAAAACAAGGAGAAATACAGAAAAACCTAATTATACAAAACCAATTTAGGTCATCTGCGGGAACCTCAATGTACTTGTTGAATTTGAGGATTTTCAGTGATGTTCCAAATCCATAGAAAGTTTCAGGAGAGATTCTAAGAGAAGTTCTCAGAGAGGTTCTAGGAGAGGTTCACTGATTCTCCAAAAAACAGTCAACGGTATCCCCTGGTGAGATGTTCTGCCCCTCCAGTGTCACATAGAGATGTCCCAGGCCTAGCCCTTAGTATCTCACACACACCCATATACTCTTAACATACATCTGTTAAGATTGACAGATCTCATTGTGTCCTCAAGACGACTCAAACCCAGCGTAGAAGACCATCACCCTAAATTTCATACCATAGGGGAGGCACCACCAATGGTCACTGAGGCTGAACCTGAATGAATCTATGGCAGGGCTCTGGTATGTAAAAGGTGTTGGCCAGTCTGAGTGGCTTAAGACGGCAAGTTGTTGGTTAGGTTAACCCTTCCAATGCCAAACCCCTCTGTTAGCCCTAGACAGGCTCTGCATGACAGAAGCATTTGTGCGCTAGGGTGCAAACCTTCTCCGATTGATGATCAGAGAGAGACTCCCCGAGAGCTTCCTCCCAGGACCCCATAAATGATCAAGTTACAGAGGATGTGTCCATCAATAACATGCGCTATGTAGTAGAAATCCCACCTGGGGTATCGTCTCCTGTCTAGTAAGCTGCTCAAAAGCAGTTAGGCCCCTTGTTAAATGATGTTTACCAGGAAGAAAGGAAATGTAACGCAATCTGAGTGAAGCTAAAGCATAGTATGTCTTTCGAAAACAAGAGGAGCATCACGATCCCATACAACAGACAGGGATGACTCAGGGGACATGCTGAGCGATTCAAGGAACCCTCCCTCCACCCCTGGAAAGAAGTCCAAGTTGCCCGCAATGGGAGTCAACGGAGATGGAAAAGACGAAAGAACTCCTCCAATCCGTCACCACATCCCCAAAGTGGCATGCACAAAGGGGTTAGAGCAGAGCGAGGACTGGATACCCCCAGGGCAGAGCCACATGCAAGTAGGTAAGGGAAACGGCGTGGAGACCTGTTCCATCTCGATCCATTTCTTCCATTCTAGTACGCGTTGCAACTGTGTAGCGCTGTAATAGCCAAGAAAATCGGGCAAAGCAAGGCCTCCTTTGTCCTTTGGTCGGATGAGAACAGCGTAGCAAAACCTGGTACTTTTCCCCCTCCAAACAAATCGAGTTATTAAGGTGCAGAGCTCCGTAAAGAACGCCTTCAAGATGAAAATAGGTAAGGTCTGAAAAAGATATAACACCCTCGGGAGAATATTCATCTTAATCACATTAAACTTGCCGTGCCAAGAACCATGAGGAATAGCCCAGCGTTGCAGGTCACATCTTAATTGTTTCACTAGCCTGGGGAAATTTTCACGATAAATCGTGGTTAAATCTCTCGGGACCCAGACACCCAAATACTTTATGCTATCACGGCACCCCCTGTAGAGGAATGAACCCCTAACCGCCTGCGCATCGTTTGGGCAATCACAATCCTATCATGCCCAGGCATACACAGATTCCACCATGTAATGGCTAACTTAGCATGATAGGAGTGTGATTGTCTGGCCATGATAGGAATGTGATTACAGCCTCCCTATGCCATGCTATCCCCCCCCCCACACTTACACATCCATGCTATCACACACACACTCATTCACAAACATTCATTCACAAACATTCAGCATAAACTACATAACACCCATCACACACTTACTATTCCACTCTCACTGAATGTTTTCCTACCTTTTCTCTGTCCCTTTTCTTCCTCTTGGCTCTTCTTCTGTGTTCTGTCCTTCCAGTGCAGTGAGTGCAGAAGGCGGTGGGCGTGGCTTCAGTGTTGTGCGCCGGGATATGACAGCAAATCCCGACGCACAGCATCAGTTGCCGCGCACTTCGCAAGGGAGCAGGATCAGAGGTCTGCATTAACCGAGCCTGCTCCTCTAGAGACAGACATTACTGTCGATCGGAACAGGTCAGTCCGTGGATGCTGTAGTTATCCCCGACAGCCTGCAGGAAAGGTTCAAGTGAAAGGGCAAACAGGAGGGGAGATAAGGGACAGCCCTGTTGCGCACCATTTCGAATTGGAAAGGATTCTGTGAGAGCTCCGTTCAGTCGAACACGCGCAGAAGGGGACAAATATAAGGAGGTGATCCAGTGGAGCCAGAATTGACCAAAGCCCAAGGTCCGGAGGGTCTGGAATGTAAAGGGCACCTGCAAGTGTCTCCAAAAGACCCGATAATATCCAAGGGGGTACCCATCTGGACCCAGAGCTTTCCCAGTTACCATAGATTTCATGGCGGCCGACACTTCCTCAATTGTAATCTCACGCTCCAGATCTTCCAATTGGTCAGCAGAAAATTGGATGAGTGACCCACATCCGAATTCGCATTCTCCAGAAAGAAGTGTTCCAGCTGATTGGTAATTGCCTGGATCGTGTCAACAGTGTCGACAGTGTAAGATATACGTAAGGTTGGGTAGGAGGTGGAGCCCGGTAAGCAGGATAACAAACAGCAAATGTTCCACAGTAGAAGCTGATCCACTAAATGGAGCGTCGGTCAGAGTACGAGCCAAAATTCAGGGCAACAGGGAGACAGCAAGTCCATATAACAATAGCCAGGTTCGGTAAACAAGAGGTCAGGAAACACCGTTTAGTAGCCAAGGTCGGGATTGGAGAAGGCAGCAGAGTCACAGGAATAGCCAGGTTCGGTACACAGGATATCAGGAAATAGCATAAA
Source organism: Spea bombifrons (assembly GCF_027358695.1). NCBI lineage: Eukaryota > Metazoa > Chordata > Amphibia > Anura > Pelobatidae > Spea > Spea bombifrons. Next base: position 17,050,452 of record NC_071096.1, on the reverse strand, counting down.
GCAAACGAATAGGAGCGCAACTCGGCACAATAACTGAGCACTGAGCACAGCTCAGTGCTGAGTTTTAGACTTGCCGCTCGGAGGATGTCCCGTCCCTGGGCGTGACGTCCACCGAGCGTGCACACTGCTGCGTCCGTCCTGAGACGGATAAAGTGGGTAGGGGGCGCGCGCACATGCTTAGAAGCAATCTCGCTGCAGCCTGAGGAGGATGCAGGAGAAACTGCGCTGGATCCAGTACCCGCGTGCAGCAGGTACCCAGGTGAGTTACTCCGTTGGGGTCCGGTGCATGGACCCTGACAGTTCCCCCTCCCAACGAGAGGCCTCTGGGCCTCTAACGGGACCCGGTCGCTCAGGATGACATTTGTGAAGCGATGAGAGGAGCTCCAGAGCATGCACAGTGTTAGCGGGTTCCCAGGAATCTTCATCTGGTGAGTACCCCTTCCAGTGGATCAGATATTGTAGACGTTTGTAGTGGTATCGGGAATCTAGAATCTGCTCCACCTCGTATTCTGGAATGTTATCAACAAGCACAGCAGGAGGCGAGATAGGATGTCGGCCTGGAAAACGGGGTGGATAGACATGAAGTCGGGTAACTTCAACTCCACCGCTGAGGAGACGCACAATAGAAAATGGACCAACATATCTAGGACCTAATTTCTTCGTGGGACAGGTAAGTTTCATGTTTTTCGTCGAAAGCCAGACCTTGTCCCCTGGGCAGAAGGTAGGTGCAACGCTACGATGTCGGCAAAATATTTGTAGCGTTGTTGGGCCTTGGCCAAAGTGTCACGTAAGAGCAGATACGTCTGGGTGAGTCTCCAGAAGGATATAGAAATGTTGGAGAAGGGCTACTAAAATGGTTTGTGGATTGTAAGGTTTGTGGATTACCTTACCAGGACAAGTTAAAGGATCTTAACCTATATAGCCTGGAAAAAAGACGTGACAGTGGGGATATGATGGAAACATTTAAATACTTAAAGGGAATCAACAAGGTAAAGGAAGATAGCTTATTTAAAAGGAGAAATACTACCACAACAGGAGGACATAACCATAAACTAGAGGGGCAAAGGTTTAATGGTAACATCAGAAAATATTACTTTACGGAAAGGGTAGTGGACGCATGGAATAGCCTTCCAGCAGAAGTGGTAGATGTTAATACAATAAAGTCATTTAAGCAAGCATGGGATAGGCATAAGGCCAAGCTAGCTATTGGATTAGGGCAAGTACTAAAGGAAAGTACTGCTATTGAAAGTAACAGAGCTATTGAAAAAGAAGCCAAGTGCGCTTCGAAATGCGTTTAGCCTGCTATTCCCCCTGTGCATAATCTGCATCAATATCAACACTGCTCGCTGCTCACGGCACTTTGGACCGAGTAAGACTGACTTTTTAAATCAGCAATTTCTTTCAATCAAATTTTTTTTTTTTCTCCCTATTTGATACCCATTTTATCATAACGAGATACCCTTATAGATCTTATAGGAAAGTTATTTTATGCAATTTATTTTAGAGTCTAGCTGCAAGGGCCCTGCAGCTGACCCTATTTTTTGTATTTATTTTTTGTATTTGTTTTAATAAATGTATCTATGTTTCTAAACCACTACACATAGTTTTACTGATTGGATACTTTTAAGCATTCTATATCATCACACACACAACACCAGCTGTATTCTAACATACCATTCAGGGACCTTATTGGAGAACAGTAATAGTTTTTATACTCATTTGCTTTAGGTTGTAAAGGGTACACAACCTTATCTCAATACCAGTTCTCATTTGGTCCTACCCTCTATATTGTTGAGCTACCTATTGTGTTTACACTTGAGAGACGTGTTGTCGGTGCGCCTCTAAGGATGGAGAAAACACCAGGATGTCATCCACGTAGACGATGACGTAATGGTCGAGGATGTCGCAAAATATATCATTAATGAAATGTTGGAATGTGGCAGGAGCGTTACACAATCCAAATGGCATCACTAGATATTCAAAATGGCCATATCGACATCTAAACGCTGTTTTCCGCTCGTCCCCTTTACGGATTCTCAATAGATTGTACGCCCCCCGTAAGTCTATTTTAGTGAAAACCTTGGCTGTCTGGACATGTTCTAGTAATTCCGGTATGAGTGGTAGAGGGTATCTGTTTTTCACCGTTATATTATTTAATTCCCGATAATCAACACAGGGTCGTAGTCCCCTGTCTTTTTTATGGATGAAAAAGATACTTGCTCCAGCAGGTGAGGTCGAGGGTCGTATAAATCCCTTAGCGAGACTGTCATTAATGTATTCTTTTAGTGCTGTGAGTTCAGGTTCCGCCAAAGGATATATACGGCCAAATGGAATGGCAGCTCCAGGATACAGTTCTATGGGACAGTCATAAGAACGGTAAGGGGGGAGTCTCTCAGCCCCCTTTTTCTTAAATACATCTTTAAAATGTTTATAAGGTAAGGGTAATTCTTGGGGAGAAGTGGTGAGGTGGGTGAGGCAGATAGCCGTCTTCTTCAGACAGGTCTGATTACAATGTGAGGAAGTGAAACGAAAAACTCCTGTCTCCCAGTTAATAGAGGGATTGTGGGTTCTTAGCCACGGGAGGCCCAGGATGACAGGAGATATGGGAGAGGGTAAGACGTCAAAACAGATAGTCTTTGAATGTCCCTCTCCAATCTTGAGCAGCAAGGAATCATGGGACTGGTCTTCAGAGGGCTGCCATCGACGAGCTGGATAGAAATTGGGAGCTTCTTACGACGAGTCGGTATGGAGAGCGACTGTACAATATCATAGTCCAGGAAATTGCCACTAGCTCCAGAGTCGACCATAGCACGGAGGTTGACGGATCTTTTATTCCACCTTGGAAAAACCAACACGAGTTCTGCAGTCTTTGTATACGTGACCAGCACGACCACAATACAGACAAAGTCCCAAGGATCTGTGTCGTTCTTTTTCAGCAGGAGACAGCGGTCCTCGGATGATGCCTATCTGCATTGGTTCTTCAGGTGGGAGATGAGATCCTGTCGCAGAAGTTGAAGCAGGAGTCCAGGGATTACTGACAGATTGACGTTCTAATCTCCTCTCTCTTAGACGGTGGTCGATCTGGTGGCCAGCTTGATGAAATCTTATAACCCGACGAGGATAGAAGTGCGAGCTAGCTCATCCTTACCATCTCTGATAATCCCCAACGGAATTGATCGTGGAGGGCCGACTCATTCCAGGTAGACTCGAGGGCCAGCCGCCTGAATTCCGTGATATAATCTTCCACAGGCCTTCTCCCTTGTTTGAGGGATCTTAGGGTAGTAGTAGCTGAGGATGTTCTGTAAGGGTCATTGTAGAGCGTGTCGAGCACCTGACGGAAAGAAGACCAGAAGTCGAGGATAGAGCTTTGGCTGTGGAGAAGGTGGTGAGCCCACATTTGGGGTTCGTCTGACAGGAGGGAAATCACGGTGTGAACCTTGGTATAATCTGAAGTATAGGTCCTTGGTTTTAAATTAAACAGTATCTGATATGAAGTAATGAAGGTACGATATTTGGAGGGGTTGCCCAAAAATCTCTCCGGAAGGGGAACCTGTGGTTCCATGGAGGAGGCCCCCTCCAGAAGGGGAGCTGGAGGAGCTGCTGCTGGTTCAGCGGGAGCATTCTGATGTAACTGGATCAGATGCATTTGTTGTCTCAGCTGATTCTGACTCGCTTGGAGCTCTTGAAGGGACTGAGTCATAGCGGTCATCTGTTGAGTAAGTGTGGATATGGCGTCAGTTAATCCTGCGGCCTCCATAATGGCTCAGTTATTATGTAAGATATACGTAAGGTTGGGTAGGAGGTGGAGCCCGGTAAGCAGGATAACAAACAGCAAATGTTCCACAGTAGGAGCTGATCCACTAAATGGAGCGTCGGTCAGGGTACGAGCCAAAATTCAGGGCAACAGAGAGACAGCAAGTCCATATAACAATAGCCAGGTTCGGTACACAAGAGGTCAGGAAATAAAAAAGTATAAAGAACAGTACTCCACAGCTGTAGCCCACATTTATGAGAAAAACCAATTGTGGCCATCTGCAAAGTAATGCAGATTTATCCCCAAAAGCAACCCAGTCAACCTTCCCACCCACCACACAAAAAGAAAATGCTGTTATGCGCCCACAGCCCAAGATCCACCCACCTCCCTCCACGTCAACACCCAAATGCTGTAAACAGAGCCAGCCTTAAGTGTTCTGGCGCCCTGTGCGGACTACTCCTCTGGTGCCCCGTTCTCACTACCCCCCCTGCCCCTTCTCGCTACCCCCCTCCTCTGCCCCTTCTCACTACCCCCCCCCTGCCCCTTCTATCTACTCCCTCTCCCTACTTCTTATTATCCTCACTTACCTTGTTACCGGACTCCTGCGGTGGGAGCGGGAGGCATCCGTCTACCCGCTCTGCCGCGGTCCCAGCATTTCATGTTGAGCGCCGGAAAATGACATATGAGTTACGGAGAGTGAGGGGTGCCAAGCGATTGCTGAAAACTTCACCGATCGGCGCCCCTGCTCGGCACTGAAATTAAAGCATCGTTTTTTTTTTTTTTTTTAAACTTTATTTAACATAAAGGAGTCCCAGGCAGGCGCCCCTGCTGCTATGGCGCCCTGTGCGGCCGCACAGGTCGCACACCCCTAAAGCCGGCCCTGGCCCCTAAATTAACCCTAAAGACCCCATTCACCATAACTGCCCCTAAATTAACCCTAAAGACCCCATTAACCATAACTGCCCCTAAATTAACCCTAAAGACCCCATCAACCATACCAATTTATGACGGTAATTTATCTGGAGTACATGCAATTAATGCTTGTGTGGTATATAATTATTTTTGAGTTGTAATATAATTTAAGTTCTACATTTTGGATCTGCAATAAACATTTACAAAAATGTCCCTTTCTTCAGTTCCTAGCTGCCAGTTAATATTGAACTTCATTGGGGTTATCCCTTTATTGTAGCTGCATCAGGATAGGGATATCACAATATGATTATATTAATTTACTAAGTAAAAAAGTTTTACGCAGTTTACATACACATGGCTTTATTTGAATAACAATGTATATTTAGTGGGTATAGTTATATGTACGTTTAATATATGGACTAGGGAATCAGGGATAAGCTGCTGGGAGGAGCTGTGGTTCTTTTGCCTGCAGGCAGGAGGAGTCATAGACTCTAATGAAATGGGCGGGGCCAATCATCAGTATGACTTCAGGGAGGGACTGGGATAGAGCCCTGCGTGGGACTGCTTTTTAATCCCGCTCTCTCCCGCTGATTTTTTGTCCAATCCCGGCCGCTCACGCAATGTGTGTGTTCCGCTCATGCTACATATGTGGTCAATCACGCCCACATTCTTACCGGAACTGCAGATTACCTGCGCAGTCCTGCGATGCTGCCTTCGTGTTGCTCCCTCAGAGCGTCTCTTCTCTTGTTGCGCCGAGGAACATGGCGGAGTCACGGGACGTGACATGACATCACGTGACTCCACTGGGTTCCTGGGTGGCGCAAGAGAAGAGACACTGTGAGGGAGCAGCGCTAAAGCAGCTTTGCGGGACTACCGGGACCCGCAGGTACAGTGTGTGGCCGCCTGCACATCCCAGTGCAGTCCTCTAGACTGGGAAGTAATAACTCCTGTGAGTCACACCAAGTGATCCAAAGAATCGGACCATTTCCACGACTCAAAATGATCCGAATCACTTTGCTGATCCGAACTTCCCATCACTAATAGTGATCAAGTTAATTACACCAATCTTTACAAAATCAGCCACTACTTGCAAAATGCTATTTTCAGCAGCATACATCAGCCTACGGAAAATCTGAGCTCACTTATGACTAGTCGATTTAAACAATGGCGATCCGGTCCTAATTGAAGTAGCCTCCTTATACCCTGAGCTGGTTATGTTTGTGAGATATTTACACTATTATTTGAATCGTTCCTTAAATCATTTCTTTCTCGGAAATGATACCATTTATTGGCTAACTGAGAGTATAATCGGCAACTAAACTCTCAGTTAGCCAATAAATGGTATCATTTTAACTATACTTTTCTCAACGGCTCTCCAAAACACACTTACATCATATTTGCAACTGGTCTAAACCAGTTTGAAGAACGGCTCTTTATACGTTGTATAAATTTTACTGCAGATATCCCTGCGCTTTCATTGGAGAGAAGCCATTTTGTTTCAGCAAGTCACTGATACAAAACTATTGTTGTATTTTAGGAAGTATCACTAACCTAATACATAATTTCATTCGCAGATATTTAATATATTATCCAACGCTAAATAAAATATCACTAGATTCATTGTAAGCGTAAATAAACATCCATAAATGGGTTCTACTTTGTTTCGTGACCTGAACTGCAGCGGCATGATACATTAGTGATGTAAATTACATGCGTCACAATAGGAGGTTATAAGAACACCCTCCCCCTCAATACACACGTCACAATACAACGGATTTGTTGCTGAACGGACAACAGCACGGCTACTGAGGAAGGCGTAATGCTGGGCGCTTCTTCGCATCGACTCTCTTTAGTTTTATATTAGCGTGTTTCGTTCTCTGGTATTTTACAGGCTCCACAGGCACCATAAGATTTTGTAAGAAATCTGCTTATTTATGTTTGTCAGCGGTGTACACCAGGCTAATGTTATAAGGTACAAACAAATCAGTTTTTGCCGCCTTTTAGTATAGAGCACCTCGGTAACTGGGTGGCTACACCTTATGTGACCCCATAGTAAAACCGCGGCCTATACGAGCTGCATGAAGAAATTATTCTGTGCACGATAGTGGGTTGAGGGAGGGGATTCAGAGGAAGAGCGAGACGAAGTAGTAAGCTGTTTGTGCTGTATCCCGTTACCGTGTGACGTATGGTTTTCATGTGTAGTGTAGGTATGTGGTTTTAGAGTGTATATGTTACGCGTGTATAGTGTTGCGTGAGTGCTTTTATCAGGGGTGATGTTACTATTAGTGTAGCCTGGGAGAGGTGAACAGTGATGTGTGGGGCCTGCAAATGCCAAGGGCCGATTAGGGACGACCCTGCATAAAATAATTCACTTTTGCTTTGCCGTACTCAGTGTTTTGTTCGAAAACAATCTATGTGCAATATGCCGACCTCCCTTGCTCTATACAGCATCTATATATAGATATATACTTGCTTTAGAGTCAGTATAAATACAAGGCTACGCCTTGTTTCAACTAAACAAGATGTGGGCGGTACTATGTTCTCTGGTTTCCTGCTAGTGACGGACGTCGGCCGTATTAGAATTCTAGGCCCTTGTACTTATTAGCATGGTGTAGCCCACACGTTTCTTGGAATTTTATTTCATATATTTCTTATGGTCACCTTTGCATTTGATTTCAAACTAACAGTGTAACTGTTGCTTATTAATGCGCATGCTATGTGGTTTAAGCCTGTGGAGCCTTAAAATAGTAGATGGAGTATTTTTTGTTGAAAGGTGTGTTTTCAGACATTTGACTGGATGCCTCGTTGGATTCATATGGACAAAATGGACTTTTAATTGACTTCAGCATCCAACAACTGAAAGTGAAGGCCTGTGCCAGCTAAGAATCCGTCCAAAAACATAATACCTTGTAAAATTGTTGCATGTTTGTGGGGTGGAATATTTGTCTGAAAATATTTAGTTCACCATGTCGATGTCAGATTTCAGGATGTTACATTTTCTTTGTGAAGTTTTCAGCTCTCGTTGATGCGCTTCCCCCTCACATCCCGTTTTAACTATCAAACAAACTTTTAAGATTTTTATCTGTAATCACATAGCCATTTTCTTTACTTCTGTCAGCGGAAAGCATCTCATAGCGAAATCCTAACCAACTTGGAAGATTCTACATCCTCTGGATGGCCATATGCTGTCTCAGCCCTTTGGTAAGCATGCCGTGCACCCCAACTGCAAGGCTGCTGATCTTGCTACCAACCATCTCTCCTCTGTGTCTTTATAGAGAACTTTATTGGTAAGCATGTGTTCACAAATTATGCATATTGATTTTAAACCTCCAGAATCCCCCTTTGAGTGCTGTGCGAATAAACATAAAATACTAAGACTTTACTATCATGTTTTTTGCTGCCATAGAATACAAAGGGGTTTCCTCACAATCCCCACACAACTTCTATACATTGGACCCCTCTCTCTGATCCCATAAACTTTTTAGGCATCCATTTCTCGGATTATGGACAAATTAAATCTACATTAAAGAATTCAAGTCATTACAGCTATTAACAGTACTATCAATGGGGTTTTTAGCATTGTGTGAAATACAGATCTGCAGGTGGGAAGGCATTTTTAAGTGGACTGAGTAAGTCAGCATAGTTTAAAAAATAAGTAGAAAATGAACTTACATGCATTCAGTCATTTTTTCTAGTTAAGTTCAAAATGTATTTGCTACTGTAATGTTGTTCTATATTCCCAATATGTTGAATGTAACCTGTAAAATTGTAACATTTGTAACTTTTTCCTATGGAGTTATTTTTCAAAAGTAGGTGTTTTCTCTGGCTCATGGGCATATACTGTATGTATTTCCAAGTAAGAGCATTCTTTGGTATGTTTTTGCTAAACCTAACTGTAAATTATGTATTGTAAATGCATTTGTTTGAATTAAACTGTAAACAATGCCTGTTTCCATGTTTTATTGCAGTGTTTGGATATGCATATTTACTGGTGTATATCTTTTAGAAAAGCTTTGGAGTATCCTGAACAGAATTGTTCATAAGGTTTGCGAATAGTCCTGGCCCAGTGTTCCCATAGATGAGAAGTACACTATCTACCAGGCATGTAGGAATGGCTAATTGTGTGGGTCTTTGTTTTTCTGAAGAATCTTTGGTTTCATTTCCATGGGCAGGTTTCCTCAATGGAGGTGGTGAAACGACAGCACTAAAGTGGGCAGCGACACTGGCAGATAAGTCTGTGGAAAGGTTACACTGTTGCATGTATTACACTAGTCAAGTATATGATCTATACCTAGTTTTGACATGGGGCTTACACATCTTAATGGGTGTATTTTTAGTTTGAATTCAAGGAGTAATTCTTAGACAACCATTAACTTTGGAGAGAGGCCAGGCTACACAATCAATTGTGTGTAAATCTTATTTTCCTTGATTACAATTAGTGTTGCCGAAGATTGATACATGTCTGTCCTGTAAAACATTTTACACAATCCAGTACACAAACATTTTCAATATTCAAACGGGGCTGTGCATCAAAATGCAGGTGAATTGATATCTGGACTTGGGAAAATAGCACAAACAGAACAATATTGGCATAGAAAATCAATTACAGATTTCTTTTCCTTTTTTCTGGTCTCACCATGGCACAAATCCTGTTGAATGACTTGCAACAAGTAACCTCTTCTGCATATCAATGATTTCAAGTATGACATTATTCTGTATGGTTTCCTGGGTCATTAGGAAGGACATCAAAGGTATGCACCTAAATTACTGTTTACATGCATTTGTCAGACTTATGCACAACTGAGAGAGGGATTGAGTCTATTAGATTGCATGGTCTATGCTACAGAAGTGCTTGTTTCTGAATATTTCAACTTTAAATCTTTCGACATACTAAATTAAGATGACCTATTAGATGCAACCAGTTTGAGTGCAACTTCGAGGCTATAGGAAATCCATCACACAGTATCTCTATAATGTAGTGCATAATAGTCAGAAAATGCAGTGGATGCTGGAGGTCCTTTGGGACATTGTAGAAGCTGCAGTAGCATAATCATGATATATTATTTCATACCAACCTTGGTAAACTAAAAATCATTATGTGTAGAGGGCTGTTGTAATGTTTGCCAACTTACTATGAGGTTGTGGACAAATATGCTGTGTGAAGTAGAATTTTTGGAGAGCAGCTTCACATGCCATTTAGCCAAGGTGGTTTACTACCACCTTACAAGCACTTTCTCAATTGTCTTAAATGTTTACTAGTGGTACAAGCATTGTTATACCTCGAATACAAAAACATACAAATGGAGTTACCTGTGTTACCTGTAGTCTTCACCTCTCACACCCAAAACCACCTACGAACCCAGCGTTTGGAAGGAAAGGTTGGATGATACCATTCTATATGTGCGCGTACACTCCACTGTATCTATGCATTTACATTTATAAAATATTTACCCCGTTTTTAATATTAACCAGAGTTAAACTGAACTGCAAAACGGTGATAGGGCAGCTCATAAGCTATGAGCAGTTACCCATGGTAGAAACATCAAAATTAAGATGCTAATTTGGGAGAGACTTAAAATTGTAACCAGAATAAAAAAATTGACCCACTCACTTTGATTTTTCCTAGAGAATTAGCTGACCTGAAACATTGTGCCATTAATTTTAACAGTACCCAATGTGCAGTATGTGTGTGTATGTATACAAACCCTGTATGTGGAAAGACAAATATAAAATAAAAACCAAAAAGATTTAGAGGAACGGCAAAGAGGATTAAGAAAAAAAATTTGTTGAATCTTGCGATTTACATTGGTAGTGGTACATCACTAATTGCCTTGTTATGTATTGGTCTCATTTCATTTAAATGTTACATGGAATTGTGCACCCTAACACCTCGAAGTGGGAAAAGTTAGTTTGGTCTCTTGTTTGTGTGGGGATTGTTGATATGCTTCCTTTAACAGATGTGTTCAAGAGACATCTGTCCACAAGGCACAGGCAAAGCCATGAGTAAAAATTATATTAAACAACTACGGTTTATCCAACGTATTTGGATATGGGGGTATCACTTGTGAACATTTTAACCCATCAGGTACATAGAAGACAGCTTCAAGGCACAAAGCTTCTCAGTCGTAAGACATTTTGATTACGTATGTTCCACAATAAAGCCCATGTGATTTCGGATTAAAATAGGAAGACATTTAGAAGTTGTGTATGCGGAAGGAAAGGCCTGTGTGTCTATTGCTTTACTCGACAGATGTCGCAGCCTTGTCTTGTGGAAAAGTGCATCTTGGGCAACGGGGTTTTCAGCAGGTAAAGGTAAGCAAAATGAGCTCTCTTGAATAGTTTCAGGATCCACAAAGATCGAGAGAAGTAGCAAAGAAAGTGAAGAAAAAAGTTTGTACCATCTCCTCAATCGACATGTTTAGGAAGCTTTGTTTAGCAGTATTCGAAAAGAAGGTTCTTTGGGGAATTGAACAGATAGAGGAGACATGAATGGATATTGTTTCCGAGATGATGGCAAAAGCCAGTGTATCTTGTACTCAACACATGTGGCAGCAGTGTTCTGGGAGAGTTGTGTCCCATGCCCTTAATATTAGAGCGTTGTGAGGTAAGCATATTATACTGTTATGATCTCTTTCACAAGTCGCTTTATTTAATTTGGAGCAACAAAGTTGATGGTAGGCATCACACGCTACACAGTCTGGTTTTTGCTGTAATTCCTTTTGAAAATGCCTTCTCTCATTTCATCACAAAATGATGTGCACCCAAACATGTGTACCTAAAATTTCAAAAGGTCCATGAATTGTCAGTTGTGTCTCTTGTTTGTGCGGGGAATGTTCTTATGCCTTCTCTATCAGATCCCTTCAAGAGACAAAATATCGGACCTTTGCTGCCTAGGAAGACCTCGATAATAGGTGTTACCTTTGAACCTTGAGACCCGTGAATCATTTAGACGCAAAGGGTTTGGACAGAAAACACTGCTAATTTGAAATGTATATGGTGAGGGGAAGTTGTCTCTCTGCTTTGTGATTCACAGGTGGCAGACCATTATGACTCGAGTCAGTCTTTGAGAGGTGTGTTTTTTTCTTATTCCTTTCTTCCATTTCATGACTGTTGCAACAATGTATTTGGATATGGGGGTATCTCTTGTGAACATTTTAACCCATCAGGTACATAGAAGACGGCTTCAAGGCACAAAGCTTCTCAGTCGTAAGACATTTTGATTATGTATGTTTCACAATAAAGCCCATGTGATTTAGGATTAACGTAGGAAGACATTTAGAAGTTGTGTATGTGGAAGGAAAGGCCTGTGTGTCTATTGCTTTACTCGACAGATGTCGCAGCCTTGTCTTGTGGAAAAGTGAATCATGGGCAACAGGGTTTTCAGCAGGTGTAAGGTAAGCAAAATGATCTCGCTTGAATAGTTTCAGGATCCACACAGATCGAGAGGAGCAGCAAAGAACGTGAAGAAAAAAGTTTGTACCATCTTATGCCTTCTCTATCAGATCCCTTCAAGAGACAAAATATCGGACCTTTGCTGCCTAGGAAGACCTTGATAATAGGTGTTACTTTTGAACCTTGAGACCCGTGAATCATTGAGACGCAAAGGGTTTGGACAGAAAACACTGCTAATTTGAAATGTATAGGGTGAAGGGAAAGTTGTCTCTCTGCTTTGTGATTCACAGGTGGCAGAGCATTATGACCCGAGTCAGTCTTGGAGAGGTGTGTTTTTTTTTCTTATTCCTTTCATGACTGTTGCAACAATGTATTTGTATATGGTGGTATCTCCTGTGAACATTTTAACCCATCAGGTACATAGAAGACGGCTTCAAGACACAAAGCTTCTCAGTCGTAAGACTTTTTGATTATGTATGTTCTACAATAAAACCCATGTGATTTAGGATTAATGTAATAAGACATTTAGAAGTTGTGTATGTGGAAGGAAAGGCCTGTGTGTCTATTGCTTTACTCGACAGATGTCGCAGCCTTGTCTTGTGGAAAAGTGAATCTTGGGCAACAGGGTTTTCAGAAGGTGTAAGGTAAGCAAAATGATCTCGCTTGAATAGTTTCAGGATCCACGCAGATTGAGAGGAGCAGCAAAGAAAGTGAAGAAAAAAGTTTGTACCATCTTATGTAGGAAGACATTTGGAAGTTGTGTTTGCAGAAGGAAAGAAAGGCCTGTGTGTTTATTGCTTTACTCGACAGATGTCGCAGCCTTGTCTTGTGGAAAAGTGAATCTTGGGCAACAGGGTTTTCAGCAGGTGTAAGGTAAGCAAAATGAGCTCTCTTGAATAGTTTCAGGATCCACACAGATCGAGAGGAGCAGCAAAGAAAGTGAAGAAAAAAGTTTGTACCATCTCCTCAATCGTCATGTTTAGGAAGCTTTCTTTAGCAGTATTTGAAAAGAAGATTCTTTGGGGAATTGAACAGATAGAGGAGACATGAATGGATATTGTTTCTGAGATGATGGCAAAAGCCAGTGTATCTTGTACTCAACACATGTGGCAGCAGTGTTCTGGGAGAGATGTGTCCCATGCCCTTAATATTAGAACGTTGTGAGGTAAGCAGATTGTACTGTTATGATCTCTTTCACAAGTCACTTTATTTAATTTGGAGCAACAAAGTTGATGGTAGGCATCACACGCTACACAGTCTGGTTTTTGCTGTAATTCCTTTTGAAAATGCCTTCTCTCATTTCATCACAAAATGATGTGCACCCAATCATGTGTACCTAACGTTTCAAAAGGTACATGAATTGTCAGTTGTGTCTCTTGTTTGTGTGGGGAATGTTCTTATGCCTTCTCTATCAGATCCCTTCAAGAGACAAAATATCGGACCTTTTCTGCCTAGCAAGACCTCGATAATAGGTGTTACCTTTGAACCTTGAGACCCGTGAATCATTTAGACGCAAAAGGTTTGGACAGAAAACACTGCTAATTTGAAATGTATATGGTCAGGGGAAAGTTGTCTCTCTGCTTTGTGATTCACAGGTGGCAGACCATTATGACCCGAGTCAGTCTTTGAGAGGTGTGTTTTTTTTCTTATTGCTTTCATGACAGTTGCAACAATGTATTTGGATATGGGGGTATCTCTTGTGAACATTTTAACCCATCAGGTACATAGAAGACGGCTTCAAGGCACAAAGCTTCTCAGTTGTAAGACATTTTGATTATGTATGTTCCACAATAAAGCCCATGTGATTTAGGATTGAAATAGGAAGACATTTAGAAGTTGTGTATGTGGAAGGAAAGGCATGTGTGCCTATTGCTTTAGTCGACAGATGTCGCAGCCTTGTCTTGTGGAAAAGTGAATCTTGGGCAACAGGGTTTTCAGAAGGTGTAAGGTAAGCAAAATGATCTCGCTTGAATGGTTTCAGGATCCACAAAGATTGAGAGGAGCGGCAAAGAAAGTGCAGAAAAAAGTTTGTACCATCTTATGTAGGAAGACATTTGGAAGTTGTGTTCGTGGAAGGAAAGGCCTGTGTGTCTATTGCTTTACTCGACATGTCGCAGCCTTGTCTTGTGGAAAAGTGAATCTTGGGCAACAGGGTTTTCAGAAGGTGTAAGGTAAGCAAAATGATCTCGCTTGAATGGTTTCAGAATCCACAAAGATTGAGAGGAGCGGCAAAGAAAGTGAAGAAGAAAGTGTGTACCATCTTATGTAGGAAGACATTTGGAAGTTGTGTTTGCGGAAGGAAAGAAAGGCCTGTGTATCTATTGCTTTACTCGACAGATGTCGCAGCCTTGTCTTGTGGAAAAGTGAATCTTGGGCAACAGGGATTTCAGCAGGTGTAAGGTAAGCAAAATGATCTTGCTTGAATAGTTTCAGGATCCTCACAGATTGAGAGGAGCAGCAAAGAAAGTGAAGAAAAAAGTTTATACCATCTTATGTAGGAAGACATTTGGAAGTTGTGTTTGCGGAAGGAAAGGCCTGTGTGTCTATTGCTTTACTCGACAGATGTCGCAGCCTTGTCTTGTGGAAAAGTGAATCTTGGGCAACAGGGTTTTCAGAAGGTGTAAGGTAAGCAAAATGATCTTGCTTGAATAGTTTCAGGATCCACACAGATTGAGAGGAGCAGCAAAGAAAGTGAAGAAAAAAGTTTGTACCATCTTATGTAGGAAGACAATTGGAAGTTGTGTTTGCAGAAGGAAAGGCCTGTGTGTCTATTGCTTTACTCGACAGATGTCGCAGCCTTGTCTTGTGGAAAAGTGAATCATGGGCAACGGGGTTTTCAGAAGGTGTAAGGTAAGCAAAATGATCTTGCTTGAATGGTTTCAGGATCCACAAAGATTGAGAGGAGCGGCAAAGAAAGTGCAGAAAAAAGTTTGTACCATCTTATGTAGGAAGACATCTGGAAGTTGTGTTCGCGGAAGGAAAGGCCTGTGTGTCTATTGCTTTACTCGACAGATGTCGCAGCCTTGTCTTGTGGAAAAGTGAATCTTGGGCAACAGGGATTTCAGCAGGTGTAAGGTAAGCAAAATGATCTCGCTTGAATCCCTTCAAGACACAAAATATCGGACCTTTGCTGCCTAGGAAGACCTTGATTATAGTTGTTACCTTTGAACTTTGAGACTCGTCAATCATTGAGACGCAAAGGGTTTGGACAGTAAACACTGCTAATTTGAAATGTATAGGGTGAAGGGAAAGTTGTCTCTCTGCTTTGTGTTTCACAGGTGGCAGACCATTATGACCCGAGTCAGTCTTCGAGAGGTGTGTTTTTTTTCTTATTGCTTTCATGACTGTTGCAACAATGTATTTGGATATGGTGGTATCTCTTGTGAACATTTTAACCCATCAGGTACATAGAAGACGGCTTCAAGACACAAAGCTTCTCAGTCGTAAGACTTTTTGATTATGTATGTTCTACAATAAAACCCATGTGATTTAGGATTAATGTAATAAGACATGTAGAAGTTGTGTATGTGGAAGGAAAGGCCTGTGTGTCTATTGCTTTACTCGACAGATGTCGCAGCCTTGTCTTGTGGAAAAGTGAATCTTGGGCAACAGGGTTTTCAGAAGGTGTAAGGTAAGCAAAATGATCTCGCTTGAATAGTTTCAGGATCCACGCAGATTGAGAGGAGCAGCAAAGAAAGTGAAGAAAAAAGTTTGTACCATCTTATGTAGGAAGACATTTGGAAGTTGTGTTTGCAGAAGGAAAGAAAGGCCTGTGTGTTTATTGCTTTACTCGACAGATGTCGCAGCCTTGTCTTGTGGAAAAGTGAATCTTGGGCAACAGGGTTTTCAGCAGGTGTAAGGTAAGCAAAATGAGCTCTCTTGAATAGTTTCAGGATCCACACAGATCGAGAGGAGCAGCAAAGAAAGTGAAGAAAAAAGTTTGTACCATCTCCTCAATCGTCATGTTTAGGAAGCTTTCTTTAGCAGTATTTGAAAAGAAGATTCTTTGGGGAATTGAACAGATAGAGGAGACATGAATGGATATTGTTTCTGAGATGATGGCAAAAGCCAGTGTATCTTGTACTCAACACATGTGGCAGCAGTGTTCTGGGAGAGATGTGTCCCATGCCCTAAATATTAGAGCGTTGTGAGGTAAGCAGATTGTACTGTTATGATCTCTTTCACAAGTCACTTTATTTAATTTGGAGCAACAAAGTTGATGGTAGGCATCACACGCTACACAGTCTGGTTTTTGCTGTAATTCCTTTTCAAAATGCCTTCTCTCATTTCATCACAAAATGATGTGCACCCTAACATGTGTACCTAACATTTCAAAAGGTCCATGAATTGTCAGTTGTGTCTCTTGTTTGTGCGGGGAATGTTCTTATGCCTTCTCTATCAGATCCCTTCAAGAGACAAAATATCGGACCTTTGCTACCTAGGAAGACCTCGATAATAGGTGTTACCTTTGAACCTTGAGACCCGTGAATCATTTAGACGCAAAAGGTTTGGACAGAAAACACTGCTAATTTGAAATGTATATGGTGAGGGGAAAGTTGTCTCTGCTTTGTGATTCACAGGTGGCAGACCATTATGACCCGAGTCAGTCTTTGAGAGGTGTGTTTTTTTTCTTATTGCTTTCATGACTGTTGCAACAATGTATTTGGATATGGGGGTATCTCTTGTGAGCATTTTAACCCATCAGGTACATAGAAGACGGCTTCAAGGCACAAAGCTTCTCAGTTGTAAGACATTTTGATTATGTATGTTCCACAATAAAGCCCATGTGATTTAGGATTGAAATAGGAAGACATTTAAAAGTTGTGTATGTGGAAGGAAAGGCATGTGTGTCTTTTGCTTTACTCGACAGATGTCGCAGCCTTGTCTTGTGGAAAAGTGAATCTTGGGCAACAGGGATTTCAGCAGGTGTAAGGTAAGCAAAATGATCTTGCTTGAATAGTTTCAGGATCCACACAGATTGAGAGGAGCAGCAAAGAAAGTGAAGAAAAAAGTTTGTACCATCTTATGTAGGAAGACAATTGGAAGTTGTGTTTGCAGAAGGAAAGGCCTGTGTGTCTATTGCTTTACTCGACAGATGTCGCAGCCTTGTCTTGTGGAAAAGTGAATCTTGGGCAACAGGGTTGTCAGCAGGTGTAAGGTAAGCAAAATGATCTCGCTTGAATAGTTTCAGGATCCACATAGATTGAGAGGAGCAGCAAAGAAAGTGAAGAAAAAAGTGTGTACCATCTTATGTAGGAAGACATTTGGAAGTTGTGTTCGCGGAAGGAAAGGCCTGTGTGTCTATTGCTTTTTTCGACAGATGTAGCAGCGTTGTCTTGTGGATAGTGAATCTTGGGCAACAGGGTTTTCAGCAGGTGTAAGGTAAGCAAAATGAGCTCTCTTGAATAGTTTCAGGATCCACAAAGATCGAGAGGAGCAGCAAAAAAAGTGAAGAAAAAAGTTTGTACCATCTCCTCAATCGGCATGTTTAGGAAGCTTTGTTTAGCGGTATTTGAAAAGAAGGTTCTTTGGGGAATTGAACAGATAGAGGAGACATGAATGGATATTGTTTCTGAGATGATGGCAAAAGCCAGTGTATCTTGTACTCAACACATGTGGCAGCAGTGTTCTGGGAGAGATGTGTCCCATGCCCTAAATATTAGAGCGTTGTGAGGTAAGCAGATTGTACTGTTAGGATCTCTTTCACAAGTCACTTTATTTAATTTGGAGCAACAAAGTTGATGGTAGGCATCACACGCTACACAGTCTGGTTTTTGCTGTAATTCCTTTTCAAAATGCCTTCTCTCATTTCATCACAAAATGATGTGCACCCTAACATGTGTACCTAACATTTCAAAAGGTCCATGAATTGTCAGTTGTGTCTCTTGTTTGTGCGGGGAATGTTCTTATGCCTTCTCTATCAGATCCCTTCAAGAGACAAAATATCGGACCTTTGCTACCTAGGAAGACCTCGATAATAGGTGTTACCTTTGAACCTTGAGACCCCCTGAATCATTTAGACGCAAAAGGTTTGGACAGAAAACACTGCTAATTTGAAATGTATATGGTGAGGGGAAAGTTGTCTCTGCTTTGTGATTCACAGGTGGCAGACCATTATGACCTGAGTCAGTCTTTGAGAGGTGTGTTTTTTTTCTTATTGCTTTCATGACTGTTGCAACAATGTATTTGGATATGGGAGTATCTCTTGTGAGCATTTTAACCCATCAGGTACATAGAAGACGGCTTCAAGGCACAAAGCTTCTCAGTTGTAAGACATTTTGATTATGTATGTTCCACAATAAAGCCCATGTGATTTAGGATTGAAATTGGAAGACATTTAGAAGTTGTGTATGTGGAAGGAAAGGCATGTGTGCCTATTGCTTTACTCGACAGATGTTGCAGCCTTGTCTTGTGGAAAAGTGAATCTTGGGCAACAGGGTTTTCAGAAGGTTTAAGGTAAGCAAAATGATCTCGCTTGAATGGTTTCAGGATCCACAAAGATTGAGAGGAGCGGCAAAGAAAGTGCAGAAAAAAGTTTGTACCATCTTATGTAGGAAGACATTTGGAAGTTGTGTTCGCGGAAGGAAAGGCCTGTGTGTCTATTGCTTTACTCGACAGATGTCGCAGCCTTGTCTTGTGGAAAAGTGAATCTTGGGCAACAGGGTTTTCAGAAGGTGTGAGGTAAGCAAAATGATCTCGCTTGAATGGTTTCAGGATCCACAAAGATTTAGAGGAGCAGCAAAGAAAGTGAAAAAGAAAGTGTGTACCATCTTATGTAGGAAGACATTTGGAAGTTGTGTTTGCGGAAGGAAAGAAAGGCCTGTGTGTCTATTGCTTTACTCGACAGATGTCGCAGCCTTGTCTTGTGGAAAAGTGAATCTTGGGCAACAGGGTTTTCAGCAGGTGTAAGGTAAGCAAAATGAGCTCTCTTGAATAGTTTCAGGATCCACAAAGATCGAGAGGAGCAGCAAAAAAAGTGAAGAAAAAAGTTTGTACCATCTTATGTAGGAAGACAATTGGAAGTTGTGTTTGCAGAAGGAAAGGCCTGTGTGTCTATTGCTTTACTCGACAGATGTCGCAGCCTTGTCTTGTGGAAAAGTGAATAATGGGCAACGGGGTTTTCAGAAGGTGTAAGGTAAGCAAAATGATCTTGCTTGAATGGTTTCAGGATCCACAAAGATTGAGAGGAGCGGCAAAGAAAGTGCAGAAAAAAGTTTGTACCATCTTATGTAGGAAGACATCTGGAAGTTGTGTTCGCGGAAGGAAAGGCCTGTGTGTCTATTGCTTTACTCGACAGATGTCGCAGCCGTGTCTTCTGGAAAAGTGAATCTTGGGCAACAGGGTTTTCAGCAGGTGTAAGGTAAGCAAAATGATCTCGCTTGAATAGTTTCAGGATCCACATAGATTGAGAGGAGCAGCAAAGAAAGTGAAGAAAAAAGTTTGTACCATCTTATGTAGGAAGACATTTGGAAGTTGTGTTCGCGGAAGGAAAGGCCTGTGTGTCTATTGCTTTTTTCGACAGATGTAGCAGCCTTGTCTTGTGGAAAAGTGAATCTTGGGCAACAGGGTTTTCAGCAGGTGTAAGGTAAGCAAAATGAGCTCTCTTGAATAGTTGCAGGATCCACAAAGATCGAGAGGAGCAGCAAAGAAAGTGAAGAAAAGTGTTTGTACCATCTTATGTAGGAAGACATGTGGAAGTTGTGTTTGCGGAAGGAAAGAAAGGCCTGTGCGTCTATTGCTTTACTCGACAGATGTCGCAGCCTTGTCTTGTGGAAAAGTGAATCTTGGGCAACAGGGTTGTCAGCAGGTGTAAGGTAAACAAAATGATCTCGCTTGAATGGTTTCAGGATCCACATAGATTGAGAGGAGCAGCAAAGAAAGTGAAGAAAAAAAGTTTGTACCATCTTATGTAGGAAGACATTTGGAAGTTGTGTTCGCGGAAGGAAAGGCCTGTGTGTCTATTGCTTTACTCGACAGATGTCGCAGCCTTGTCTTGTGGAAAAGTGAATCTTGGGCAACAGGGTTTTCAGAAGGTGTGAGGTAAGCAAAATGATCTCGCTTGAATGGTTTCAGGATCCACAAAGATTTAGAGGAGCAGCAAAGAAAGTGAAGAAAAAAGTTTGTACCATCTTATGCCTTCTCTATCAGATCCCTTCAAGACACAAAATATCGGACCTTTGCTGGCTAGGAAGACCTTGATTATAGTTGTTACCTTTGAACTTTGAGACTCGTCAATCATTGAGACGCAAAGGGTTTGGACAGAAAACACTGCTAATTTGAAATGTATTAGGGTGAAGGGAAAGTTGTCTCTCTGCTTTGTGTTTCACAGGTGGCAGACCATTATGACCCGAGTCAGTCTTCGAGAGGTGTGTTTTTTTTCCTATTGCTTTCATGACTGTTGCAACAATGTATTTGGATATGGTGGTATCTCTTGTGAACATTTTAACCCATCAGGTACATAGAAGACGGCTTCAAGACACAAAGCTTCTCAGTCGTAAGACTTTTTGATTATGTATGTTCTACAATAAAGCCTGTGTGATCTAGGATTAACGTAGGAAGACGTTTAGAAGTTGTGTATGTGGAAGGAAAGGCATGTGTGTCTTTTGCTTTACTCGACAAATGTCGCAGCCTTGTCTTGTGGAAAAGTGAATCTTGGGCAACAGGGATTTCAGCAGGTGTAAGGTAAGCAAAATGATCTTGCTTGAATAGTTTCAGGATCCACACAGATTGAGAGGAGCAGCAAAGAAAGTGAAGAAAAAAGTTTGTACCATCTTATGTAGGAAGACAATTGGAAGTTGTGTTTGCAGAAGGAAAGGCCTGTGTGTCTATTGCTTTACTCGACAGATGTCGCAGCCTTGTCTTGTGGAAAAGTGAATCTTGGGCAACAGGGTTGTCAGCAGGTGTAAGGTAAGCAAAATGATCTCGCTTGAATAGTTTCAGGATCCACATAGATTGAGAGGAGCAGCAAAGAAAGTGAAGAAAAAAGTGTGTACCATCTTATGTAGGAAGACATTTGGAAGTTGTGTTCGCGGAAGGAAAGGCCTGTGTGTCTATTACTTTTTTCGACAGATGTAGCAGCCTTGTCTTGTGGAAAAGTGAATCTTGGGGAACAGGGTTTTCAGCAGGTGTAAGGTAAGCAAAATGAGCTCTCTTGAATAGTTTCAGGATCCACAAAGATCGAGAGGAGCAGCAAAAAAAGTGAAGAAAAAAGTTTGTACCATCTCCTCAATCGGCATGTTTAGGAAGCTTTGTTTAGCGGTATTTGAAAAGAAGGTTCTTTGGGGAATTGAACAGATAGAGGAGACATGAATGGATATTGTTTCTGAGATGATGGCAAAAGCCAGTGTATCTTGTACTCAACACATGTGGCAGCAGTGTTCTGGGAGAGATGTGTCCCATGCCCTAAATTTTAGAGCGTTGTGAGGTAAGCAGATTGTACTGTTAGGATCTCTTTCACAAGTCACTTTATTTAATTTGGAGCAACAAAGTTGATGGTAGGCATCACACGCTACACAGTCTGGTTTTTGCTGTAATTCCTTTTCAAAATGCCTTCTCTGATTTCATCACAAAATGATGTGCACCCTAACATGTGTACCTAACATTTCAAAAGGTCCATGAATTGTCAGTTGTGTCTCTTGTTTGTGCGGGGAATGTTCTTATGCCTTCTCTATCAGATCCCTTCAAGAGACAAAATATCGGACCTTTGCTACCTAGGAAGACCTCGATAATAGGTGTTACCTTTGAACCTTGAGACCCCCTGAATCATTTAGACGCAAAAGGTTTGGACAGAAAACACTGCTAATTTGAAATGTATATGGTGAGGGGAAAGTTGTCTCTGCTTTGTGATTCACAGGTGGCAGACCATTATGACCTGAGTCAGTCTTTGAGAGGTGTGTTTTTTTTCTTATTGCTTTCATGACTGTTGCAACAATGTATTTGGATATGGGAGTATCTCTTGTGAGCATTTTAAGCCATCAGGTACATAGAAGACGGCTTCAAGGCACAAAGCTTCTCAGTTGTAAGACATTTTGATTATGTATGTTCCACAATAAAGCCCATGTGATTTAGGATTGAAATAGGAAGACATTTAGAAGTTGTGTATGTGGAAGGAAAGGCATGTGTGCCTATTGCTTTACTCGACAGATGTCGCAGCCTTGTCTTGTGGAAAAGTGAATCTTGGGCAACAGGGTTTTCAGAAGGTTTAAGGTAAGCAAAATGATCTCGCTTGAATGGTTTCAGGATCCACAAAGATTGAGAGGAGCGGCAAAGAAAGTGCAGAAAAAAGTTTGTACCATCTTATGTATGAAGACATTCGGAAGTTGTGTTCGCGGAAGGAAAGGCCTGTGTGTCTATTGCTTTACTCGACAGATGTCGCAGCCTTGTCTTGTGGAAAAGTGAATCTTGGGCAACAGGGTTTTCAGAAGGTGTGAGGTAAGCAAAATGATCTCGCTTGAATGGTTTCAGGATCCACAAAGATTTAGAGGAGCAGCAAAGAAAGTGAAAAAGAAAGTGTGTACCATCTTATGTAGGAAGACATTTGGAAGTTGTGTTTGCGGAAGGAAATTAAGGCCTGTGTGTCTATTGCTTTACTCGACAGATGTCGCAGCCTTGTCTTGTGGAAAAGTGAATCTTGGGCAACAGGGATTTCAGCAGGTGTAAGGTAAGCAAAATGATCTTGCTTGAATAGTTTCAGGATCCACACAGATTGAGAGGAGCAGCAAAGAAAGTGAAGAAAAAAGTTTGTACCATCTTATGTAGGAAGACATTTGGAAGTTGTGTTTGCGGAAGGAAAGGCCTGTGTGTCTATTGCTTTACTCGACAGATGTCGCAGCCTTGTCTTGTGGAAAAGTGAATCTTGGGCAACAGGGTTTTCAGCAGGTGTAAGGTAACCAAAATGATCTCGCTGGAATGGTTTCAGGATCCACACATATTGAGAGGAGCAGCAAAGAAAGTGAAGAAAAGTGTTTGTACCATCTTATGTAGGAAGACATTTGGAAGTTGTGTTTGCGGAAGGAAAGGCCTGTGTGTCTATTGCTTTACTCGACAGATGTCGCAGCCTTGTCTTGTGGAAAAGTGAATCTTGGGCAACAGGGTTTTCAGAAGGTTTAAGGTAAGCAAAATGATCTCGCTTGAATGGTTTCAGGATCCACAAAGATTGAGAGGAGCGGCAAAGAAAGTGCAGAAAAAAGATTGTACCATCTTATGTAGGAAGACATTCGGAAGTTGTGTTCACGGAAGGAAAGGCCTGTGTGTCTATTGCTTTACTCGACAGATGTCGCAGCCTTGTCTTGTGGAAAAGTGAATCTTGGGCAACAGGGTTTTCAGAAGGTGTGAGGTAAGCAAAATGATCTCGCTTGAATGGTTTCAGGATCCACAAAGATTTAGAGGAGCAGCAAAGAAAGTTTAAAAGAAAGTGTGTACCATCTTATGTAGGAAGACATTTGGAAGTTGTGTTTGCGGAAGGAAAGAAAGGCCTGTGTGTCTATTGCTTTACTCGACAGATGTCGCAGCCTTGTCTTGTGGAAAAGTGAATCTTGGGCAACAGGGTTGTCAGCAGGTGTAAGGTAAGCAAAATGATCTTGCTTGAATGGTTTCAGGATCCACAAAGATTGAGAGGAGCAGCAAAGAAAGTGAAGAAAAAAGTTTGTACCATCTTATGCCTTCTCTATCAGATCCCTTCAAGACACAAAATATCGGACTTTTGCTGCCTAGGAAGACCTTGATTATAGTTGTTACCTTTGAACCTTGAGACTCGTCAATCATTGAGACGCAAAGGGTTTGGACAGAAAACACTGCTAATTTGAAATGTATAGGGTGAAGGGAAAGTTGTCTCTCTGCTTTGTGTTTCACAGGTGGCAGACCATTATGACCCGAGTCAGTCTTCGAGAGGTGTGTTTTTTTTCTTATTGCTTTCATGACTGTTGCAACAATGTATTTGGATATGGTGGTATCTCTTGTGAACATTTTAACCCATCAGGTACATAGAAGACGGCATCAAGACACAAAGCTTCTCAGTCGTAAGACTTTTTGATTATGTATGTTCTACAATAAAGCCTGTGTGATTTAGGATTAACGTAGGAAGACGTTTAGAAGTTGTGTATGTGGAAGGAAAGGCCTGTGTGTCTATTGCTTTACTCGACAGATGTCGCAGCCTTGTCTTGTGGAAAAGTGAATCTTGGGCAACAGGGTTGTCAGCAGGTGTAAGGTAAGCAAAATGATCTCGCTTGAATAGTTTCAGGATCCACATAGATTGAGAGGAGCAGCAAAGAAAGTGAAGAAAAAAGTTTGTACCATCTTATGTAGGAAGACATCTGGAAGTTGTGTTCGCGGAAGGAAAGGCCTGTGTGTCTATTGTTTTACTCGACAGATGTCGCAGCCTTGTCTTGTGGAAAAGTGAATCTTGGGCAACAGGGTTTTCAGCAGGTGTAAGGTAAGCAAACTTGAATAGTTTCAGGATCCACAAAGATCGAGAGGAGCAGCAAAGAAAGTGAAGAAAAAAGTTTGTACCATCTCCTCAATCGGCATGTTTAGGAAGCTTTGTTTAGCAGTATTTGAAAAGAAGGTTCTTTGTGGAATTGAACATATAGAGGAGACATGACTGGATATTGTTTCTGAGATGATGGCAAAAGCCAATGTATCTTGTACTCGACACATGTGGCAGCAGTGTTCTGGGAGAGATGTGTCCCATGCCCTAAATATTAGAGCGTTGTGAGGTAATCATATTGTACTGTTATGATCTCTTTCACAAGTTACTTTATTTATTTTGGAGCAGCAAAGTTGATGGTAGGCATTCTGAGAATGTTCTTATACTTCCTCTATCTGATCCCTTTCAAGAGACAATATTGCGGACTTTTGCTGTCCAGGAAGACCTTCATTATAACTTACATTTTAAGTCTTATAGTAATATATCAGTATATTAGGTTGTTCTACCATTTGCACCCATCTTATCCCCTCCTACAAAATTCTTTTGATAATCAACTTTGTATTTTTCTTCCTAGACAGGAGAACCATTTCCATGAGGTTTCTTCTAATTTATTTGACCTTCAACCATGAGCAGGGAGCCCAAGTTCTATCGAACACTTCAACTTTATTATATATAGAATCTGTTAAATATTCAATTTGCTTAATGTATAATAAAATTTCTCTGATCATTTGTAGTTTGACTGAGTCTGCTTTCACTGCTGATCCAATGCAGTCTTTGTTGCTAAGAGTATAAAGCCAAACAATCTTCCAGAGATACCCTCCGATATGTAACTCAACAATAGACTTGTGCACAACATAGAAAATTGTTTTTTACTAATTCGTTCAAGTAACAATTTTTTTTCTTGCCCTTTTGTTTCGGATGAAATTCAGGGGGCTTTTTGTAAAATCAGAAACAAATTTTGGGGCCAAAAACACATCTCTCTTCCTCTCTTCCTCTCTTCCCACCAGTTCTGTGTGTGCCCCCCACCTTTTCACCTTCTCCAGTCATTTTCTTATCTCCACTGATCTTATGGCAGATGCAGAGACCATGCTGACAGGGAGCAGGAGGTCAGTATAGACCTGCTGCATAGAAAAAAATCTACAGGACAGGTGGGAGATGTAGTGCAAACACGCAGTCTGCAGTAAAAGCCGCTCTAAACTATAATCCGTACATAGCAGTAGTTTAAGTGATACGCGCTACTTGAACACAAATTTAGAAAATTGCATGTTTCGTGCCTTTGTACGAATCAATGAATCAAAACTGACAAATTAGTTTGGATACCTTAATTCTTTGCCACTTGTAGCCGCCTTTAGCCGCCGTTTTGTTGTTCTTTTATGAGTTAAAGTGTGAGAGACTGTGTGTAGGAGGGTACATATTAATCACTGTTGGGTAGAAGTAGTTAAAAAAAACGAGATGCTTATGTCTGTGATTAATGGGTCCAACAAGGTATGGCAGTTTTTCCTTACTTTTTTCACTCTGGCCAATGAGCCTTTACAAGGGGAAGAAACAAGCATTAGATATATAAGCGTGCTGATGCCATTTTAACTTGTCAGTAGCACCAGTTACAGACTGATGAGTGTTGGAGTGTGAGACAGTGAGTGACAGCTTAGCAAAGGCTGAGATAAATGCTCATTGCTCCCCTACAATAGTGCAAGTTAATTGTTTATTTATCAGGTCAACACCTTGAACTCATTGTGCTTATGTGGCAGGGTGCATTAGCCTGCTGAAAGAGGCCAATGCTTTCAGGGAATACCTTGTCCATGAAAGTATGTACATGGTCTGCAACAATGCTTAGGTAGGTGGTACATGTCGAAGTAGCATCCACATGAAGCATCCAAGGTTTTCCAGCAGAACTTTGCCCATAGCATCACATTGCCTGCACCGCCTTGCTTTTTTCCCATGGTGCATCTTGGTGCAACGTGTTCTCCAGGTAAGCGACACACACACTCGGCCATCCACGTGATGTTAAAGAAAATGTCATCAGGTCACCTTCCATTGCTCCTTCGTCTAGTTCTTATATTCACGTCCTCATTGTAGGCGCTTTTGGCAGTGGACAGGGGTGGGCATGGGCACCTTGACTGGTCTCTGACTATGCACTGTGTGTTCTGACACCGGTTTCACATTCCGGCGCAACTTTGTAACCACATTCGGACTGGGTTCCCCTTTAAATGGAGGGATGATTCTATTAAGTATCTGGGTCTGCGTATTCCCACGGACCTCTCGCAGTTGCGCAATCTTAATTTTGAGCCCTTGTTGTCTACTCTAGAATCGGACCTACGTAAATGGGCATATCCTCATATATCCTGGTTTGGGGGGGTGGGGGTCATAAAGATGAATCTTCTCCCCAGATTCCTTTATCTTTTTCAGACGCTGCCCATAGCTCTCCCGCGGTCTTTCTTCCAGAGATGCCGGAGGACTTTCTTGCGCTATGTCTGGAGGGGCAGGCCGTCTCGCTTGGCGTTCTCCTACTTGATTAGGCAGCGACTGCAGGGGGGGTAGGTCTCCCGAGTTTAGAGCTTTATTGGCAGACGTCTCACTTGTGCCGCGTTATCGAATGGTCTGTCGACTCGGTTAAGCAATGGGCTTCTGTGGAAGGGTCCTTCCTGACATGCCCGTTGTCTGTGCTATCGTGGATTCGCGACCCTGCGGGTTGCGTCACGTACTCTGCCCACCCCTTCCTTCTCTCCACCCTGCGGGTTTTTCGTAGATTGCTGCGGGATGGTAAGGTTGCTAGGCTTCCCGGCCCTCTGACTCCCTTGGTGGGGAACCCGGACTTTCCCCCGGGTCGCTCGGGTGGTGGCTTGCAGGCTTTTCTCCCTCCGGGGTGCGCACCCTGTGCCTGTGCCATGTGGTTACTGGGGCAGCTCTGCAGCCTCTAGAGGCCCTGTCAGGCCCGGGTCCCTGCCCCTTCTCCCTCCAGTTCCTCTACCATCAACTTAGGCATTTTGTGTCTTCCTTGGCGGTTCTGCCGCATCTGGACCGACCGCTTTCTCAATTGGAGAGGTTTTGCCTTGAACTAAAGGAGCCGCCCCATCTTTTATCTAAATTGTACGCGCTGTTGCTCTCCCCCGAGCCGGTCGCCAAGCCGTATTCTTTTAGCCTGTGGGAGCGGGACTTGGCCTGCTCGTTTGAACCGGAGGACTGGTCTAAGATCCTCTCTATCGTCCACAAGGGGTCGGTGTCTAGTCGAATGCAGGAGACGTCTTTTAAGATACTTACGAGATGGTACAGGGTTCCCCTAGACATTCACAGATTCGCCCCTCAGGTTCCCCCAACCTGCTGGAGGTGTGGTGCCCATCCTGGCTCCCTGTTGCATATTTGGTGGTCCTGCCCAGATATCAGATCCTTTTGGGACTCCGTCATGACGGTGATCCGTGATGTAGCCAATCCCGATTTCCAGGCTTCTCCTGAGGCCATTCTGCTCCATCACACACAGACTTCTTTTTCTAGCTACAAGCGGCCCTTGACGTTTCATCTGATTAACGCGGCCAACGCGGTCCTCCCCCGCCACTGGAAATCAGCCTCCCCTCCCTCTTTTATGGCCTGGGTTCATCAGGTCGAATTCACTTACCAGATGGAAGTTCTCATATGGTCAGCTAGGGGGGCAGGTCATAAAGTTGAACTTAAGTGGTTTCACTGGAGGTCGTTCATCGCGTCCCTGGAACATCGTCCTTTACCTGTGTCCCTCTAGGGGTCCATTACTGCTCTCCTACTGGGTGTTAGTTCTCAAGACGGTTCCTTCCCGCGTCTCTTTATGTCCATTTTTGTATGTTCGTGCCTTTGGTTAACGTGATTTTGAAGGTGGAGCTATCTGCTGGACCCTGGGACAGACTTGTTTTTTTTCTGTTTTTGTTTCCTTTTGTTTTTCACATTTTATGGCACTGTATTATTGGGTACCAAATGGCTTATCGGCCTCATTCTGTCCTCCCCCTTGGGGGTGGCTTTACTCTTTTACGTACCTGATTTGTTCCACTATTGTTCTCAATGTCTCATGTTTTCCTTGCCATTTCTGTCCGTGTGCAGTATCCGCCTATGCTGTATATGTAAACTGCTCCGCTGTTTTACCTATGTACTCGGTACCTTATACCATGTCTATGTTACCATACGTGCAATAAACTGAGAATTGAGAAAAAAATAAAATGCAGATGCTAAACCTTTCGTTATACCATAAAGGTAACCGTGCAGATAAATTATTAACAGCTAAATTGGAGAAAAGAACAATAAATAAACACATATAAAAGATTAAATCTAAGGATAAGGAATTATATACACCAACAGAGATCGCAGCTTCTTTAAAAATGTATGTGAGGTGATCTACTGTCTTCCTGGAGAAAAAGATGAAAATGAAATTAAACAATTTATAGAAAATGCTAACTTACCTTCTCTGACACAGGAACAATTAGATATACTTCATTTACCTTTTTCAATCCAAGAAATTAGGAAAACTATCCAACAATTAAAACCGAATAAAGCTCCTGGCCCTGATGGCTTTCCAAACTTTTTTTATAAAACTGTTTTAAATAAGATTGAAGGGTATATATTAGAGTTGTTTAATGAAATTTGTATAGGAAGTAATATCCCAACAGAACTATTACAGGCGAATATAGTCCCAATACTAAAAGCCAACAAAGATCCCACTTCTTTAAGTAATTATCGTCCCATTTCTTTGATAAATTGTGATATGAAAATATATTCAGCTATATTAGCAGAAAGACTTAAGAACATTATACCAAATTTAGTTCATTTAGACCAAGTTGGTTTTGTCAAAGGCAGAAATCAAGCCTCACATATTAGACGATTGATTAATATTATTAAATGGGAACAGGAAAAAAGATACCCCTTTAGCCCTTATTACTTTAGATGCCGAGAAGGCTTTCAATAGGGTGGATTGGCTTTTCTTAAAAAATGCACTTATGGGCTTTGGATTCTCTGGAAGAATACTAGAGGCTATTTTAGCTTTATATACACATCCATCTGCAAGGATTATTGGATCAGGAATAATATCAGAATGGTTCAATATAAAAAATGGGACCAGACAGGGCTGTCCACTGTCCCCGTTACTTTGTTCTTTCCTTAGAACCTCTTGCTCAGTATATAAGACTAAATGCTCAAGTTAAAGGAATATTATATCCTTGGGGCAAGTTAAACTCAATCTCTATGCAGATGATATTATGCTGTTATTATTAGATCCTATGGCATCGATAAAATATACTATTAAAGAAATACATGTTGGGGTAAATACAAAGTATGTATATCTGTAATTGATATGTGCTTGATTAAGTTTATGTGTGTGTATATGTATGTATGAAATCTGCAAGCCACTTAGGGGGGAAGTAACAGGAAAGACAGCTGTAAGAAGATATCACACCTACATACTACGTAGAGAAGGAAGGAAATGCATCACCTGAAGATAGGCATGGGAAACATAGTAAGTCAATAACATCACACGGTGGGGTCTTGGGAACACAGGACAGGGACCTCATTTACACATCAATAGAGAAATCCCTTAAAAAGACATTGTAGAAACACACACAAAAGGAGACTGGATTGGAGAGTCTCACCCTTGGCACATCACCCACACAGCATACACACTTAGCAGCAGATATTAGATAGATGGGATGTTTGTGAGTGGTATGAATGATTGTCATCTGTATATCACTGTAACTCTGGTTTTGTCTTTGCTGTAACATTAATCTGGGTAGATTCTAATTAAAGCTCTCTCTCTGGTAAGAACCTTGGGTTGGCTGTTTTATTGTAATATCGGGTAGAAAACCTTAGTAGAACTAGACATATATATTATCTGGAAAAGGGGATACGGTTATATGTTAGTTCTTGGAGGAGGTAACAAGGGGTATTACATTTATCATTAATACACAACGCAGAGCGGATTATTCTCCACGCATATCAATTGGTGGTATTGGTTTGAGAGAGGAGAAGTATATACAACAATAGATAGATATAGCTCCCTTTTCAATTTTAAATTAAATATGTCTAAATCTAATATTCGTATGCTAAATAGCCATAATTCATTAAATAAGAATATCCAGGATAAATTTCCTTTTGTATGGCATAAGAATAAAATTGACTATCTGGGGATTTACATACCAAATAAAATAGAACAAATTATGGAAATAAACTCTCATATACTTTTAAAAAAAATAAGGGATGTCTGTCAGAATGGAAGCAGACTAATATTTCATGGTGGGAGCGGGTTAATACTATTAAATATTATATTCTTCCAACTTGGCTATATTTGTTTAGGTCAATACCAATGGCCTTTTCAGAGAAAAATCTTAAGGAAATACAAGTAGTTTTTGATCAATTTATAGGGAGAAACAAAAGACAACAAATAGCAAGGAAAATAATAAGTAGGAAATTAAAAGAAGGCGGTATTGGAGCAGTTGAAATAAAAAAATACCATGATTCAAATATGATAATACACCTAAGTAATTAGGTATCACTAGAGAAAAAAACTGAATCGTGGTTCCTAATGGAAAAAGAGAATGCAAGAAAACTAGATCCAGAAATCTTTCTCTGGTTACAACCCTGAAAATATCAGAGGTGGCTCAAACAGGAAGGAAACTTGATAATTAATAGTCTCCTAAAGTTTTGGAAGAAAATAAGACAAAAAAAGATAAGAATAAAGATAAAATACCTAAGTACTGCTCTCTTGCTAGTCTCCAGGCTGAAATAGAGAATATCGATATCAAAGAATGGCAGAGCAAAGGTATTGACAAAATAAGCGATCTATTAGATGGAGATATAATAAAACTATTTGCATCTCATAAATCTGATTTTAATTTACAGACCAAGGATATATTCAAATATTTACAAATAAAAAGTTTTTTTATTAGACCATCTCATGTCAGACTCGGAAACAGAAAGAACAGGATTAAATGTAATCTATTATAAAAATAAAAACGTAAGTAAAATCTTGGATTCGAACCTGATAAATAACAATCAGAGGAGTGAAATACGTACATACCTTGATAAATGGGAGAGAGATATAGAACGGGAAATCCCGC
Source organism: Spea bombifrons (assembly GCF_027358695.1). Lineage (NCBI taxonomy): Eukaryota > Metazoa > Chordata > Amphibia > Anura > Pelobatidae > Spea > Spea bombifrons. Next base: position 17,018,906 of record NC_071096.1, on the reverse strand, counting down.
TTAAGGAATGGATTGGAATAATTCCAAAAATTAAAAAAGATGTACATTGCCTAAATTTATTGGAGCTACAATTTAAGATCAATCACAGATGGCACTTAGTTCCAACAGAAGTTTCTAAAATGTTTCCCTTAACATCAACCAAATGTTGGAGATGTAACATTAGTCAGGGCAAATATCTGCATGTTTAGTGGGAATGTGTATATCTCCAGCTTATTTGGAATATGGTTTTTGAGACTTTAAGGGCACTAGGCATTGAAGAGGTTGATAGAAGACCTAAAACAATACTACTCCATCTAGCATGGCCGAAATTAAAATCACCCCTATTTTTTGGGGGTACACATATCTGTTTGACAATAAAATATTTAATAATAAGAAATTGGAAATCGCAAAATATACCCTCCTGGTCTGGGTTTAAAAATCAAATTATATCGATATAAGACAGCAGAGGAGGGTTCTAAAATTTGGAAATCAGTAGTTGAGAGAAATTAAAAGCAATATTTTACATAATCGTTGTTGTCCCCCCTGCATTAGCCAAGAGCTTTCATTACTATTTCTGATATCGTGATCAATTGATTTATTGAGATGACAAATTGATTTTTATGATGTTTGTTCTGTATTGACTTGTCTTTGTACGGTTATTGTATTTTTTACTTTTTTTATGTGTTTAAAATAAATAAAAATAATAATAATAATAATAATTAACCTTTCTTCTTAACTAAAGTGTTTTAAAACCCCAATGCTGCAACTTACCCTGCAGATGCTACTGGTCTCCCTCCCTGTTCAATTAGTTAAAGACCAGTGGCATCTGCAGGGCAAGTTGCAGCATTGGGGTTTTAAAACCCCAATGCTGCAATTTACCCTGCCGATGCCACTGGTCTCCCTCCCTATTCAATTAGTTAAATGTCTGTACGAGCGACTTTATTGTTCGCTCATACGGACATTTAATTAATTGAACAGGGAGGGAGACCAGTGGGATGTGCCGGGTAAGTTGCAGCATTGGGGTTTTAAAAGTCTGCACGAGCGACCAACAGAGTCGCTCATGCAGACTTTTAAAACCCCAATGCTGCAACTTACCCGGCACATCCCACTGGTCTCCCTGTTCTATCAGTTAAATGTCCATACGAGCGACTTTATTGGTCGCTCGTACGGACATTTAACTGATAGAACAGGGAGACCAGTGGGATGTGCCGGGTAAGTTACAACACCAGGAGCCTAAAAGTCTGTACGAGCGACCAACAGAGTCGCTCGTACAGACTTTTAAAATCCCAATGCTGCAACTTACCCGGCAGATCCCACTGGTCTCCCTGTTCTATCAGTTAATAAATGATAGAACAGGGAGACCAGCGGGATCTGCCGGACAATTACGGCACCAGGAGTTTAACAGTCTGTACGAGCGACCCTATTGGTCGCCAGCAGGGGGCTCGTCTGCCATCAACCAATGGCAGATGAGCCCCCTGCTGACGACCAATAGAGTTGCTCATACGGACATTTAAACTCCTGGCGCCAGAGCGGCTTTAACCCCGTTTTAACCCCTTAACCGGGGAAAACGAAGAAAACCCGAACACGAAGAATGTCCGCGAATATTCGCCCGAAGAGAAGACAGGACCAGGCGAATATTCGCGGAATATGAAGTAGTTTTTTTTGCCGAAGACGAGCACGAAGACGAACACGAAGAGCCCCCTGGTGCCCAAGTCTAATATATATACACCTGTGTCTGTGTACAATAAAGCGTTCTTAATGTTATTCCCTACACTCATGGCTAGTGACTGGGAAACCGGGGAAAGTGTGTGTGTCCCGGGCTAAGGGAGCATAAGACAGCGGAGGTAGTCGGTTGGAATAGCCAGATCCGTGACAAATACAATCTAGGATAAGTTGAATCTGAGAAGTATGGCAAAGACCAGATTCTTGTAAATAGAAAGATACAGCTTCCAGACCCCTAGAATGCTCAATATTTTGTAACATCTGCAGGACATTTATAGTATCTTTCAAATACGATTTGGTTGATATTACTAAGGGCTGTCATAAATGATCAATGTATTCTGAAAAATTTGAAAACACTTCAATTGTATACCAGAAACAATAGGATGCCCTAGTGGATTAATGAGGTCTACGTATTTTAGGCAATAAAAGGTTGGCGTTTTAGAGAATTTGATGTTGAAATATTTATAGTAATTTGCAATCAAAATGCCTGTTTCTAATGCACTCTTAAGCAAAATGGCTAATGTTGACTGCATGTCTTTCACAGGGTTGCATTTAGGCAACTTAACATTTAAGCATAACCATACCACCAGAGCCGGGCCTTAGGCGTTGTGGCGCCCTGTGCGGACTACTCCTCTGGCACCCCCCCTCACTATCCCCCCCTCTCTGCCCCTTCAAACTACCCCCCCTCAAACTACCCCTCCCCTCTGCCCCTTCAAACTACCCCCCCTGCCCCTTCAAACTACACTCCCCCTCTGCCCCTTCAAACTACACCCCCCCTCTGCTCCTTCAAACTACAGCCCCCCTCACTTACCTTGTTGCCGGAGTCCTGCGGTGAGAGCGGGAGGCGTCCGTCTTCTCGCTCTGCCGCGGTGCCGGCATTTCATGTTGAGCGCCGGAACATGAGATGCTGGCACCGCAACGGAGTCACGGAGAGTAAGGGGCGCCGAGCGGTTACTGAGAACTTCACAAGCAAACGCTCGGCGCCCCTGCCCGGGACTTAGATTAAAGCATTGGGTTTTTTTTGTTTTTTTATAAAACTTTATTTAACATGAATGATGTTAAATAAAGTTTAAAAAAAAAACTAAACCCCCCCCCCGATGTTTTAAGTTAAGTCCCGGGCAGGCCCCTGCATACCACCATATATCGACTGATTTTATAGTGATTTCATTATTACCTTCCAGGTTCTTAATTGGCTGTCTTTCCTTTCTGGTCATATTATCAATACAGCTAAATTTGGAGTGTTTGTATTTTTTCATATCTAGGAGGACCCTTTACTCAAAATTCTTAATCACTAGATATTTATAAGAAGTGGGACAAAAGGTTGATTTATTTGCTTAATGAAGTGTATAAAGGGGGATTTTTCTATTTCTTCATTAACATGTGGATTCTTAATAAAGATTCTGAAAGTTAAATCCCTAGTGTATTTGTGTAATCCCCACTTTATTATTATTTATTGTTTTATATAGCGCCATCAAATTCTGTAGTGCTGTACAATGGGTAGACAGGACATAACAAGTAGTATGTAACATAACAAATTGACTTACAGAGACAACAGGTGAGGAGGGCCCTGCTCAAATGAGTTTACAATCTAGAGGGATTTAGAGTGTATTACACGATAGGTAAAAGGTAAAAGTGCCATTGTAGGGATGGACCAGCCACACTAGTGTAAGTATTGCATTAGAGTGACTAGGAGAGGTGAACTAAGGGCCTATGGGGGGTGTTAATGTGCAATATTATAAGCGTCTTGAGGGATTTTTTTGAAGGACCGAAGGCAGGGGAGAGACGGATAGACGGGGGAGGGCATTCCAGAGGATAGGGGCAGCCCTGGAGAAATCTTTTTTTTTTTTTTTTTTTTTTTTTTTATTTTATAACAGAGAATAAAAAGACATTAACATACAAACATTCATCCTGATAATGTACAAAACAGTACAAAAAAGGTAAAATTAAAACATTCAAATACAAGACAGTATCGAGACCAAGTTGTTTACCATATCGGCTAGGGGGGAGAGAAGAGAGGGAGGTATTAATAGTATATGTATATTAGCATAGTAAATTAACTAGCATTGCCAAGGTTATATAATAATGTGATATGTATAACCGTTTCCAGAAAGCCATCTTTTCCATGGAGACCAAATAGCTTCATAATATTTAATATTATTATGTTTTCGATAGAAATACTTCTCCATTGTATACTGGTAATTTATTTGGGCTATAACTTGGGGCCAAAGTGGTGACTGATCTAATTTCCATAGTCGAGCTATACAGATTTTGGCTGCTGCCAAGACATTAATAGCCAAGTACAGTTTCAGTTTGTTTTTCCAAGGAAGATCAATATGGAAAAGAAAAGTTTGCGGATTCAAAACCATGTCTATATCAAATAAACTCTTAAAAAGTAAGACAATTTCAGATCTAAGATTTAATAGCTTATCACACTCCCACCAAATGTGTAACGTTGAGCCCAGTTCTAGTTTGCATCTCCAGCATATGTTGGAAGTAGTATTATGCATTTTATGTAGTAAGGTTGGCACATAGTACCATCTGTGAAGGAGTTTATAGTACTGTTCTTGGAGATTTATACAATGTATTGCTTTTCTTACTTTATTCCAAGAGTCGCACCATATATCAAGAGAATAGGAGACGCCCAGATCTCTTTCCCATTTCAGAATAGTGTTTGGTTTATCTAACACTTGCTCTTGAACCAACAGATTTCTTAATCTCGTAATTAAGTTTTTTTTGTGGTGAGCATTTATGAACCTATCTAAACTAGTCGGAGAAGTTAATGGATTATTTTTAATAAAATTTCTAATTCTTAAATAAGAAAATAATTCTTTACTTGGTATGTTATACTTAAATTGAATTTCGTTAAATGAAACCAAATGGGAAAAAGTGCTTATGTCTGAAATTGTATCAATACCCTGGAGAGACCAGGATTTTAAATCTATGTCCTTTATCATATGTTGTACCGCTATCAACGGAGATGATAGCGAACAGAGTTCCGTATTACCAAATTTTTCCTTAAAAATAATCATGTTACTTAATATGTTGGAAACAATTGGACTAAGAGAGTTTAGTCTATGTATATCTTTTTTATTAAACCAATATAAAAGGAATGGGTCTAGATTTTGACAATTCCACCTCTCATAGTTGTACCAAGGTAGTTCCGAATTCCGTTTTATATCCCAGGCTATAAAATGGTTAAATAAACAAATTTGGTGTAGGATACGCAGATTGGGGAAATTAAGTCCAGAACTTGAAAGGTTTCTGTTAAGAATGGAACGTGAAATTCTAGATTTTTTACCCATCCATACATATGATGAGAACATTGTTTCAAATTGTTTTAGAATTTTCAGTGAGACTGATAAAGGGATGGTTCTAAATAGATAAATCAGTTTTGGTAAAATATATGACTTTAGAATATTAAGTCTGCCCATCCAAGAGATTTCTAGGTTCCTCCATTGAGAAAATTGATTTTTAAAGGAATCTAGAAGGATCGAGTAATTATTAGTTTTGATAGCAGAAAGATTCTGATATATTTTAATACCCAAATAGTCAATATATTTTTGGTTCCAAAATATTGCAGATTTATTCTTAAGATGCTGAAATCGAGATTGTTCCATATTGAACTCAATAATTTGTGATTTATCTAGATTTAATTTGTAGTTAGAGTACAATGTATATTTATTAATACAATTCAGAACATCCGGAAGTGAGTTTTCAGGTGAGACTAAGGTAAGTAAAATATCATCAGCATATAAAGAAATTTTATGCTCGTACGGACCAGTATTTATTCCTATGATTTTATTCGATCGACGTATTAGTGTCGCAAGGGGCTCTATTGAGAGAACATATAGTAAGGGTGCTAGAGGGCACCCTTGTCTTGTTCCGTTGTTAATAGGAAAACTCGTAGAGTTTAAATTGGGTCCTGAGATTTTTGCATATAAATTCTTATAAAGTGCCATGGTGAAAGTTAGAAATTGACCAGTCAAACCAAAGGTAATTAGTGTTTGTTCTAAGAAAGGCCAACTCACGCGATCAAACGCCTTTTCGGCGTCGAGCGCTAAAAAGATGGCTGGCGTTTTATTTAAATGTATCTCATGAATTAAGTTTAGTATTCTACGCGTGTTGTCTTCACCGCTTCTGCCCAGGAGGAATCCTGTTTGGTCTGGGTGAATTAATTCACCCATAACGGAACTAAGTCTATCAGCCAAAATTTTAGAGAATATTTTAATATCTAAATTTATCAGTGATATCGGACGATAGTTCGTCACTTTAGTTGGATCTTTCCCGCTTTTCGGAATAGGAGTGATTATAGTCTGTAACATCTCAGATGGAAAATTATTCCCTAAAGATATTCCATTAAATAGTCTTAGTAATAAAGGAGAAACAATAGATTCCAAACTTTGAAAAAAACGAGACGAGAATCCATCTGGGCCTGGAGCTTTATGCGAGGGTAGATTTTTTATAATTTTACTTATCTCAGATAAATTAATCGGTAAATTTAATTTTTGTAGATTTATCTCAGAGATTTTTGGTAAGTCAAGAGTGTTAAGAAAGCAATTCATTTGCATTTTATCTTTCGTTAATACTGGTAGATTATATAGTGTGTTGTAATACTCTTTGAAGGCTTCACTAATTAGTTTTGGAGTTAAAAATGTTTTCCCATTTGATACTATCTTATTTATTTTATTTTTGACATTTTTATTTTTAATTTTATTCGTTAGGTGTTTGCTAGCTTTATTGCTGCTATAATACCACTCTTGTTTCAGAGATGTTAAATTTCTGTTAATCTTCTCCGTTAATCTTTCGTTAATCTTAAATTGGATCTCCTTAATTTCATCGTAAATCTGGACTGAAGGGTTTAATTTATTAACAGCCTCTAACTGTGCTAATTTAATATAGAGGTCAGTAAGAGTAGCCCCTTTCAATTTCTTAATATATGCACCTTGTTTTATAAGGTGGCCTCTCATAGTGCTTTTAAAAGCGCACCATAAGGTCGCATCTGAGACCGTACCATTGTCATTCATCTCCATAAATTCTGTAGCTAGCCTTCGAAGTTGTTCGCTAAAATCTCGGGAGGACAAAAGAGTTTCGTTTAATCTCCAATTAGATCTTGTGTTAAAGTCTTCATTATTTTTAATTTTTATAAAAATGGGTGCGTGATCTGACCAAGATAGGTTTCCAATGCTTAGAGGAATCACAACGTTCAATAGACTTAATATCAGTCAGAAACATGTCAATTCTTGAATAAGAATGGTGTACAGCAGAATAATAAGTAAACTCCTTCACAGATGGATTCTGTGCCCTCCAAATGTCATATAATTTGTTTCGAGCAAGACAAAGACAAAAAGCTCTAGCCAAAGATTTCAAAGTTGAATTTGGATGTGAGCCATAAGAAAAGCTTTTATCTAGTTTAACATCTGAAATACAATTCATGTCTCCGCCTATCAATAAAAAACCTTTTGTAATATTTTGAACTCTGTCTAAGATCTTTTCCAGAAATTTTACTGTGTATACATTAGGAGCATATATGTTAACGAGTGTATGTAATACATCGTTCAATTTACAAAGAAGAATAATGTATCTTGCCTCATGATCATTTTCCAGATATAGCTGTTCAAATTTAATTTTTTGATTTATCAAAATTGCAACACCTCTTTTTTTTGTCCCGGTTAAACTAGCTTGGGCAATAATAGGAAATCTCTTATATTTCCAACAATGAAAGTCATCCGTCTTCCAATGAGTTTCTTGGACTAAACATATATCCACTTGCTCTCGAGTTAACATATCATATAAAAAGCCTCTCTTATATGGAGAATTTAATCCTTGGCAATTAATAGATGCTAATTTAAGTGTCATGTATATTAAATACTATTACTCCCTCCTTCTCCCCCCCTAGATCTGGTCTACCGCCAAAACATAAACATAAACATACACAAAAAATCAAAAACAATACATTTACATCCATACAAGTTACACATGAAAATGATTCATGCATTTGTTGCCCCATTTATTGTATCGGGCTATATTCATGCGTAAGTGCCGACGAGTGGAGACATCGCAAACATGAGGTTATATAGAATAAAGTAAACAAATTAAATATACTTTAAATAGATATTAAATATATAAAAAAAAAAAAAAAAAAAAAAAAAAAAAAAAGAAAAAAAGAGAGAAAAAAAAAAAAAAAAATTATATATATGTATATAGAAATAATGAAATAAATAATTCCGTTCCATTTCATGTGTGAAATCTGTTTCGTGGTAATAAATATATACTAATCCAACCTATAATAAAGTGCCTGTAAATAAAGTGACTTTAGTGCAGAACAATTAATATCCAAACATGTACATTCATCTAATTAAGTCCTGTAGCACTAATTAGTCAAATATTATATTACAAAAAAAAAAAAAAAAAAAAATAATAATAATAATAATAAATAAGATAGGAAATAAATAGATAAATAGTTATTTAGTTCCCATTCATCTTAAATCAGTGTACAAAATAAAAATGCTGATAATAAAAAAAAAAAAAAAAAAAAAAAAGAAAAAAAAACAAAAAAAAAACTAAGTGCCTTTTTCATGAATAAAGTAACTAAAGTGGAAATCAAATGTTGTTCAGTGTATATAAGTGCAATATTTGCACAATATATCTAATCCATAATAGGTAGAAAGTTTAAATAAATAAATATTTCCATTGTACGTAAATTAATGTGCAAAATCACGTAATATAATAGTAGCAAGTTCCACGGAAAAAGATAATAAATATATAAATAAATAGATATTTCCATTCTTCCTAAATTAGTATGCAAGTCACATAATATGATGGTACTAAACACCTATATAAAAAGAGGTCTATTTCATAAGTATGTGCTTATCAACTAGCAGAAAAATACAATTTCCACAAGTAAAGTGACATTAGTGCAAAAACCATTAATATTCAATATGTATGAGTGCAGTACTTGCTCAATATATCTAGTTGACTGAATTTGTATAAATAAATTATAAATAAATAAATACATAATTCACATTCGACATGAATTAGTGAGCAAAATCACTTAATATATTAATATGAAGTATCTGAGCAGATAAAATTCTAATTCATAGTAATAATAATTAAATATATGCTATTTAAGCGAAGCTAAAATACCATTTCCGCGAATAAAGTGTCTTAGTGGAAATCGATTGGTGTTCAGTACATATAGATGCAGTGATTGCACATTCAGATATTGTTCAGTATATATAAATGCAATATTTGCACAATATAACTAATCCATAATAAATAGAGATGTAAATAAATAAATATTTCCGTTGTACATAAATAATGTGCAAAATCACATAATATAGAAGTAGCAAGTTCCAGAGAAAAAGATAATAAATATATAAATAAATAAATATTCCCATTCTTCTTAAGTTAGTGTGCAAATCACATAATGTGAGGATACTAAATACCTATATAAAAAGAGGTCTATTTCATAAATATGTGCTTTTCAACTAGCTGGAAAGTACAGTTTCCACAAGTAAAGTGACATTAGTGCAAAAACCGTTAATATTCAATGTGTGTGAGTACAGTACTTGCTCAGTATATCTAGTTAACTGATTATGTGTAAATAAGTTATAAATAAATAAATACATAATATCTGTTCGACATGAATTGATGTGCAAAATCGCTTAATATGTTAATATAGAATATCTGAGCAAATAAAATTTTAATTCATAGTAATATTAATTAAATATGTGTTAATTAAACAAAACTAAAATACCATTTCTACGAATAAAGTGTCTTAGTGCAAATCAATTGGTGTTCAATACATATAGGTGCAGTAATTGCACGTTATAGGGAAAAAAAAAAAAAAAAAAAAAATGATAAAAAATAGATAAATAAATAAATTAATAAATAGATAAATAAATAAATAGATATTTAAAAAAAAAAAAACCACATGATGCATATAAATTGTGTAAATAAGTTTGCTACTCAGAGCATTAATGCCGTTCAGTTGAAATTAAAGTGGTTAAAAGGTCGTCAAGTTCAAGAGGATTATTAATTATATGCGGTCCACCCTCTTTAAACACGATCAGTTTAGAGGGGGAACCCCATTTATATCTTATATTCAGGTCACGGAGTTTCTTGACACCTATAGAAAATTGTTGCCTGAAGTTACGTGTCGCTATGGAGAAGTCTGGGAGCAGTCTCAATTCCCTGTATTGATCCATTTGTGTTTTGCCTTTATTAAATTCTTTTATAAAGAGGATCTTAAAGAGTATATTATTAAAGCGGACCATTACATCTCTGGGGGTCTCAGTGTTCAAATCTTTCGGCTTCGGAATCCTGTGGAAATTTTCAAATGGTTGAATGACCAAACAATCTTGTTTTGTAAAAATGGATACCAAACCATTTAGATATTCTTCTAGGTTAGTAATATTTTCAGAGATCCCTCTAATCCTAAGATTTTTACGCCTTGATCTGTCCTCCAAGTACGTAAGCTTCATTTCCATAGATTGAATTTTATCCTTCAAAACTTTAGTCTCTTTTCTAGCAGTACCCAATTCAAGCTGTAGTAACTGAATAGAATTTGCCTGAGAAGTGAGTGTGGCCAGAATGGAAGCAATATCCTGTTTCAGAGAAACTGTGTTGGATTTCATTTCTGCCGTAAGTTTTAAGTATAAATCATTTATGTTTTCAATTTTGGTGGAATAAGTTATGTCAGATTGTATAGTGTCTGGACAAATGTCCAGGGAGAGGTCAGCTGAAGCATCCAAGGAGTCCTTTGGAGGGCGTTTGGATGTATGAATAGCAGTGGATGTTAAGGATTTAGGAGAATAGAATGTCGTCAAGACTTTAGATTTGTCCAAACTTATCCTCCTATCCTTTTCTCTTTCCTTTTCTCGATCTTTTTCTTTTTTGGGCGGCATTATATCAATTATATCTTTACCCGCCTTTTCGTTTCGTTTCCTTAATTGTTTGTTTCACCTTATCCAGTACTCTTTAGATATATTATCGGTTATATTCTTCTTTATTTCTCCTTTGTATTGTGTGTGTTCGGCTTTCCACTCCTTCTCTGTCCTCCCTCCAGTCTACAATCCGTCCCCTCTTTTCAAAAATATTAATTTTCCTTCTCAGCTTTATTGATTTGTATATTTATACAGCCCTTAGTCTTCAATATATCTTCAATAATATCTTCAATAAGTAATATTTATCCATATAATCGCGTATTAGCTTTGTAGACGGCTATATTGTACCAAGACCAAAATCAATCAAATAATAAAGTTCCGAATAGATCAATAAATAGAAAGAAAAAATCAGTGAGATCACTTATCTTGATAGATGGGCCACGTGTACAGAGGGTCCATACTTCTGAGTTTTCAATGGCGTGAAGACGGCTTTAGAGACTCTTGGAAGTCAAGGTGTCCTGCCCAGCATGAGAAGCCAGAGTCCGCACTTTTAGGGGAAGTAGTAGGAGGGAGAAAAAGCACCGCGAAGACAGCACTCAGATCCGTAACGATCCGTCACGATCCGCAGAAACGCAGAGGCACTCTTGTGAATTGTTTCTAACCATCGGGTCGATCGAGTCCGTCGAGTTCTCCCGTTCACGGTAGATAGTAGCGTTCAGTACTCGATGCGTCTCCATTAGCCGGCACTAGCCGCGGGCGTGGTTACGGTGCACGCATAGCGTGACGCGTGCCGCGTACCACGTCCTCACTCATCCTTCGCCCTGGAGAAATCTTGTAAGCATGCATGAGATCTAGAAATCAGAGGAGAGGATAGACGGAGTTGGGAGATGTAGGGCGGGGAACGGCTGTGAAGGACTTTGAAAGTAAGATTGCGGATTTTGAAATGAATCCTCAAGCAAACAGGCAGCCAGTGAAGAGACTGTCAGGGGGGAGAGACGTTAGCACTTACTACTACTCCTTATTTGTGAGAATCCCATATTCTTCTCTATGTTAAATTTCAGGTTTCATATTATATACTTTATCTGAAGATTGTTTGTTATACATAATATTCCTCTTCGTTTTATCATTTTGAGAGCAATGATTAATATTCCTGTTCCCTTCCCTATCTCTTAACTCCACTTTTCCTGATGGTACCACTAGAAAAATCTTATGTATGGTTTGTGTATGTATATTTATTCTAGAGGGTGTAGGGTTATTTTTCCTTATGTACCCTTTGGGATCGAACCTGTTTTAACACTTTTGCAGTGTTTGTGTTTAAATGTAATTCTCTCCTCTCCCATGTAGTGTACCCACACAAGTTATATGTTGTTTTTTTCAGGACAAGATGGGCTTTATACCATTATTTTGATCATATCATGTAATTTACTATAAAAAAAAATAATAAAACATGGTGAAAATTTGAAAAAAAACACACCTTTTATGACTTTTATTTGAAAAATCTTTTACTCATCTACAAAAGCAAGTAAAAAACAGCTAAATAGAGATTCTACTATCTGTCCTGAGTTTAGAAATACCCAATGTTTTTATGGGGTTTTTTTTGCTGTTTTTTGTAAGTTATAGGGCAATAAGTACAAGTTGTATTTTATGATTTCCAAATCTGGTCATTCTGCCTCCATCTCCTCTTTGAAGCCGGTTAACTCAATGAAACCATATATTTTTGGAAACTAGACACCCCAGGGTATTTCAAATGCTGGTATTTTAACCCGTTTCATGCACTAATTATACAACCACACTTTGTCAAACTTTGTAATAGTAATTTTTTTCACACAAATTGGATTTTAGTTATAAATATACAGGTCCTGGTGTATGTCCCTGTCAAACAACACCCCAATATGTGTTCAGTAACATCTCCTGAGTACAGTGACACCACACATGCATGGTTTGTCAGGTTGTGTGGGGGCTAAAAGGTAACATTTGGGACATGCGTAATTCACGGTTTCAATTTGAAATTTTTACAGCCGTTTTTTGTACCCAACTTTCAGAAGGGGCAGGCTACAAGAAAGACTGGCCTTTCTCCATGAAGCGATTTGATCTAGCACCGTTAAGCGAACCTTCAGCCACAGAATAGACACAGGGGAGATGGCAGTGCCAGGGGACGTGATGACGTGATACGCACACACAGAGGAGGTGCGTAGGAGGAACGGGCGAGATGGAGTAGGTGACCACGCGGCTACCCGAACATGGCGGCAAATTAATGGAGCACGCAACAAACCGCTACGATTGCGGCATCCGAATGAGAGTGCACCTTGGATAGCCGATCTTGCTGATCTTACGGCGGAGATAACAGAGTACTAGAGACCCTTATCATACATCCTGACATACGCCAACGATGGAGCGGACTGGAGACTGAAATTAAACAAGACTGGAGACTGTAACTAAACGAGAGTCTGTTGAGGTGGTTGTGAAGCAGATGCGAATCGAGAGCTGCAGAAACCGCGGACTATATTACAACAAAGCATCTGAACTACAACATTTTACATAATTCTACATAAGAACAACCTAATACAGACACGCAATCAGTTAAGAACGCAGAAACTCGATTCCAGTGAGTAATTATTAATATATAGTATATTTGAAATCTTTATTAACTGATCGGTATACAGTATATACGGGCAAATTGGATCCTCTTTTCTTCTTAACTCCATGCTATATTTATTGAAGTCATGAATGTCGTACAACAAGGATAGAAAACGCATCAGATTGATTGTACTGGAATATATTGACTAAGAGTCAGTTAAATGTTAAAATGGCTTCTCAAAAAAGATGACGCAAGATATAAAAAAAAGGGAAAAGCGAGACTTTGATCCAAAAAAAGAAAAAAAGATCAGTACACTGTTCTCTCCGCAGGCTCCTAAAAACATGGAGGAATTGTTATGTTTATCTGATACCACTATAGACGAATTACATAGGCAATCTCTCAGCCCAAGCTCACAAAAATCTCAAATGATTACTAGAGACTATCTCCAACATTGTATGAAAATCCAATTTAACCTATTTAAAGAAGAGTTACTGAAACTAAATAATGAATGGAAAAATTAAAAAAAATTGGAAGATAGCCTTAAAACATATGAGCAAAAACATGATTATCTAGAATTTGAGATAAGCTCTATAAAGGAAGAGCTTACAAAGAAAGATAACCTGATATGCACCTTAGAACAAAATTAAATGAGGCTGAAGAAAGAGCACGAAGAAAAAAAACTAAGATTAAGAGGAATATCAGAAGAGATAAAACAAGATTAGACCAAATGACATAGACTTCACTTTCTTTTCTCATAGACATAAATGCTTCTCAAGGATAGACATAATATTGACAAAAGCTGAAACAGTAAATGATTGTAAAAATATTACTATAAATAATATTGTCTGGTCGGACCATGACTCTGTTTGTTTAGAAATTAATAAGAAATACAGACCGAGCCCCACGACCTTGGAGATTAGCGGATTCATTACTGTCATCTAAAGAAATATGTGAATACTTATTCCAGAAGTCCAAACAATATTTTCAGGAAAATCTGACGGACGATGTTAGTTTAGGAAATGTATGGGGAGCATACAAATGCGTAATGAGAGGGCTAATAATTAAAAAGACCGCACAAATAAGAACTAAAAATAAGAAAAAATTATCGGATTTGTATATCTCCTTAAGTAATTTAAAAAGAAAATCTCCTCACGGAATCTCCTGATAATCTATCCATAATGAACATGATAAAAATTAAAAAGGAAATTCAAGAAGCGCTTTTCTCCAAAGCAAATTATAACATAATTAAAATGAAGCAAAAATTCTACTATGCAGGTAATAGAGCGGATAAAATGCTCCATTAGAACTCAATTGGAGGAAGAATATGATTTTGTCTGGGGAACGGATAAAATAGAATACCTAGGAATTATAATCCCAATTAAAATTTCTTGTATTAATGAGAACAATTATAGTAAACTACGGGACGAATTGCTAAAGCATATAGCGAGTTGGAAGGGGTTATTTGTATCTTGGCTAGGGAGAATGAATATTGTTAGATCTTATATAATCCCTAAGTGGTTGTACCTACTTAGGATGATACCAATTAGACTCCCAATGCCTTGGATACAAACATTTAAAAAAAACATAGAAAGTTTTATATGGGCAGAAAAAAAACCTAGGATTGCAAGGAAAATCTTATATGCGAGTAAAAGAAATGGCAGCTTTAATGTTCCAAGTTTGGGGAGATATGTCCAAGCTAGCATGTTAACCCATATTCTAAAACTACAATACAAATTTAGTCACAATGAAGCATGGTTCCTTATAGAACAAGAATTAATAGGAATGACTAATTTAGAATGCCTTATGTGGCAGCGTTATGATAGATCAATTAATGTGACTAAAACCCTCCCCATTACAATCAAGAGTACCATGGAACACATTTAAACGTAGTATAGGTATGAAAAACAAAATCATTCCTACAGCCCCATTAGAAATCTTTCAGACTAATATTCCCCAGTTGAGTCTTAGGAATTGGAGTGGATTTAGAAACAAAAGAATTAATGATATACTACATTTAAGAGATATAAAACCGTTTCAACAACTCTCCGGGGAGTTTAATTTTGGCAATATAGAATTCTACACTGTATTAAGAATTAGATATTATATAAGGTCAAATTTATTTTCTGGTAAAATATCGATAATAAATCGTCAGATTAACGAATTGTTTTCACTGTTTTCAAGTGTTTAAAGAGGTGCTACCTGTTAATGGAGGAAATTGAATCCCTAAAATGTCTCCCACTGTCTGAATATGATAGAAATACATTATAAAATTATGTTCCGTTGGTATCTGACCCCGATTAAATTAGCTAAATATCATCAGAAATACTCTCCAGTATGCTGGAGATCTAATAAGGAACTTTTAGACAAATATGGTGGGACTGCAGTGAGATTTTACAGTCTTGGAAGGATTTATTTGCATTCATTTCCATAACTATTGACACATATATTATCATGACCCCTGATAAAGCACTATTGCATTTAGGTTTGTCTAATTTAACATTTAACTAAAGAGCCTTAGTAATACAGTGCCTCCTGGCAATGAAGATATGTATTGCGAGGAAATGGCAACAAAAAACAATAATACCTATCGAAAATGTAATTAGTCAAATAAACTATCAATGTTTAATGGAGCAAGGCTTTTTCCAAGCACAACAGAGAATACATAAATTCAATAAGATTTGGAAACCCTGGCTTGATAAATATCCTATTACATAAAACCTATAAAACGGGAAAAGGGAGGAGAAGAAATAGAAAATAAGAGAAGGAAATAAAAAGGAAGGAAAGGGAGAGGAAAAAAAGGAAAAGAGAAAGGAAAAAAAAAAGGGGAAAAAGAGACAAACATACATATATATCCAATTATAAAAAAAAATTCAGTTTCTATTGTTTTCCTTTTAGTCACATGACGAATAATTGTTCCTAGGAGTTTATAACAAAGAATGACCATGAAGAAGGATATGCATAAGAATCGGTATAAGGAACAGTGGAGTATGGCTGGAGTGTATGTTGGTGTGAATGAGGGGCCTAAAGATCTCTTAAACACTTAGGCCTTTTTAGACTGTATGAGACGCCGTGATCTTGTCGTAGCGACACTAGGGCATTACGATGCATATAAATTTGCACTCTAATTATATTCAGGCAATATGGTGTACATTTATGTATATTCTGTTGCTAATGAATCACGATGTAATTTTTTTCACTTTGTATATTACTTATGTTTGTATACTTACGTTTATAATAAAAAAAAATAAAAGAATAGACACAGGGGACACTTGTCAGTGCAAATAAAGGCTCATAAAAATGGTGCACCAAAAAAATCTAAAAAGCAGTAAATGTAAAAAAAATTCTAAAAAAATACAAAAGTGGAGCGGGAACAAAAAAAAAAAACAAATGAAAAATGGGCAGCTGTGTGGTACAGCTTGAAGCAGTTACCAAGGCAGAGTGCAGGTTCTCCAGGCTTATCTGGACAGTAGAACGTGGTGTCCTTTCTTTGCCCCCTGCTGTAGCATACCCTGCATCTTTTTTTGGGGGACTCTGTTTCTTCTTTGTAGGAGGAAGTCTAAAATAAAATGGGTAGCCACAATTCTGCTAGACTATCACCGCCCGGGGAACAGGTGCATCTTGGTACGAGATACCCGAAATAACTTGAAGCTGAAACGGCAAACAAGACATTCCGGGATTTGCTTTTTTGTGTAACAAAAAAAGTGTTGTAGGTTGCAATTTCCATGAGATAAATTGCAACCATCTTGTACCAAGCCTTTGCCTTCCTCATAAGGAGGTAGGGCTGTAGGAGTTGATCTGACAGATCAACTCCATCCATGTTCTTATTATAGGCCCTGATGCACACTGGCTTTCTAGTGAACCCGGCTCTGCCACGGACAGAAACCTCCACAGTTCTCTGTTCGTGGATGGTGCTCAGCATGCACACTTCTTTTCTGTCCATGAACTTCAATGCCAAGAGCTCCTCTTGATGTAGAACTGAGGTCTCCCCCTTTCGTAGTCGGGTTTGTGCCAGATCTTGTGGAAAACCCACGCGGTTCTTTCTTATAGTACTGCAAGCTACTGTGTCAAAATAACACAGCAGCTTGAACAAAGGGATGCTAGTATAAAAGTTGTCAACATATAAGTGGTAGCCTTTGTTTATAAGGGGGAATATTAGGTCCCAAACAATCTTGGCACTGGTTCCCAGATGCTCTGGGCAACCTGGAGGGTCAAGGTGGTTATCCCTTCCCTCGTATACCCGGAAAGCCTGAGTATACCCAGTCTCGCTCTTGCAGAGCTTATACAATTTTATTCCATACCTGGAGCGCTTGGAAGGAATATACTGCTTGAATCCCAACCTTCCTTCATCCACGCAGATAACCCTTCCAGGTGTATAAGCCTCTGCAAACTTGGCAGCCAGATGGGTAATTAGGGGGCGGATTTTATAGAGCCTGTCAAACTGTGGGTGCTCCTTAGGCGGACACAGGCTGTTATTGCTAAAATGCATGAAATGAAGAATCATTTCATACCTTCTCCTACCCATCGACTGGGTGTAAATTGGGGTACTAAGGATGGGGCTGGTGCTCCAGCGGATGGAGTGTTTTTTAATAATTCCCATCAGCATAGTTAATGCCCAGAATTTAAGAAATTCTGGCACGTCAATGGGGGTCCATGGCTGCTTTGCAAAATAGGAGTCAGGGTTAGCAGCACGGTACTGCTGGTCATAAAGGTTTGACTGGGAGACAATTTCTCCCAAGACATCTTCTCCCAAAACAATCTGCACAAACTGCAGTGGGGTGAATCCTGTAACATCAATATTGATGCCAGGAATTGCAGTAAAGGGAGGGATAGCTGGCTTATACCTATTAGGTGCTACCCACTCCTCAGGTGCTCTGCCACCACTACTTGTGGCAGCGGACCCAGCAGCCACAGATACATCACTAGATATATCTGTGAACTGACCGTCAATGGCCTCAGAATCTGAGGCCAAAAATTCATACGCCTCCTCCGCAGTATACCTGCGCTGCATCATTAACCCCTAGCCGGTAAAATGAAAAAGAAAAAAAAAAAATATATATATATATATATATAAAAAAAATACAGTAAGCTAAAAGGTGCTAAAAATAATATAACAATATAAAATAAACCCTGAAAAAATGTGGATAAAAATAAAAGGGCACAAACAGCAAAAAAGTGCTGATGTGCAATATCACTGCCTATGCAGTGATCAATAGTAAGGAAGGGGTTAAAAAAAAGGGGGCTCTTATAAGAGCCTTTTTGGGGATTTTTAATTTTTTTTTATAATATTTTATGAAAGTTTACCTGCTTTATCACGATCTGTCTCTCTCCCTCACTAAAAGCAATTGATAGAGGGAGGCAGATCTTTACCGGTCAAAGTAAATGTTAATAAACATTGCCTTTGACCGAGCAAATCAAGATCACTCTCCTGAGTGATCTTTAGGCTTGGGGTGTCAATCACTGGATGCTGATAGCATCCAGCAACACCCCCTGAGTGACTAAAGTGATTTGTAATCGCTTCTGAGGCTATTGCCAGGAGAAGGGCAGCGCTATCTTTGAAGGTAAGGTAAGCATGGCGGCGCCCTGCCGCTAGAAACTTTGTTTAAGAAACGATCAAAGGTCGTTTTTTCCACTCAGTTGGTGTTCTTGAAATGCCTCGATATCGAGGCATTTCAGTAACACCAACTTAGTGAAGGAAACGATTGCCAATCGCTTCCTAAATGATTTTACATGGCGCCGCCATTTTTAAATCAAATGCCGTCTTTTACATTAACGGTTATAAACGATCTCACTGCTCCCCGGCGTTTTTTTTTTCTGTTTTGCTGAATGCCTCTATGTCGAGGCATTACAGCAACACCATCTGAATGAGGAAAGCAATCTTTCATTGCTTTCTGAACAAATTTAACCCTATGACGTATCAGGCACGTCATAGGTCGTTAACTGACCGTTTTGCATGACGTGCCTGACCCGGCAATGGACATTAAGGGGTTAAAGTTCTCCTTCTGAAATCTGGAAAAATGCCTATTTATTATGCTTGTAATTATATTATATACTTTAAATTCTCTTCAGAACAGTACAAACCCAAAGGAGGAGGATGAGAGGGCAATCTAGAGAAAATGGAACAGCACATTCAATTTAGAAATGGTGTTTGCCATTTATATAGAATACTTTGGAGCCTGCAACTGTAAGAAATGAAGGGGGCCTTTAAAATGTGATATTACATTTTATGCATAATGTTTTTGGGAAAATTTGGGTTTGTGTAAGGTGAGATATCTGGTTTTACAATGTAAGGTAATTTGTATAGTAATGCACTACAAAGGGATTGGAACAAAGGTTCCAACAGAGGTGGCATACCCCACAGGGAGTCAGACAACTGAAGTTGATGTATTTTAACATAGCTGTGTGTATTTTCGCATTTATCTCCTCCATAACTGTGTCATACAGGAATTCTCTGGAAAGAGGGGTCGGGTGAACCACTTTCTGGGAGGTACAAGAAATTCTAGAATAACTAGTTAGGGGCTGCAATAGTCAGAAATGTCTGAGAAAGGAGAGGGTAGTGAACAGAAGTTCTGGGTCAGGAGACTCAGAACAAAGCTGCGCAAGAAGGCGTCTGGGAGAAGCATGTGAGCTGAGAGGTTTCCCAAGAATTTGTTTAAGTATCTCTTTTGTTTTATGTTATTAGCAAATGTTTTGTGTATGTTATGTTTTACAACCTGTAACAGTGACCTAATTTAATATACCGTATTTACTCGATTATAAGACGACCCTAATTATAAGACGACCCCCCAAAATCTGAATATTAATTTAGGAAAAAAAGGAAAAGTGAATATAAGACGACCCTATAGGAAAAAAGTTTTACCAGTAAATGTTAATTCATGTAAACTATGTAAACTATTTTTTTTAATAAAAGCTATGATTGAGTAAAATATTTTGTTTTTAATTCCTTTTATTTTCCAACCTGCCCCCCAGTTATGCACATCTGCTTGTCACTCTGCCCCATAAATGCCTTATACCCCCTATACCACTGTGTCCCATGATATGCCTTTTAACCCTCTAAATGCCACTGTGTCCCATGATATGCCTTTTAACCCTCTATATGCCACTGTGCCCCATGATATGCCTTTTTTTTTTATAAGTTATTTGTATATAAACATATAAATATAAACATACATCATAAAAAAGTATGAGGGAAAAAAATATATATATAAATTTCCAATAAAATTCATATTCATTCTGAAAAATTCAAATTGCAATTTACGCTTCAGTTTTATAATATAGAGTAATCGTATTTTCACTATTCATACAATAAACTGAAACATAAGCCTTCAGAAGTATCAAACAGGCCGAAATCTGTAATGGATCAAAGCTACTTTACTTATTTTATGATATGCCTTATACCCCTATATGCCACTCTGGCATTTAGGGGGTTAAAAGGCATATTATGGGGCAGAGTGGCATATAGGGAGGTATAAGGCATTTCAGGAGGCAGATTGGCGTATAGAGGATTAAAATGCATTTCTGGAGGCAGAGTGGCATTAAGGGGGTTAAAAGACATTTCATAGAGCACTCTACCTACAGAAATGCCTTATGCCCCCCACTTAACACCCCCCCCAAAAAAACTCCCGGTGTGTTGTCTGGGCAGCGTGTACACGTCTACGCGATTTGCGTAGTCAACTTCCACTGCAGCTGGAAGGAGGTGCGGTTAGCTGCGAGGGTTGTCTGCGTCCATCGCGCAGACCTTCCCCGGCTGTCAGAGATAATTCACCGGTAAGTTGGGGGTGGGGGGGTTTGGGTAAGGGGAGACAGGAGGATCCAGGTCCCGTGCAGCTTTGCGGGGGATCTGGATCTTAGTCAGACCTATTTGCTCTGAAAAAAACCTCGTCTTATAATCGAGCAAATACGGTAAATATCCATTTTTCTATACGCTTGCATTTGTGCTTTATTCATCACACATTCCCTAAAAGAAACACCCTGTAAGAGGGTCATAATTTCTTACACATAGAGGCTAGAAGTCTCCACTAAGAGGGTCTCCACAAGCTTCCAGGATATCCTATAGCCTGTTTTTACGTGTATCAGACTCCACCAAGAGGGCCACAACAGGTTACCTGTGGCTCCTACTGCTAGGAACAGATGATCTCTGCCGAACACTGGAACCTGGAGTGTGCTGGTAAGTGACATGAACCTTATTGACTATATACAAACGATTGGTACATTGAGAAGTTGCTTTTTCCCAGTCTAAGACATTATGACCCACTTACAGGGGTATTCTTTAGGCAATGTGTGACGAATAAAGCACAAAGGCAAGTGAATAGAAAAATGTATATTGAAATTGAATTAGGTCACTGGTGCAGGTGATAAAATATTTAACACACACAGAACATTTGATAACAATACAAAACAAAAATGCTACTTGAGCATCATCAAAATGATGTCATTCGTTCTATTTATACTTAATATACTTAATAGAAATACTTATACTTAATCGTTGAACTTAAACTTGAACCTCTCAGCTCACAGCATTCTCCTGGGTGCCATCTTGCACATCTTGGTTCTGAATGTCCTGACCTAGAAAACTTCCGTTCACTGCTCTCTCCTTACTTAGACTGACTCATACAGACCCTAACTAGTTATCCCAGAATCCTTTGTGCCTCCCAGAAAGTGGTTCACCCAACCCCTCTTTCCAGAGAGTTCTCATAAAATCCATGATAAATAGTCTATGTGAAAATACAACACTTTTGCTTTAGTTGTCTGACCACCTGGAAAATTTCCCATCTCTGTTGGAGCCTTTAATTCCAAATCCTTTGTAGTGCATTACTATGCAAATGACCTTACATTATAAAACCAGATAGCTTTCCTTAAACATACACACATCTTCTCAAAAGCATTTGTTGATGCATTAAAGGTAACATCACATTTTGAAGGCACCCTTCATTTCTTACACCAGAATTCTTAAGGATAATAATGTTTTAGTTCAGATTCCTATGTTTTAACTTTTGAGGGTTAAGTGACACCAGTATCACATATCACACTGATACTGTCTTACTCATATATATGGCACTTGGAACAGAGAACAAGAACTAGACAAGAAGGTTGCAAGGAGCGGACTGAAGTTGGAGAGTGCATCAACAGGCAGTGGCAGAGTTGTAGCTACCTAAAGAAACAGTTAGCTCTACTTACTGAGAGCTTCTTTTTCCTCCCAATCCCTGATGACGCTACAGGTAGAACCCCTCCTCCATACCTAAAAGCCCCTCCCAGAGAGCCCCAGTGAACAACAAGGACTACACAACAAACCGAAAAACAATGCAAAAAAACTTTATTCACAGAAAGGGAGTTTACACTTATGAATAAAGGATCAACAATTTTTGCCATATTATAATTTAACCTTTTTCGGTAAATTATCTTTTTATTGAAACAGATTGACATCACGGTATAAAGCAAATACATAAAAAAGGAAATATAAAAGGGGTACATATACATCTCTATACAAGAAAACATACAATTTGAAAATATCTCCAAGTAAATACAACAAGGTGTAGCAGTGTAAAGTATATAAACAGACAAATGCAGACAACATCTTGTGAAAGCCCCTGCCACCGCACCTGGAAAGAGGAGAAGAAAAAAAAAAAAATATATATAATAAATATAATGGGGGGAGCAAAGGAGAGGGACAGGTTAGGAGACTAAATAGAGACAAGTAAGTGTTAGAATCAGAGCAGAAAGGTAAAACAGTGATGAGCAGAGATGGGGTGAAGTGAAGGGGGGTGTAAGAGAGCAAAGAGAGAGGAAGGGGGAAAGGGAGGTAGTCCGCACACCTTGGGTGGAAGTGGACCTAGAGCCAGTGGGGTCTACCTATCACTATTCTAGGAGCTCTGCCAGATCCGTAGAGGATTGGAAGGCCATCCAGAATGCCCAAACCCCTGTATAAGCTTCCATCCTATCAGAGGACAAGTGGACTAGTTCTTCTATCACCCTGGTCTCCTCCACCCGGGATACCCAGTGACTGAAGGAAGGGGCCTACATGAAAAGCCATGTGGGCTATGCCAGGAACAATGGGATATCAGGAACTCCATGAAGAAGGAGGAGGGGCAGAGGAGACTGGAAGGAGATGAAGGAAGCAGCATGACAGAAGCTAAGAGAGCTGCGAAAGTTTGCCAGAGAAAAAGTATGAAATAGAAAGTTGCTCTTCCATCTTGGGCTAGTTAAGTGTCAAGAAGCTAGGACTAGTTTAGTGCCTAGTATTGTAAGTAAAAATTAGAGCTACTACTGAAAGAATCCTTTAAAGTCTTCTATATGATCCTGGTATCTAGAGCCATTTTGGAAACTGAGCACCAAAGGAGTCATTTGATATGCTGATACTCTCTGAAGTTAAGTACATATGTTATTACAATGGTATTAGAATATAATTGTTGACTGTCTGTAACTTTGTTATGGTAACCTTTTTCGATATATTGTTTTTACCGCTAGAGGTATTAATAAAGTATATCATTATATATCATAACATCTGTTGGTATTCGTCTTTACATAATTTAACTGTTTTCCTGAATCAAATTTATTGTTGTATTGTTAGATGTGTTTTGTCTAAATTGTGTATTTAAATATTAGCATAATTTTGCATAAAACAGGGGCCTCAGGATGTTTCCAGTATAAAGGAATTAGACAATGAGCAGTATTAAGAATAGAACGTTTCATAGATGTCAAAGATCTGAGTGAAGAAGGAGGCCAAAACTCGGGAGGGCGGGATGGTCTGTCCAGTCACCTCTTCTATACAGCGAAAAAACTCCTATCCAAAAAGGCTGGAGCCGACTACAGCTCCACCAGATATGTAAGTATGTGCCAGTTTCCTCGCCACACTTCCAACAGGTCGGATCACTCCCCGGAAAGATTCTTCTAACAGCCACAAGAGTCTTATACCACATGGATAATACCCTTGTAGACATTTTCCTGAATTTTCGAGGCAATGAAGCTGTCACGGCTAGCTATCGGATAACCGGACACATAGGGTGTAGGTGTGCAAGGGTTAATGATACCAGCAATTTGGTCACTCACTTAACCCTTAAACGCACCACAAAAACCAACACCAGACTGGTAATACATTGCTACCACCAAGTTATGTGTTTAAGTGGACTGCAGCTTATGGACGCTTCGGTAACGCCTGAGACCACACTGAACCGATTAAAAATGCATAAAATCCAATTTAAGTAACACAATTAAGTAACGTGGTTTATTCCAGCTTTCTCGGAAGACAGAGTTCGGTAAGAGCACAGAGACGGAAACTGGATTAATATATAGTTTAATCTGACGAATGTCACAGTGCTTATGTACAAAAATATGCGCAAAGGTGATAACAATTTAGTATATAATACAGTTAGTAAAAATAAAACAAGGAGAAATACAGAAAAACCTAATTATACAAAACCAATTTAGGTCATCTGCGGGAACCTCAATGTACTTGTTGAATTTGAGGATTTTCAGTGATGTTCCAAATCCATAGAACGTTTCAGGAGAGATTCTAAGAGAAGTTCTCAGAGAGGTTCTAGGAGAGGTTCACTGATTCTCCAAAAAACAGTCAACTGTATCCCCCGGTGGGATGTTCTGCCCCTCCAGTGTCACATAGAGATGTCCCAGGCCTAGCCCTTAGTATCCCACACACACCCATATACTCTTAACATACATCTGTTAAGATTGACAGATCTCATTGTGTCCTCAAGACGACTCAAACCCAGCGTAGAAGACCATCACCCTAAATTTCATACCATAGGGGAGGCACCACCAATGGTCACTGAGGCTGAACCTGAATGAATCTATGGCAGGGCTCTGGTATGTAAAAGGTGTTGGCCAGTCTGAGTGGCTTAAGACGGCAAGTTGTTGGTTAGGTTAACCCTTCCAATGCCAAACCCCTCTGTTAGCCCTAGACAGGCTCTGCATGACAGAAGCATTTGTGCGCTAGGGTGCAAACCTTCTCCGATTGATGATCAGAGAGAGACTCCCCGAGAGCTTCCTCCCAGGACCCCATAAATGATCAAGTTACAGAGGATGTGTCCATCAATAACATGCGCTACGTCGTAGAAATCCCACCTGGGGTATCGTCTCCTGTCTAGTAAGCTGCTCAAAAGCAGTTAGGCCCCTTGTTAA
Organism: Spea bombifrons; assembly: GCF_027358695.1. Lineage (NCBI taxonomy): Eukaryota > Metazoa > Chordata > Amphibia > Anura > Pelobatidae > Spea > Spea bombifrons. Next base: position 16,993,613 of record NC_071096.1, on the reverse strand, counting down.
ATGATGTTTACCCGGAAGAAAGGAAATGTAACACGCAATCTGAGTGAAGCTAAAGCATAGTATGTCCAGGGGTAGGGACGGCCCTTTCGAAAACAAGAGGAGCATCACGATCCCATACAACAGACAGGGATGACTCAGGGGACATGCTGAGCGATTCAAGGAACCCTCCCTCCACCCCCGGAAAGAAGTCCAAGTTGCCCGCAATGGGAGTCAACGGAGATGGAAAAGACGAAAGAACTCCTCCAATCCGTCACCACATCCCCAAAGTGGCATGCACAAAGGGGTTAGAGCAGAGCGAGGACTGGATACCCCCAGGGCGGAGCCACATGCAAGTAGGTAAGGGAAACGGCGTGGAGACCTGTTCCATCTCGATCCATTTCTTCCATTCTAGTACGCGTTGCAACTGTGTAGCGCAGTAATAGCCAAGAAAATCGGGCAAAGCAAGGCCTCCTTTGTCCTTTGGTCAGATGAGAACAGCGTAGCAAAACCTGGGACTTTTCCCCCTCCAAACAAATCAAGTTATTAAGGTGCAGAGCTCCGTAAAGAACGCCTTCAAGATGAAAATAGGTAAGGTCTGAAAAAGATATAACACCCTCGGGAGAATATTCATCTTAATCACATTAAACTTGCCGTGCCAAGAACCATGAGGAATAGCCCAGCGTTGCAGGTCACATCTTAATTGTTTCACTAGTCTGGGGAAATTTTCCCGATAAATCGTGGTTAAATCTCTCGGGACCCAGACACCCAAATACTTTATGCTATCACGGTACCCCCTGTAGAGGAATGAACCCCTAACCGCCTGCGCATCGTTTGGGCAATCACAATCCTATCATGACCAGGCATACACAGATTCCAGCATGTAATGGCTAACTTAGCATGATAGGAGTGTGATTGCCGTTATATATATATATATATATATATATATATATATATTAATAATATTGTTATTGAATTTTTCTGTCAAATTTTCGTGTGTTACTTACTTTTAATAAAAGTGTGGTTGGACCAAAATTGGACAAAAAAAATAAATAAATAAAATAAACTATATATTATATATATTTCTAACAGCAATCACACTCCTATCATGCCCAGGCAGACAGTACATGCTAGAACCTGGCCATGATAGGAATGTGATTACAGCCTCCCTATGCCATGCTATCCCCCCCCACACTTACACATCCATGCTATCACACACACACTCATTCACAAACATTCATTCACAAACATTCAGCATAAACTACATAACACCCATCACACACTTACTATTCCACTCTCACTGAATGTTTTCCTACCTTTTCTCTGTCACTTTTCCTCCTCTTGGCTCTTCTTCTGTGTTCTGTCCTTCCAGTGCAATGAGTGCAGAAGGCAGTGGGCGTGGCTTCAGTGTTGTGCGCCGGGATATGACAGCAAATCCCGACGCACAGCATCAGTTGCCGCGCACTTCGCAAGGGAGCAGGATCAGAGGTCTGCATTAACCGAGCCTGCTCCTCTAGAGACAGACATTACTGTCGATCGGAACAGGTCAGTCCGTGGATGCTGTAGTTATCCCCGACAGCCTGCAGGAAAGGTACAAGTGAAAGGGCAAACAGGAGGGGAGATAGGGGACAGCCCTGTTGCACACCATTTCGAATTGGAAAGGATTCTGTGAGGGCTCCGTTCAGTCGAACACGCGCAGAAGGGGACAAATATAAGGAAATGATCCAGTGGAGCCAGAATTGACCAAAGCCCAAGGTCCAGAGGGTCTGGAATGTAAAGGGCACCTGCAAGTGTCTCCAAAAGACCCGATAATATCCAAGGGGGTACCCATCTGGACCCAGAGCTTTCCCAGTTACCATAGATTTCATGGCGGCCGACACTTCCTCAATTGTAATCTCACGCTCCAGATCTTCCAATTGGTCAGCAGAAAATTGGATGAGTGACCCACATCCGAATTCGCATTCTCCAGAAAGAAGTGTTCCAGCTGATTGGTAATTGCCTGGATCGTGTCAACGTCAGACAGTGTAAGATATACGTAAGGTTGGGTAGGAGGTGGAGCCCGGTAAGCAGGATAACAAACAGCAAATGTTCCACAGTAGGAGCTGATCCACTAAATGGAGCGTCGGTCAGAGTACGAGCCAAAATTCAGGGCAACAGGGAGACAGCAAGTCCATATAACAATAGCCAGGTTCGGTAAACAAGAGGTCAGGAAACACCGTTTAGTAGCCAAGGTCGGGATTGGAGAGGGCAGCAGAGTCACAGGAATAGCCAGGTTCGGTACACAGGATATCAGGAAATAGCATAAAGCAAACGAATAGGAGCACAACTCGGCACAATAACTGAGCACTGAGCACAGCTCAGTGCTGAGTTTTAAACTTGCCGCTCGGAGGATGTCCCGTCCCTGGGCGTGACGTCCACCGAGCGTGCACACTGCTGCGTCCGTCCTGAGACGGATAAAGTGGGTAGGGGGGGCGCGCGCGCATGCTTAGAAGCAATCTCGCTGCAGCCTGAGGAGGATGCAGGAGAAACTGCGCTGGATCCAGTACCCGCGTGCAGCAGGTACCCAGGTGAGTTACTCCGTTGGGGTCCGGTGCATGGACCCTGACAGTTCCCCCTCCCAACGAGAGGCCTCTGGGCCTCTAACGGGACCCGGTCGCTCAGGATGACATTTGTGAAGCGATGAGAGGAGCTCCAGAGCATGCACAGTGTTAGCGGGTTCCCAGGAATCTTCATCTGGTGAGTACCCCTTCCAGCGGATCAGATATTGTAGACGTTTGTAGTGGTATCGGGAATCTAGAATCTGCTCCACCTCGTATTCTGGAATGTTATCAACAAGCACAGCAGGAGGCGGGATAGGATGTCGGCCTGGAAAACGGGGTGGATAGACATGAAGTCGGGTAACTTCAACTCCACCGCTGAGGAGACGCACAATAGAAAATGGACCAACATATCTAGGACCTAGTTTCTTCGTGGGACATTTAAGTTTCATGTTTTTCGTCGAAAGCCATACCTTGTCCCCTGGGCAGAAGGTAGGTGCAACGCTACGATGTCGGCAAAATACTTGTAGCGCTGTTGGGCCTTGACCAAAGTGTCACGTAAGAGCAGATACGTCTGGGTGAGTCTCCAGAAGGATATAGAAATGTTGGAAAAGGGCTACAAAAATGGTTTGTGGATTGTAAGGTTTGTGGATTACCTTACCAGGACAAGTTAAAGGATCTTAACCTATATAGCCTGGAAAAAAGACGTGACAGGGGGGATATGATAGAAACATTTAAATACTTAAAGGGAATCAACAAGGTAAAAGAAGATAACTTATTTAAAAGGAGAAATACTACCACAACAAGAGAACATAACCATAAACTAGAGGGGAAAGGTTTAATGGTAACATCAGAAAATATTACTTTACGTAAAGGGTAGTGGACGCATGGAATAGCCTTCCAGCAGAAGTGGTAGATGTTAATACAATAAAGTCATTTAAGCAAGCATGGGATAGGCATAAGGCCAAGCTAGATAAAGGATAAGGGCAAGTACTAAAGGAAAGTACTCCTATTGAAAGTAACAGAGCTATTGAAAAAGAAGCCAAGTGCGCTCCGAAATGCGTTTAGCCTGCTATTCCCCCTGTGCATAATCTGCATCAATATCAGCACTGCTCACGGCACTTTGGACCGAGTAAGACTGACTTGTTAAATCAGCAATTTCTTTCAATCAAATTTTTTTTTATTTTTTTTTTCCTCCCCATTTGATACCCATTTTATCATAACGAGATACCCTTATAGATCTTATAGGAAAGTTATTTTATGCAATTTATTTTAGAGTCTAGCTGCAAGGGCCCTGCAGCTGACCCTATTTTTTGTATTTATTTTTTGTATTTGTTTTAATAAATGTATCTATGTTTCTAAACCACTACACATAGTTTTACTGATTGGATACTTTTAAACATTCAATATCATCACACACACAACACCAGCTATATTCTAACATACCATTCAGGGACCTTATTGGAGAACAGTAATAGTTTTTATACTCATTTGCTTTAGGTTGTAAAGGGTACACAACCTTATCTCAATAACAGTTCTCATTTGGTCCTACCCTCTATATTGTTGAGCTACCTATTGTGTTTACACTTGAGAGACGTGTTGTCGGTGCGCCTCTAAGGATGGAGAAAACACCAGGATGTCATCCAAGTAGACGATGACGTAATGGTCGAGGATGTCGCAAAATATATCATTAATGAAATGTTGGAATGTGGCAGGAGCGTTACACAATCCAAATGGCATCACCAGATATTCAAAGTGGCCATATCGACATCTAAACGCTGTTTTCCGCTCGTCCCCTTTACGGATTCTCAATAGATTGTACGCCCCCCGTAAGTCTATTTTAGTGAAAACCTTGGCTGTCTGGACATGTTCAAGTAATTCCGGTATGAGTGGTAGAGGGTATCTGTTTTTCACCGTTATATTATTTAATTCCCGATAATCAACACAGGGTTGTAGTCCCCTGTCTTTTTTATGGACGAAAAAGATATCTGCTCCAGCAGGTGAGGTCGAGGGTCGTATAAATCCCTTAGCAAGACTGTCATTAATGTATTCTTTTAGTGCTGTGAGTTCAGGTTCCGCCAAAGGATATATACGGCCAAATGGAATGGCAGCTCCAGGATACAGTTCTATGGGACAGTCATAAGAACGGTAAGGGGGAGTCTCTCAGCCCCCTTTTTCTTAAATACATCTTTAAAATGTTTATAAGGTAAGGGTAATTCTTGGGGAGAAGTGGTGAGGTGGGTGAGGCAGATAGCCGTCTTCTTCAGACAGGTCTGATTACAATGTGAGAAAGTGAAACGAAAAACTCCTGTCTCCCAGTTAATAGAGGGATTGTGGGTTCTTAGCCACGGGAGGCCCAGGATGACAGGAGATATGGGAGAGGGTAAGACGTCAAAACGGATAGTCTCTGAATGTCCCTCTCCAATCTTGAGCAGCAAGGAATCATGGGACTGGTCTTCAGAGGGCTGCCATCGACGAGCTGGATAGAAATTGGGAGCTTCTTACGACGAGTCGGTATGGAGAGTGACTGTACAATATCATAGTCCAGGAAATTGCCACTAGCTCCAGAGTCGACCATAGCCCGGAGGTTGACGGATCTTTTATTCCACCTTGGAAAAACGAACACGAGTTCTGCAGTCTTTGTATACGTGACCAGCACGACCACAATACAGACAAAGTCCCAAGGATCTGCGTCGTTCTTTTTCAGCAGGGGACAGTGGTCCTCGGATGATGCCTATCTGCATTGGTTCTTCAGGTGGGAGATGAGATCCTGTCGCAGAAGTTGAAGCAGGAGTCCAGGGATTACTGACAGATTTACGTTCTAATCTCCTCTCTCTTAGACGGTGGTTGATCTGGTGGCCAGCTTGATGAAATCTTATAACCTGACGAGGATAGAAGTGAGAGCTAGCTCATCCTTAACCATCTCTGATAATCCCCAACGGAATTGATCGTGGAGGGCCGACTCATTCCAGGTAGACTCGAGGGCCAGCCGCCTGAATTCCCTGATATAATCTTCCACAGGCCTTCTCCCTTGTTTGAGGGATCTTAGGGTAGTAGTAGCTGAGGATGTTCTGTAAGGGTCATCGTAGAGCGTGTCGAGCACCTGACAGAAAGAAGACCAGAAGTCGAGGATAGAGCTTTGGCTGTGGAGAAGGTGGTGAGCCCACATTTGGGGTTCGTCTGACAGGAGGGAAATCACGGTGTGAACCTTGGTATAATCTGAAGTATAGGTCCTTGGTTTTAAATTAAACAGTATCTGATATGAAGTAATGAAGGTACGATATTTGGAGGGGTTGCCCAAAAATCTCTCCGGAAGGGGAACCTGTGGTTCCATGGAGGAGGCCCCCTCCAGAAGGGGAGCTGGAGGAGCTGCTGCTGGTTCAGCGGGAGCATTCTGATGTAACTGGATCAGATGCATTTGTTGTCTCAGCTGATTCTGACTCGCTTGAAGCTCTTGAAGGGACTGAGTCATAGCGGTCATCTGTTGAGTAAGTGTGGATATGGCGTCAGTTAATCCTGCGGCCTCCATAATCGCTCAGTGTTAGGGACCAGGAACCAGACGGACACAAAACGTAAAATGCAATCACCTTTATTGTAATGACAATAGCGAACAAAGCCAAATCGTGATCCAAAAGCATTTACCAAAAGACAAGCCGGGGTCAGGAACCAAAACAGATACTCAGACAAGCCGGGGTCAGGAATACAGAGATCAGCGAAGTCAGGAACAAGCCAGGAATCAGGAGCCGGGATGGACGTCAGAGAAAGCCAGGTCATACACAGGAATTCAGGAACACAGGAACACAGCAATAGCACTTGCAGCTGGAAACAACACAAGGGCAAGGAGGAAGTGAAGTTTAGCTGCTTAAATAGCCAAAAGGGGCTGGCTGTGGGCTGGACAATGGGCTGAGTCACAGGAGTGACAGGAGTGTAGCCATGGCAACCCAGCCAGGCTGTATAGCCTCCAGCAATGCAGCAGAAAAGCAGCTAGACCATAACAGTACCTCCTCCTCAACGACCCCCTCCCCGCGGAGCAGGGCCGGGTTTGAGGGGAAAACGCGAGTGAAAGCCACGAAGGAGAGCGGTAGCATGGACATCTGAGGCTGGAACCCAAGATCTCTCCTCGGGACCGTACCCCTTCCAATGGACCAAATACTGGAGCTTCCCACGGACCCAACGAGAGTCGACTATGGAGCGGAGCTCGAACTCCTCATGGTTGTCTACAGTCACCGAACGGGGGCGAGGAGTGACTGTAGTAAAACGATTACAGATCAGAGGTTTCAACAGAGAGACATGGAACACATTGTGGATGTGCATGTTAGAAGGAAGATCCAGGGCATAGGCCACAGGGTTTACCCGTCGAAGGATACGGAAAGGCCCCACATACCGGGGAGCCAGTTTCTGGGAGGGCACCCGGAGGTGGAGATTTCTGGAGGATAACCACACCCTCTCCCCGACCTGATAGGAAGGCACGGGTAGCGCGGGTAGCCGATAGATCTCCTTGATAAAAACTGTAGCCAAGTCCTTAGCGGAAGGGAGCTTTTTGAATGGTATGCAGTGTATCATTTTAGAAAACCGGTCCACAACCATGAGGATAACTGTGTTACCGTTAGACAGCGGAAGGTCGACTATGAAATCCATGGCAAGGTGAGACCATGGCCTCTCACCAGTAGGTATGGGTTGGAGAAGGCCCACTGGAAGGTGACGGGTGATTTAGTCTGCGCGCAGACTGGACAGGCTGCTACGAAGGCAACAATATCTTTGTTAATTCCTGGCCACCAGTAGAGACGGGAAACCGACCAGAGAAGTTGGTTCCTCCCGGGATGACCTGCTTGTGGAGGTAGCATGCAGACTATGTCAGACACCCTAGGGAGCAGTATAACATAATTATATGAAAAATATAAATTACAGTCATTATAGGTGTAGAAGGACTTAAAGTGATCTGACCTAACCAAACAATATTTGGCCAGTTCAATTCACATGCACACAAAAAGGACAGACAGAGACTTATTGAAGTGCAAATGCAGCCCCCGAAGCCCACATCAAAGGACAACTGTAAATCATGAATTACATTGTCTGTATAGTCTGTTTGTAAATAGTGTGTGATAGTGTTAGTATTGTCTTTTAATTTGTTCATCCATAGGATTGTACATTGTATAGTGTTAGTATTGTCTTTTGATGTTGTATCCCTAGGATTGTATCTATAGGATTGTAAATTGTATGTATTGTCTTTTGAGATTAGTTTATCTATAGGATTGTAAATTGTATGTTGTGTAATAGTGTTAGCATTGTCTTTTGATATTAGTTAACCAATAGTAATGTACCTTTGATCCCACCCTATAAGAACTCCTTGTATGTCATTAGTTGTTACAATCTTCCCATCCTTGCTGCAGTTTGTTACAATCTTTCCGTCATTGTTGCAGTCACAACTTCATTCCCAATGTAACCCTGTGTGTGTTAGCCTTCATAGGCTTCATTACAGCATGAAACCCTCCATTTTCCTATCAAAGAAGTATTTTCTTGCGATTATTCGAGCTACCTGAATTTAAGTTATTAACCCCTAGACGAAGGTGTGTCGGCACCTGGAATCCCCTTTTTCCCCAAATATATCCCATTTCCGACACTGCTGATTTAGGATTATGATAGGTGGAAAGTAACTTGGGACGCAGGTTTACAGGTACAAAACATCGCCCTGAGGGGGTTTCAGCAGGTGCATCTACCTGAGCGGCCCGTATTCTGTCCCCGAGGGGAGATGTTATGCTGGTACGTATGGTAGCCAGTACTCGGTCCGGGGGAATAATCGGACTAGGAGGACACTCCTCTTTAGCTTTCGAGAACTGTCTAGAGAGAGCATCGGCCCGGACAATTTTGGTCCCCGGCAGGTACGAGACCACATAATTAAAACGGGATAAAAATAATGCCCAACGGGCCTGCCTCGGAGTTAAGCGTTTAGCCTCGGACAGGTAGGTGAGATTTTTATGATCCGTGAGAATTAGGATTGGTACAGAAGTTCCCTCAAGCAAATGCCTCCATTCTTTGAGAGCCAGTATTATCGCAAGCAACTCACGGTCACCAATTTCATAGTTGCATTCCGCAGCACCTAGCTTCTTGGAGAAGTACCCACATGGGTGCAACTGGCTCTCAGGAGTAGGACGTTGAGACAGGAGGGCGCCTACCCCTGTCTCAGACGCATCGACCTCAAGTATGAATGGAAGTTCGGGTTTCGGGTGTACCAAAACAGGAGCTGCGGCAAAAGCGGCCTTCAATGACTCAAAAGCTTTGATGGCCCCTGGGGACCAAAGAGAGGCATTGCCATCTTTTTTGGTCATGTCCGTAAGAGGCTTAACAATCGAGGAAAAATTCCGAATGTATTTCCTATAATAGTTAGCGAAGCCGAGGAACCGTTGAAGGGAGCGGAGACCTACAGGTCGTGGCCACTCGAGAACAGACGAGAGTTTTTCAGGATCCATAGCGAAACCGACCTCTGAAATTACGTACCCCAGAAAGGTGACCTGCTTGCGGTGGAATTCGCACTTCTCCAATTTGCAAAAGAGATTATTCTCTCGTAACCTCTGTAGGACTCGGGCTACATCAGCATGGTGGCTTTCTATGGAGGTGGAATGGATCAAAATATCGTCTAGGTATACCACCACACATTGTTGGAGCATGTCCCTTAGGACATCATTTATGAATTCCTGGAAAACCGCGGGGGCATTGCAGAGACCGAAGGGCATAACTAGGTATTCATAATGCCAGCTCCTGGTGTTAAACGCGGTTTTCCATTCGTGGCCCTCCTTTATCCTTACTAAGTTATACGCCCCTCGCAGGTCAAGCTTTGTAAATACCTTGGACCCTTTTAAGCGATCGAATAACTCGGTAATGAGTGGAATCGGGTAGGCATTTTTAACCGTGATACGGTTGAGCCCCCTGTAATCTATACAGGGTCTCAATTCGCCGCTCTTCTTTTTCACAAAAAAGAATCCGGCCCCAGCAGGGGAAGAGGATTTACGGATGAACCCCCGGGACAGCGCATCCGCAACATACTCCTCCATGGCCTTATTCTCTGCGACAGATAATGGGTAGACTCGACCTCGAGGGGGTATGGCACCAGGTTGCAGCTCAATGGCGCAATCGTACGGGCGGTGAGGTGGGAGCTCACCAGCCCGGCCCTTATCGAAAACATCATGAAACTCTTGATACTCCTCAGGCAACAAAGAGACCGGAGAAGTGGTTAGCACCTTCACCACTCTCCCTAGGCATGTTTTGGAACAATTAGGCGACCATGCCAAGACTTCGGCCCTTACCCAATCAAACACGGGATTATGTTTGCGCAACCATGGATATCCTAAAACCACAGGATAATGAGGAGAGTGTATCACCTGAAGTTGAATAATTTCATGATGGAGAGCCCCGACAGCCATAGACAAAGGAGCGGTTTCATGGGTGACCTGCGGGGGCTGTAACGGTCTGCCATCGATCGCCTCAATGGCAAGCGGAGCAGTCCGAAGCTGCAACGGAATAGAGTGCTTCTGAGCAAAGGTGCTGTCAATAAAAAGGCCCGCTGCCCCCGAGTCAATGAGTGCCTCTGAAATGACGGAAATCTTGCCCCAAGTGAGACCCACCGAGACTAGAGGTTTATCCTTCTGGACATCTGGGGACGCCGAGACGCCACCTAAGGACTGTCCCCTCTGGAGCCTTAGGAGCAGGCGTTTTCCCGGACGTGTAGGGCAAGTTCGCAGCAGGTGCCCTGCTTTACCACAGTAAAGACAGAGACCCTCCCTCCTCCTAAAGGCCCTCTCCTCAACTGAGAGACGAGTAAATCCAAGCTGCATGGGTTCCACAACGCCCGAAGTGTCGAGACCAGGAGGCATGGGAGGAGAGGGAGGCACGGGTGGGGATGAAAAGCTCGGGGCTAAACGTATAGGAGGCCTCCGCAGGCGCTCCCGGAAGGATGGTCTCTCACGGATTCGTGAGTCAATAAGGATACAAAAAGAGACCAATTCCTCCAAATCACTGGGAAGGTCCCGGGCCGCAATCTCATCTTTAAGTATATCCGAGAGCCCATTAGAAAAAGCAGCCACGAGAGCCTCATTATTCCAACCAACCTCAGCGGCCAGGGTGCGAAACTCAATAGCATAGTCCGAAACCGTCCTTGTACCCTGCCGAATGGACATTAATCGTTTGGCAGCCGAAGCAGAGCGTGCCGGTACATCAAATACCCGTTTTAGAGACGCAACAAACTCAGGGTAATTGTGTACTAAAGGTTTCTGTGTCTCCCAAAGGGGATTCGCCCATGCCAAGGCCCTGTCTGAGAGTAAAGAAATCACGAAGCCCACCTTACTCCTGTCAGACGGAAAGGCCTGAGGTACCATCTCCAGATAGATACTGACCTGGTTCAGGAAACCTCTGCACAAATTAGGGTTGCCCCCATAACGTTCGGGAAGCGGGGCAGACCCTGTCAAGCCTCTGGCAGTATTAAAATCACCAGTGGCAGACGGAGCGGAAGCAGCAGCAGGTGTAGAGGCAGCCTGTGCCGTGGGGACCTGAGCTGGCAGAACCAGATGTGCAGTACGGAGCAACAAGGTCTGGAGAGCTAGCGCAAATTGGTCCATGCGCTGGTCTACCTGGTCCAGCCTGGTAAAAACATTTGGTGGATTGCCTGCCCCTTCTGGGTTCATGGCCCTTGTGTAATGTTAGGGACCAGGAACCAGACAGACACAAAACGTAAAATGCAATCACCTTTATTGTAATGACAATAGTGAACAAAGCCAAATCGTGATCCAAAAGCATATACCAAAAGACAAGCCGGGGTCAGGAACCAAAACAGATACTCAGACAAGCCGGGGTCAGGAATACAGAGATCAGCGAAGTCAGGAACAAGCCAGGAATCAGGAGCCGGGATGGACGTCAGAGAAAGCCAGGTCATACGCAGGAACGCAGGAACGCAGGAACGCAGGAACGCAGGAACGCAGGAACGCAGGAACACAGGAACACAGGAACACAGGAACACAGGAACACAGGAACACAGGAACACAGGAACACAGGAACACAGGAACACAGGAACACAGGAACACAGGAACACAGGAACACAGGAACACAGGAACAGCACTTGCAGCCGGAAACAACACAAGGGCAAGGAGGAAGTGAAGTTTAGCTGCTTAAATAGCCAAAAGGGGCTGGCTGTGGGCTGGACAATGGGCTGAGTCACAGGAGTGACAGGAGTGTAGCCATGGCAACCCAGCCATGCTGTATAGCCTCCTGCAATGCAGCAGAAAAGCAGCTAGACCATAAAACTCAGTTATTATGTAAGATATACGTAAGGTTGGGTAGGAGGTGGAGCCCGGTAAGCAGGATAACAAACAGCAAATGTTCCACAGTAGGAGCTGATCCACTAAATGGAGCGTCGGTCAGGGTACGAGCCAAAATTCAGGGCAACAGAGAGACAGCAAGTCCATATAACAATAGCCAGGTTCGGTACACAAGAGGTCAGGAAATAAAAAAGTATAAAGAACAGTACTCCACAGCTGTAGCCCACATTTATGAGAAAAACCAATTGTGGCCATCTGCAAAGTAATGCAGATTTATCCCCAAAAGCAACCCAGTCAACCTTCCCACCCACCACACAAAAAGAAAATGCTGTTATGCGCCCACAGCCCAAGATCCACCCACCTCCCTCCACGTCAACACCCAAATGCTGTAAACAGAGCCTGCCTTAAGTGTTCTGGCGCCCTGTGCGGACTACTCCTCTGGTGCCCCGTTCTCACTACCCCCCCTGCCCCTTCTCGTTACCCCCCTCCTCTGCCCCTTCTCACTATCCCCCCCCCTGCCCCTTCTAACTATCTACTCCCTCTCCCTACTTCTCATTATCCTCACTTACCTTGTTACCGGACTCCTGCGGTGGGAGCGGGAGGCATCCGTCTACCCGCTCTGCCGCGGTCCCAGCATTTCATGTTGAGCGCCGGAAAATGACATATGAGTTACGGAGAGTGAGGGGTGCCAAGCGGTTGCTGAAAACTTCACCTATCGGCGCCCCTGCTCGGGACTGAAATTAAAGCATCGTTTTTTGTTTTTTTTTTAAACTTTATTTAACATAAAGGAGTCCCGGGCAGGCGCCCCTGCTGCTATGGCGCCCTGTGCGGCCGCACAGGTCGCACACCCCTAAAGCCGGCCCTGGCCCCTAAATTAACCCTAAAGACCCCATTCACCATAAATGCCCCTAAATTAACCCTAAAGACCCTATTAACCATAACTGCCCCTAAAGACCCCATCAACCATACCAATTTATGACGGTAATTTATCTGGAGTACATGCAATTAATGCTTGTGTGGTATATAATTATTTTTGAGTTGTAATATAATTTAAGTTCTACATTTTGGATCTGCAATAAACATTTACAAAAATGTCCATTTCTTCAGTTCCTAGCTGCCAGTTAATATTGAACTTCATTGGGGGTTATCCCTTTATTGTAGCTGCATCAGGATAGGGATATCACAATATGATTATATTAATTTACTAAGTAAAAAAGATTTACGCAGTTTACATACACATGGCTTTATTTGAATAACAATCTATATTTAGTGGGTATAGTTATATGTACGTTTAATATATGGACTAGGGCAGTGATGGCGAACCTATGACACGCGTGTCAGTGCTGACACGCGTAGCCATTTGTGGTGACACGCGCAGGATTTCCTGCGATTCATCCTCGGCTCCTGCACGGCCGCCGAGGATGAAAGAATCTGTGCTGGAGGAACGGGGGGGGGGGGGGGCGGGACGTGCAGTAGCGTACCTGGCGGGGGGAGGCGGTCCGCACCGGGTGCCGCTCATCAGGGGGGTGCCAACTTGCCGGCACCCGGCACCCCTCCAGAGACGGACAGTAATGTCCGCCGCTGGAGGAGGCTCGCAAGGATCTCCCTTGAACCCGGCTTAAAATCACTCAAGGGAGCCGGAGGTCTGTTAAAGACCTCCGATACCGCTCCCTTGCGATCCGCGCGGCAACAGCTGTTGTGCGCCGGGGTTTGTTGTCAGATCCTGGCGCACAACACTGAAGCCGCGCCCACCGCTGTCCATGCCCTCTGAACCCCGTGCCCTTGGAAGAAGACAGAAGAACTGAAGAAGAAGAGGAGCGAAGAGCAGGAAAAGGAGCTGTAAGGAGAAAAGAGGAAAGGTAGGAAAGCATACAGTGAGAGTGGATTGGTGTATGTGTGTGGATTGGTGTATGTGTGTGGATTGGTGTATGTGTGTGGATTGGTATGTGTGTGGATTGGTATGTGTGTGGATTGGTGTATGTGTGTGGATTGGTGTATGTGTGTGGATTGGTATATGTGTGGATTGGTATGTGTGTGGATTGGTGTATGTGTGTGGATTGGTATGTGTGTGTGGATTGGTGTATGTGTGTGGATTGGTATGTGTGTGTGGATTGGTGTATGTGGATTGGTATGTGTGTGGATTAGTATATGTGTGTGGATTGGTATGTGTGTGTGGATTGGTGTATGTGTGTGGATTGGTGTATGTGGATTGGTATGTGTGTGGATTAGTATATGTGTGTGGATTGGTATGTGTGTGGATTGGTATATATGTGTGGATTGGTATGCGTGTGGATTGGTATGCGTGTGGATTGGTAAGTGTGTGAGAGTGATGGGTGTTATGCTGTACCATTTCCAATGTATTTTTCATTATATAATTATGCTCTAAAGTACATCATAACTCCCATCACGCTATACTGTTCCATACAGTGGCAGAGCTGGGAGACAGAGGCCTTGCACCCCCACCGCAGGACTCCTGAAAGGTAAGTAGTTACTAAGCAGGTATGTTAAATAATTTGTTTTTGGTTTATTAAATACAATTATATATTGCAATTATACATTTTTGTAGTTTAAACTATAAATTGCGCAAAATTATGTTTTTTTGTCGAAGTGACACACCACGCGAGTTATGCTCGATATTTTGCCGATTTTTGACACACCGTGCCAAAAAGGTTGCCCATCACTGGACTAGGGAATCAGGGATAAGCTGCTGGGAGGAGCTGTGGTTCTTTTGCCTGCAGGCAGGAGGAGTCATAGACTCTAATGAAATGGGCGGGGCCAATCATCAGTATGACTTCAGGGAGGGACTGGGATAGAGCCCTGTGTGGGACTGCTTTTTTAATCCCGCTCCCTCCCGCTGATTTTTTGTCCAATCCCGGCCGCTCACGCAATGTGTGTGTTCCGCTCCTGCCACATATGTGGTCAATCACGCCCACATTCTTACCGGAACTGCAGATTACCTGCGCAGTCCTGCGATGCTGCCTTCGTGTTGCTCCCTCAGAGCCTCTCTTCTCTTGTTGCGCCGAGGAACATGGCGGAGTCACGGGACGTGACATAACATCACGTGACTCCACTGGGTTCCTGGGTGGAGCAAGAGAAGAGACACTGTGAGGGAGCAGCGCTAAGGCAGCTTTGCGGGACTACCGGGACCCGCAGGTACAGTGTCTGGCCGCCTGCACATCCCAGTGCAGTCCTCTAGACTGGGAAGTAATAACTCCTGTGAGTCACACCAAGTGATCCAAAGAATCGGATCATTTCCACGACTCAAAATGATCCAAATCACTTTGCTGAGCCGAACTTCCCATCACTAATAGTGATCAAGTTAATTACACCAATCTTTACAAAATCAGCCACTACTTGCAAAATGCTATTTTCAGCAGCATACACCAGCCTACGGAAAATCTGAGCTCACTTATGACTAGTCGATTTAAACAATGGCGATCCGGTCCTAATTGAAGTAGACTCCTTATACCCTGAGCTGGTTATGTTTGTGAGATATTAAAACTATTATTTGAATCGTTCCTAAAGCATTTCTTTCTCGGAAATGATACCATTTATTGGCTAACTGAGAGTATAATCGGCAATTAAACTCTCAGTTAGCCAATAAATGGTATCATTTTAACTATACTTTTCTCAGCGGCTCTCCAAAACACACTTACATCATAGGGCGTGAAAATTTGCCGGAAGTATTTGCAACTGGTCTAAACCAGTTTGAAGAACGGCTCTTTATACGTTATATAAATTTTACTGCAGATATCCCTGCGCTTTCATTGGAGAGAAGCCATTTTGTTTCAGCAAGTCACTGATACAAAACTATTGTTGTATTTTAGGAAGTATCACTAACCTAATACATAATTTCAAACGCAGATATTTAATATATTATCCAACGCTAAATAAAATATCACTAGATTCATTGTAAGCGTAAATAAACATCCATAAATGGGTTCTACTTTGTTTCGTGACCTGAACTGCAGCGGCATGATACATTAGTGATGTAAATTACATGCGTCACAATAGGAGGTTATAAGAACACCCTCCCCCTCAATACATACGTCACAATACAACGGATTTGTTGCTGAACGGGCAACAGCACGGCTACTGAGGAAGGCGTAATGCTGGGCGCTTCTTCGCATCGAATCTCTTTAGTTTTATATTCGCGTGTTTCGTTCTCTGGTATTTTACAGGCTCCACAGGCACCATAAGATTTTGTAAGAAATCTGCTTATTTATGTTTGTCAGCGGTGTACACCAGGCTAATGTTATAAGGTACAAACAAAATCAGTTTTTGCCGCCTTTTAGTATAGAGCACCTCGGTAACTGGGTGGCTACACCTTATGTGACCCCATAGTAAAACCGCGGCCTATACGAGCTGCATGAAGAAATTATTCTGTGCACGATAGTGGGTTGAGGGAGGGGATTCAGAGGAAGAGAGAGACGAAGTAGTAAGCTGTCTGTGCTGTATCCCGTTACCGTGTGACGTATGGTTTTCATGTGTAGTGTAGGTATGTGGTTTTAGAGTGTATATGTTACGCGTGTATAGTGTTGCGTGAGTGCTTTTATCAGGGGTGATGTTACTATTAGTGTAGCCTGGGAGAGGTGAACAGTGATGTGTGGGGCCTGCAAATGCCAAGGGCCGATTAGGGACGACCCTGCATAAAATAATTCACTTTGGCTTTGCCGTACTCAGTGTTTTGTTCGAAATCAATCTATGTGCAATATGCCGACCTCCCTTGCTCTATACAGCATCTATATATAGATATATACTTGCTTTAGAGTCAGTATAAATACAAGGCTACGCCTTGTTTCAACTAAACAAGATGTGGGCGGTACTATGTTATCTGGTTTCCTGCTAGTGACTGACGTCGGCCATGTTAGAATTCTAGGCCCTTGTACTTATTAGCATGGTGTAGCCCACACGTTTCTTGGAATTTTATTTCATATATTTCTTATGGTCACCTTTGCATTTGATTTCAAATTAACAGTGTAACTGTTGCTTATTAATGCGCATGCTATGTGGTTTAAGCCTGTGGAGCCTTAAAATAGTAGATGGAGTATTTTTTGTTGAAAGGTGTGTTTTCAGACATTTGACTGGATGCCTCGTTGGATTCATATGGACAAAATGGACTTTTAATTGACTTCAGCATCCAACAACTGAAAGTGAAGGCCTGTGCCAGCTAAGAATCCGTCCAAAAACATAATACCTTGTAAAATTGTTGCATGTTTGTGGGGTGGAATATTTGTCTGAAAATATTTAGTTCACCATGTCGATGTCAGATTTTAGGATGTTACATTTTCTTTGTGAAGTTTTCAGCTCTCGTTGATGCGCTTCCCCCTCACATCCCATTTTAACTATCAAACAAACTTTTAAGATTTTTATCTGTAATCACATAGCCATTTTCTTTACTTCTGTCAGCGGAAAGCATCTCATAGCGAAATCCTAACCAACTTGGAAGATTCTACATCCTCTGGATGGCCATATGCTGTCTCAGCCCTTTGGTAAGCATGCCGTGCACCCCAACTGCAAGGCTGCTGATCTTGCTACCAACCATCTCTCCTCTGTGTCTTTATAGAGAACTTTATTGGTAAGCATGTGTTCGCAAATTATGCATATTGATTTTAAACCTCCAGAATCCCCCTTTGAGTGCTGTGCGAATAAACATAAAATACTAAGACTTTACTATCATGTTTTTTGCTGCCATAGAATACAAAGGGGTTTCCTCACAATCCCCACACAACTTTTAAGCTAATATACATTGGACCCCTCTGTCTGATCCCATAAACTTTTTAGGCCTCCGTTTCTCGGATTATGGACAAATTAAATCTACATTAAAGAATTCAAGTCATTACAGCTATTAACATT
This sequence comes from Spea bombifrons, assembly GCF_027358695.1. NCBI lineage: Eukaryota > Metazoa > Chordata > Amphibia > Anura > Pelobatidae > Spea > Spea bombifrons. The sequence goes on along the minus strand of NC_071096.1, from coordinate 16,975,939 downwards.
ACTATCAATGGGGTTTCTAGCATTGTGTGAAATACAGATCTGCAGGTGGGAAGGCATTTTTAAGTGGACTGATTAAGTCAGCATAGTTTAAAAAATAAGTAGAAAATGAACTTACATGCATTCATAGTCATTTTTTCTAGTTCAAAATGTATTTGCTACTGTAATGTTGTTCTATATTCCCAATATGTTGAATGTAACCTGTAAAATTGTAACATTTGTAACTTTTTCCTATGGAGTTATTTTTCAAAAGTAGGTGTTTTCTCTGACTCATGGGCATATACTGTATGTATTTCCAAGTAAGAGCATTCTTTGGTATGTTTTTGCTAAACCTAACTGTAAATTATGTATTGTAAATGCATTTGTTTGAATTAAACTCTAAACAATGCCTGTTTCCATGTTTTATTGCAGTGTTTGGATATGCATATTTACTGGTGTATATCTTTTAGAAAAGCTTTGGAGTATCCTGAACAGAATTGTTCATAAGGTTTGCGAATAGTCCTGGCCCAGTGTTCCCATAGATGAGAAGTACACTATCTACCAGGCATGTAGGAATGGCTAATTGTGTGGATCTTTGTTTTTCTGAAGAATCTTTGGTTTCATTTCCATGGGCAGGTTTCCTCAATGGAGGTGGTGAAACGACAGCACTAAAGTGGGCAGCGACACTGGCAGATAAGTCTGTGGAAAGGTTACACTGTTGCATGTATTACACTAGTCAAGTATATGATATATACCTAGTTTTGACATGGGGCTTACACATGTTAATGGGTGTATTTTTAGTTTGAATTCAAGGAGTAATTCTTAGACAACCATTAACTTTGGAGAGAGGCCAGGCTACACAATTATTTGTGTGTAAATCTTATTTTCCATGATTACAATTAGTGTTGCCGAAGATTGATACAGGTCTGTCCTGTAAAACATTTTACACAATCCAGTACACAAACATTTTCAATATTCAAACGGGGCTGTGCATCAAAATGCAGGTGAATTGATATCTGGACTTGGGAAAATAGCACAAACAGAACAATATTGGCATAGAAAATCAATTACAGATTTCTTTTCCTTTTTTCTGGTCTCACCATGGCACAAATCCTGTTGAATGACTTGCAACAAGTAACCTCTTCTGCATATCAATGATTTCAAGTATGACATTATTCTGTATGGTTTCCTGGGTCATTAGGAAGGACATCAAAGGTATGCACCTAAATTACTGTTTACATGCATTTGTCAGACTTATGCACAACTGAGAGAGGGATTGAGTCTATTAGATTGCATGGTCTATGCTACAGAAGTGCTTGTTTCTGAATATTTCAACTTTAAATCTTTCGACATACTAAATTAAGATGACCTATTAGATGCAACCAGTTTGAGTGCAACTTCGAGGCTATAGGAAATCCATCACACAGTATCTGTATAATGTAGTGCATAATAGTCAGAAAATGCAGTGGATGCTGGAGGTCCTTTGGGACATTGTAGAAGCTGCAGTAGCATAATCATGATATATTATTTCATACCAACCTTGGTAAACTAAAAATCATTATGTGTAGAGGGCTGTTGTAATGTTTGGCAACTTACTATGAGGTTGTGGCCAAATATGCTGTGTGAAGTAGAATTTTTGGAGAGCAGCTTCACATGCCATTTAGCCAAGGTGGTTTACTACCACCTTACAAGCACTTTCTCAATTGTCTTAAATGTTTACTAGTGGTACAAGCATTGTTATACCTCGAATACAAAAACATACAAATGGAGTTACCTGTGTTACCTGTAGTCTTCACCTCTCACACCCGAAACCACCTACGAACCCAGCGTTTGGAGGAAAGGTTGGATGATACCATTCTATATGTGCGCGTACACTCCACTGTATCTATGCATTTACATTTATAAAATATTTACCCCGTTTTTAATATTAACCAGAGTTAAACTGAACTGCAAAACGGTGATAGGGCAGCTCATAAGCTATGAGCAGTTACCCATGGTAGAAACATCAAAATTAAGATGCTAATTTTGGAGAGACTTAAAATTGTAACCAGAATAAAAAAATTGACCCACTCACTTTGATTTTTCCTAGAGAATTAGCTGACCTGAAACATTGTGCCATTAATTTTAACAGTACCCAATGTGCAGTATGTGTGTGTATGTATACAAACCCTGTATGTGGAAAGACAAATATAAAATAAAAACCAAAAAGATTTAGAGGAACGGCAAAGAGGATTAAGAAAAAAAATTTGTTGAATCTTGCGACTTACATTGGTAGTGGTACATCACTAATTGCCTTGTTATGTATTGGTCTCATTTCATTTAAATGTTACATGGAATTGTGCACCCTAACACCTCGAAGTGGGAAAAGTTAGTTTGGTCTCTTGTTTGTGTGGGGATTGTTGATATGCTTCCTTTAACAGATGTGTTCAAGAGACATCTGTCCACAAGGCACAGGCAAAGCCATGAGTAAAAATTATATTAAAAAAACAACTACGGTTTATCCAACGTATTTGGATATGGGGGTATCACTTGTGAACATTTTAACCCATCAGGTACATAGAAGACAGCTTCAAGGCACAAAGCTTCTCAGTCGTAAGACATTTTGATTACGTATGTTCCACAATAAAGCCCATGTGATTAAGGATTAAAATAGGAAGACATTTAGAAGTTGTGTATGCGGAAGGAAAGGCCTGTGTGTCTATTGCTTTACTCGACAGATGTCGCAGCCTTGTCTTGTGGAAAAGTGCATCTTGGGCAACGGGGTTTTCACCAGGTGTAAGGTAAGCAAAATGAGCTCTCTTGAATAGTTTCAGGATCCACAAAGATCGAGAGGAGTAGCAAAGAAAGTGAAGAAAAAAAGTTTGTACCATCTCCTCAATCGACATGTTTAGGAAGCTTTGTTTAGCAGTATTCGAAAAGAAGGTTCTTTGGGGAATTGAACAGATAGAGGAGACATGAATGGATATTGTTTCTGAGATGATGGCAAAAGCCAGTGTATCTTGTACTCAACACATGTGGCAGCAGTGTTCTGGGAGAGTTGTGTCCCATGCCCTTAATATTAGAGCGTTGTGAGGTAAGCATATTATACTGTTATGATCTCTTTCACAAGTCGCTTTATTTAATTTGGAGCAACAAAGTTGATGGTAGGCATCACACGCTACACAGTCTGGTTTTTGCTGTAATTCCTTTTCAAAATGCCTTCTCTCATTTCATCACAAAATGATGTGCATCCAAACATGTGTACCTAACATTTCAAAAGGTCCATGAATTGTCAGTTGTGTCTCTTGTTTGTGCGGGGAATGTTCTTATGCCTTCTCTATCAGATCCCTTCAAGAGACAAAATATCGGACCTTTGCTGCCTAGGAAGACCTTGATAATAGGTGTTACCTTTGAACCTTGAGACCCGTGAATCATTTAGACACAAAGGGTTTGGACAGAAAACACTGCTAATTTGAAATGTATATGGTGAGGGGAAAGTTGTCTCTCTGCTTTGTGATTCACAGGTGGCAGACCATTGTGACTCGAGTCAGTCTTTGAGAGGTGTGTTTTTTTCTTATTCCTTTCTTCCATTTCATGACTGTTGCAACAATGTATTTGGATATGGGGGTATCTCTTGTGAACATTTTAACCCATCAGGTACATAGAAGACGGCTTCAAGGCACAAAGCTTCTCAGTCGTAAGACATTTTGATTATGTATGTTTCACAATAAAGCCCATGTGATTTAGGATTAACGTAGGAAGACATTTAGAAGTTGTGTATGTGGAAGGAAAGGCCTGTGTGTCTATTGCTTTACTCGACAGATGTCGCAGCCTTGTCTTGTGGAAAAGTGAATCATGGGCAACAGGGTTTTCAGCAGGTGTAAGGTAAGCAAAATGATCTCGCTTGAATAGTTTCAGGATCCACACAGATTGAGAGGAGCAGCAAAGAACGTGAACAAAAAAGTTTGTACCATCTTATGCCTTCTCTATCAGATCCCTTCAAGAGACAAAATATCGGACCTTTGCTGCCTAGGAAGACCTTGATAATAGGTGTTACTTTTGAACCTTGAGACCCGTGAATCATTGAGACGCAAAGGGTTTGGACAGAAAACACTGCTAATTTGAAATGTATAGGGTGAAGGGAAAGTTGTCTCTCTGCTTTGTGATTCACAGGTGGCAGAGCATTATGACCCGAGTCAGTCTTGGAGAGGTGTGTTTTTTTTTCTTATTCCTTTCATGACTGTTGCAACAATGTATTTGTATATGGTGGTATCTCTTGTGAACATTTTAACCCATCAGGTACATAGAAGAGGGCTTCAAGACACAAAGCTTCTCAGTCGTAAGACTTTTTGATTATGTATGTTCTACAATAAAACCCATGTGATTTAGGATTAATGTAATAAGACATTTAGAAGTTGTGTATGTGGAAGGAAAGGCCTGTGTGTCTATTGCTTTACTCGACAGATGTCGCAGCCTTGTCTTGTGGAAAAGTGAATCTTGGGCAACAGGGTTTTCAGAAGGTGTAAGGTAAGCAAAATGATCTCGCTTGAATAGTTTCAGGATCCACACAGATTGAGAGGAGCAGCAAAGAAAGTGAAGAAAAAAGTTTGTACCATCTTATGTAGGAAGACATTTGGAAGTTGTGTTTGCGGAAGGAAAGAAAGGCCTGTGTGTCTATTGCTTTACTCGACAGATGTCGCAGCCTTGTCTTGTGGAAAAGTGAATCTTGGGGAACAGGGTTTTCAGCAGGTGTAAGGTAAGCAAAATGAGCTCTCTTGAATAGTTTCAGGATCCACAAAGATCGAGAGGAGCAGCAATGAAAGTGAAGAAAAAAGTTTGTACCATCTTATGTAGGAAGACATTTGGAAGTTGTGTTTGCGGAAGGAAAGAAAGGCCTGTGTGTCTATTGCTTTACTCGACAGATGTCGCAGCCTTGTCTTGTGGAAAAGTGAATCTTGGGCAACAGGGTTTTCAGCAGGTGTAAGGTAAGCAAAATGAGCTCTCTTGAATAGTTTCAGGATCCACAAAGATCGAGAGGAGCAGCAAAGAAAGTGAAGAAAAAAGTTTGTACCATCTCCTCAATCGGCATGTTTAGGAAGCTTTCTTTAGCGGTATTTGAAAAGAAGGTTCTTTGGGGAATTGAACAGATAGAGGAGACATGAATGGATATTGTTTCTGAGATGATGGCAAAAGCCAGTGTATCTTGTACTCAACACATGTGGCAGCAGTGTTCTGGGAGAGATGTGTCCCATGCCCTTAATATTAGAGCGTTGTGAGGTAAGCAGATTGTACTGTTATGATCTCTTTCACAAGTCACTTTATTTAATTTGGAGCAACAAAGTTGATGGTAGGCATCACACGCTACACAGTCTGGTTTTTGCTGTAATTCCTTTTGAAAATGCCTTCTCTCATTTCATCACAAAATGATGTGCACCCAATCATGTGTACCTAACATTTCAAAAGGTCCATGAATTGTCAGTTGTGTCTCTTGTTTGTGTGGGGAATGTTCTTATGCCTTCTCTATCAGATCCCTTCAAGAGACAAAATATCGGACCTTTTCTGCCTAGCAAGACCTCGATAATAGGTGTTACCTTTGAACCTTGAGACCCGTGAATCATTTAGACGCAAAAGGTTTGGACAGAAAACACTGCTAATTTGAAATGTATATGGTGAGGGGAAAGTTGTCTCTCTGCTTTGTGATTCACAGGTGGCAGACCATTATGACCCGAGTCAGTCTTTGAGAGGTGTGTTTTTTTTCTTATTGCTTTCATGACTGTTGCAACAATGTATTTGGATATGGGGGTATCTCTTGTGAACATTTTAACCCATCAGGTACATAGAAGACGGCTTCAAGGCACAAAGCTTCTCAGTTGTAAGACATTTTGATTATGTATGTTCCACAATAAAGCCCATGTGATTTAGGATTGAAATAGGAAGACATTTAGAAGTTGTGTATGTGGAAGGAAAGGCGTGTGTGCCTATTGCTTTAGTCGACAGATGTCGCAGCCTTGTCTTGTGGAAAAGTGAATCTTGGGCAACAGGGTTTTCAGAAGGTGTAAGGTAAGCAAAATGATCTCGCTTGAATGGTTTCAGGATCCACAAAGATTGAGAGGAGCAGCAAAGAAAGTGTGTACCATCTTATGTAGGAAGACATTTGGAAGTTGTGTTTGCGGAAGGAAAGAAACGTCTGTGTGTCTATTGCTTTACTCGACAGATGTCGCAGCCTTGTCTTGTGGAAAAGTGAATCTTGGGCAACAGGGATTTCAGCAGGTGTAAGGTAAGCAAAATGATCTTGCTTGAATAGTTTCAGGATCCACACAGATTGAGAGGAGCAGCAAAGAAAGTGAAGAAAAAAGTTTGTACCATCTTATGTAGGAAGACATTTGGAAGTTGTGTTTGCGGAAGGAAAGGCTTGTGTGTCTATTGCTTTACTCGACAGATGTTGCAGCCTTGTCTTGTGGAAAAGTGAATCTTGGACAACAGGGATTTCAGCAGGTGTAAGGTAAGCAAAATGATCTCGCTGGAATGGTTTCAGGATCCACACAGATTGAGAGGAGCAGCAAAGAAAGTGAAGAAAAGAGTTTGTACCATCTTATGTAGGAAGACATTTGGAAGTTGTGTTTGCGGAAGGAAAGAAAGGCCTGTGTGTCTATTGCTTTACTCGACAGATGTCGCGGCCTTGTCTTGTGGAAACGTGAATCTTGGGCAACAGGGATTTCAGCAGGTGTAAGGTAAGCAAAATGATCTTGCTTGAATAGTTTCAGGATCCACACAGATTGAGAGGAGCAGCAAAGAAAGTGAAGAAAAAAGTTTGTAACATCTTATGTAGGAAGACATTTGGAAGTTGTGTTTGCGGAAGGAAAGGCTTGTGTGTCTATTGCTTTACTCGACAGATGTCGCAGCCTTGTCTTGTGGAAAAGTGAATTTTGGGCAACACGGTTTTCAGAAGGTGTAAGGTAAGCAAAATGATCTCACTTGAAGGGTTTCAGGATCCACAAAGATTGAGAGGAGCGGCAAAGAAAGTGCAGAAAAAAGTTTGTACCATCTTATGTAGGAAGACATCTGGAAGTTGTGTTCGCGGAAGGAAAGGCCTGTGTGTCTATTGTTTTACTCGACAGATGTCGCAGCCTTGTCTTGTGGAAAAGTGAATTTTGGGCAACAGGGTTTTCAGAAGGTGTAAGGTAAGCAAAATGATCTCGCTTGAATGGTTTCAGGATCCACAAAGATTGAGAGGAGCGGCAAAGAAAGTGCAGAAAAAAGTTTGTACCATCTTATGTAGGAAGACATCTGGAAGTTGTGTTCGCGGAAGGAAAGGCCTGTGTGTCTATTGCTTTACTCGACATGTCGCAGCCTTGTCTTGTGGAAAAGTGAATCTTGGGCAACAGGGTTTTCAGAAGGTGTAAGGTAAGCAAAATGATCTCGCTTGAATGGTTTCAGGATCCACAAAGATTGAGAGGAGCGGCAAAGAAAGTGAAGAAGTAAGTGTGTACCATCTTATGTAGGAAGACATTTGGAAGTTGTGTTTGCGGAAGGAAAGAAAGGCCTGTGTATCTATTGCTTTACTCGACAGATGTCGCAGCCTTGTCTTGTGGAAAAGTGAATCTTGGGCAACAGGGATTTCAGCAGCTGTAAGGTAAGCAAAATGATCTTGCTTGAATAGTTTCAGGATCCACACAGATTGAGAGGAGCAGCAAAGAAAGTGAAGAAAAAAGTTTGTACCATCTTATGTAGGAAGACATTTGGAAGTTGTGTTTGCGGAAGGAAAGGCCTGTGTGTCTATTGCTTTACTCAACAGATGTCGCAGCCTTGTCTTGTGGAAAAGTGAATCTTGGGCAACAGGGTTTTCAGCAGGTGTAAGGTAAGCAAAATGATCTCACTGGAATGGTTTCAGGATCCACACATATTGAGAGGAGCAGCAAAGAAAGTGAAGAAAAGAGTTTGTACCATCTTATGTAGGAAGACATTTGGAAGTTGTGTTTGCGGATGGAAAGAAAGGCCTGTGTGTCTATTGCTTTACTCGACAGATGTCGCAGCCTTGTCTTGTGGAAAAGTGAGTCTTGGCCAACAGGGTTTTCAGAAGGTTTAAGGTAAGCAAAATGATCTCGCTTGAATGGTTTCAGGATCCACAAAGATTGAGAGGAGCGGCAAAGAAAGTGCAGAAAAAAGTTTGTACCATCTTATGTAGGAAGACATTCGGAAGTTGTGTTCGCGGAAGGAAAGGCCTGTGTGTCTATTGCTTTACTCGACAGATGTCGCAGCCTTGTCTTGTGGAAAAGTGAATCTTGGGCAACAGGGTTTTCAGAAGGTGTGAGGTAAGCAAAATGATCTCGCTTGAATGGTTTCAGGATCCACAAAGATTTAGAGGAGCAGCAAAGAAAGTGAAAAAGAAAGTGTGTACCATCTTATGTAGGAAGACATTTGGAAGTTGTGTTTGCGGAAGGAAAGAAAGGCCTGTGTGTCTATTGCTTTACTCGACAGATGTCGCAGCCTTGTCTTGTGGAAAAGTGAATCTTGGGCAACAGGGATTTCAGCAGGTGTAAGGTAAGCAAAATGATCTTGCTTGAATAGTTTCAGGATCCTCACAGATTGAGAGGAGCAGCAAAGAAAGTGAAGAAAAAAGTTTGTACCATCTTATGTAGGAAGACAATTGGAAGTTGTGTTTCCAGAAGGAAAGGCCTGTGTGTCTATTGCTTTACTCGACAGATGTCGCAGCCTTGTCTTGTGGAAAAGTGAATCTTGGGCAACAGGGTTTTCAGAAGGTGTGAGGTAAGCAAAATGATCTCGCTTGAATGGTTTCAGGATCCACAAAGATTTAGAGGAGCACCAAAGAAAGTGAAAAAGAAAGTGTGTACCATCTTATGTAGGAAGACATTTGGAAGTTGTGTTTGCGGAAGGAAAGGCCTGTGTGTCTATTGCTTTACTCGACAGATGTTGCAGCCTTGTCTTGTGGAAAAGTGAATCTTGGGCAACAGGGTTTTCAGAAGGTGTAAGGTAAGCAAAATGACCTCGCTTGAATGGTTTCAGGATCCACAAAGATTGAGAGGAGCGGCAAAGAAAGTGAAGAAGAAAGTGTGTACCATCTTATGTAGGAAGACATTTGGAAGTTGTGTTTGCGGAAGGAAAGAAAGGCCTGTGTGTCTATTGCTTTACTCGACAGATGTCGCAGCCTTGTCTTGTGGAAAAGTGAATCTTGGGCAACAGGGATTTCAGCAGGTGTAATGTAAGCAAAATGATCTTGCTTGAATAGTTTCAGGATCCACACAGATTGAGAGGAGCAGCAAAGAAAGTGAAGAAAAAAGTTTGTACCATCTTATGTAGGAAGACAATTGGAAGTTGTGTTTGCAGAAGGAAAGGCCTGTGTGTCTATTGCTTTACTCGACAGATGTCGCAGCCTTGTCTTGTGGAAAAGTGAATCTTGGGCAACAGGGATTTCAGCAGGTGTAAGGTAATCAAAATGATCTCGCTGGAATGGTTTCAGGATCCACAAAGATTGAGAGGAGCGGCAAAGAAAGTGCGGAAAAAAGTTTGTACCATCTTATGTAGGAAGACATTCGGAAGTTGTGTTCGCGGAAGGAAAGGCCTGTGTGTCTATTGCTTTACTCGACAGATGTCGCAGCCTTGTCTTGTGGAAAAGTGAATCATGGGCAACGGGGTTTTCAGAAGGTGTAAGGTAAGCAAAATGATCTTGCTTGAATGGTTTCAGGATCCACAAAGATTGAGAGGAGCGGCAAAGAAAGTGCAGAAAAAAGTTTGTACCATCTTATGTAGGAAGACATCTGGAAGTTGTGTTCGCGGAAGGAAAGGCCTGTGTGTCTATTGCTTTACTCGACAGATGTCGCAGCCTTGTCTTGTGGAAAAGTGAATCTTGGGCAACAGGGTTTTCAGCAGGTGTAAGGTAAGCAAAATGATCTCGCTTCAATGGTTTCAGGATCCACAAAGATTGAGAGGAGCAGCAAAGAAAGTGAAGAAAAAAGTTTGTACCATCTTATGCCTTCTCTATCAGATCCCTTCAAGACACAAAATATCGGACCTTTGCTGCCTAGGAAGACCTTGATTATAGTTGTTACCTTTGAACTTTGAGACTCGTCAATCATTGAGACGCAAAGGGTTTGGACAGAAAACACTGCTAATTTGAAATGTATAGGGTGAAGGGAAAGTTGTCTCTCTGCTTTGTGTTTCACAGGTGGCAGACCATTATGACCCGAGTCAGTCTTCGAGAGGTGTGTTTTTTTTCTTATTGCTTTCATGACTGTTGCAACAATGTATTTGGATATGGTGGTATCTCTTGTTAACATTTTAACCCATCAGGTACATAGAAGACTGCTTCAAGACACAAAGCTTCTCAGTCGTAAGACTTTTTGATTATGTATGTTCTACAATAAAGCCTGTGTGATCTAGGATTAACGTAGGAAGACGTTTAGAAGTTGTGTATGTGGAAGGAAAGGCCTGTGTGTCTATTGCTTTACTCGACAGATGTCGCAGCCTTGTCTTGTGGAAAAGTGAATCTTGGGCAACAGGGTTGTCAGCAGGTGTAAGGTAAGCAAAATGATCTCGCTTGAATGGTTTCAGGATCCACATAGATTGAGAGAAGCAGCAAAGAAAGTGAAGAAAAAAGTTTGTACCATCTTATGTAGGAAGACATTTGGAAGTTGTGTTCCCGGAAGGAAAGGCCTGTGTGTCTATTGCTTTTTTCGACAGATGTAGCAGCCTTGTCTTGTGGAAAAGTGAATCTTGGGCAACAGGGTTTTCAGCAGGTGTAAGGTAAGCAAAATAATCTCGCTGGAATGGTTTCAGGATCCACACATATTGAGAGGAGCAGCAAAGAAATTGAAGAAAAGTGTTTGTACCATCTTATGTAGGAAGACATTTGGAAGTTGTGTTCCCGGAAGGAAAGGCCTGTGTGTCTATTGCTTTTTTCGACAGATGTAGCAGCCTTGTCTTGTGGAAAAGTGAATCTTGGGCAACAGGGATTTCAGCAGGTGTAAGGTAAGCAAAATGATCTTGCTTGAATAGTTTCAGGATCCACACAGATAGAGAGGAGCAGCAAAGAAAGTGAAGAAAAAAGTTTGTACCATCTCCTCAATCGGCATGTTTAGGAAGCTTTCTTTAGCAGTATTTGAAAAGAAGGTTCTTTGGGGAATTGAACAGATAGAGGAGACATGAATGGATATTGTTTCTGAGATGATGGCAAAAGCCAGTGTATCTTGTACTCAACACATGTGGCAGCAGTGTTCTGGGAGAGATGTGTCCCATGCCCTAAATATTAGAGCGTTGTGAGGTAAGCAGATTGTACTGTTAGGATCTCTTTCACAAGTCACTTTATTTAATTTGGAGCAACAAAGTTGATGGTAGGCATCACACGCTACACAGTCTGGTTTTTGCTGTAATTCCTTTTCAAAATGCCTTCTCTCATTTCATCACAAAATGATGTGCACCCTAACATGTGTACCTAACATTTCAAAAGGTCCATGAATTGTCAGTTGTGTCTCTTGTTTGTGCGGGGAATGTTCTTATGCCTTCTCTATCAGATCCCTTCAAGAGACAAAATATCGGACCTTTGCTACCTAGGAAGACCTCGATAATAGGTGTTACCTTTGAACCTTGAGACCCGTGAATCATTTAGACGCAAAAGGTTTGGACAGAAAACACTGCTAATTTGAAATGTATATGGTGAGGGGAAAGTTGTCTCTGCTTTGTGATTCACAGGTGGCAGACCATTATGACCCGAGTCAGTCTTTGAGAGGTGTGTTTTTTTTCTTATTGCTTTCATGACTGTTGCAACAATGTATTTGGATATGGGGGTATCTCTTGTGAGCATTTTAACCCATCAGGTACATAGAAGACGGCTTCAAGGCACAAAGCTTCTCAGTTGTAAGACATTTTGATTATGTATGTTCCACAATAAAGCCCATGTGATTTAGGATTGAAATAGGAAGACATTTAGAAGTTGTTTATGTGGAAGGAAAGGCATGTGTGTCTTTTGCTTTACTCGACAGATGTCGCAGCCTTGTCTTGTGGAAAAGTGAATCTTGGGCAACAGGGTTTTCAGAAGGTTTAAGGTAAGCAAAATGATCTTGCTTGAATAGTTTCAGGATCCACACAGATTGAGAGGAGCGGCAAAGAAAGTACAGAAAAAAGTTTGTACCATCTTATGTAGGAAGACATCTGGAAGTTGTGTTCGCGGAAGGAAAGGCCTGTGTGTCTATTGCTTTACTCGACAGATGTCGCAGCCTTGTCTTGTGGAAAAGTGAATCTTGGGCAACAGGGTTTTCAGCAGGTGTAAGGTAAGCAAAATGATCTCGCTTGAATGGTTTCAGGATCCACAAAGATTGAGAGGAGCAGCAAAGAAAGTGAAGAAAAAAGTTTGTACCATCTTATGCCTTCTCTATCAGATCCCTTCGAGACACAAAATATCGGACCTTTGCTGCCTAGGAAGACCTTGATTATAGTTGTTACCTTTGAACCTTGAGACTCGTCAATCATTGAGACGCAAAGGGTTTGGACAGAAAACACTGCTAATTTGAAATGTATAGGGTGAAGGGAAAGTTGTCTCTCTGCTTTGTGTTTCACAGGTGGCAGACCATTATGACCCGAGTCAGTCTTCGAGAGGTGTGTTTTTTTTCTTATTGCTTTCATGACTGTTGCAACAATGTATTTGGATATGGTGGTATCTCTTGTGAACATTTTAACCCATCAGGTACATAGAAGACGGCTTCAAGACACAAAGTTTTTCAGTCTTAAGACTTTTTGATTATGTATGTTCTACAATAAAGCCTGTGTGATTTAGGATTAACGTAGGAAGACGTTTAGAAGTTGTGTATGTGGAAGGAAAGGCCTGTGTGTCTATTGCTTTACTCGACAGATGTCGCAGCTTTGTCTTGTGGAAAAGTGAATCTTGGGCAACAGGGTTTTCAGAAGGTATAAGGTAAGCAAAATGATCTCGCTTGAATAGTTTCAGGATCCACGCAGATTGAGAGGAGCAGCAAAGAAAGTGAAGAAAAAAGTTTGTACCATCTTATGTAGGAAGACATTTGGAAGTTGTGTTTGCGGAAGGAAAGAAAGGCCTGTGTGTCTATTGCTTTACTCGACAGATGTCGCAGCCTTGTCTTGTGGAAAAGTGAATCTTGGGCAACAGGGTTTTCAGCAGGTGTAAGGTAAGCAAAATGAGCTCTCTTGAATAGTTTCAGGATCCACATAGATCGAGAGGAGCAGCAATGAAAGTGAAGAAAAAAGTTTGTACCATCTTATGTAGGAAGACATTTGGAAGTTGTGTTTGCGGAAGGAAAGAAAGGCCTGTGTGTCTATTGCTTTACTCGACAGATGTCGCAGCCTTGTCTTGTGGAAAAGTGAATCTTGGGCAACAGGGTTTTCAGCAGGTGTAAGGTAAGCAAAATGAGCTCTCTTGAATAGTTTCAGGATCCACAAAGATCGAGAGGAGCAGCAAAGAAAGTGAAGAAAAAAGTTTGTACCATCTCCTCAATCGGCATGTTTAGGAAGCTTTCTTTAGCAGTATTTGAAAAGAAGGTTCTTTGGGGAATTGAACAGATAGAGGAGACATGAATGGATATTGTTTCTGAGATGATGGCAAAAGCCAGTGTATCTTGTACTCAACACATGTGGCAGCAGTGTTCTGGGAGAGATGTGTCCCATGCCCTTAATATTAGAGCGTTGTGAGGTAAGCAGATTGTACTGTTATGATCTCTTTCACAAGTCACTTTATTTAATTTGGAGCAACAAAGTTGATGGTAGGCATCACACGCTACACAGTCTGGTTTTTGCTGTAATTCCTTTTGAAAATGCCTTCTCTCATTTCATCACAAAATGATGTGCACCCAATCATGTGTACCTAACATTTCAAAAGGTCCATGAATTGTCAGTTGTGTCTCTTGTTTGTGTGGGGAATGTTCTTATGCCTTCTCTATCAGATCCCTTCAAGAGACAAAATATCGGACCTTTTCTGCCTAGCAAGACCTCGATAATAGGTGTTACCTTTGAACCTTGAGACCCGTGAATCATTTAGACGCAAAAGGTTTGGACAGAAAACACTGCTAATTTGAAATGTATATGGTGAGGGGAAAGTTGTCTCTCTGCTTTGTGATTCACAGGTGGCAGACCATTATGACCCGAGTCAGTCTTTGAGAGGTGTGTTTTTTTTCTTATTGCTTTCATGACTGTTGCAACAATGTATTTGGATATGGGGGTATCTCTTGTGAACATTTTAACCCATCAGGTACATAGAAGACGGCTTCAAGGCACAAAGCTTCTCAGTTGTAAGACATTTTGATTATGTATGTTCCACAATAAAGCCCATGTGATTTAGGATTGAAATAGGAAGACATTTAGAAGTTGTGTATGTGGAAGGAAAGGCATGTGTGCCTATTGCTTTAGTCGACAGATGTCGCAGCCTTGTCTTGTGGAAAAGTGAATCTTGGGCAACAGGGTTTTCAGAAGGTGTAAGGTAAGCAAAATGATCTCGCTTGAATGGTTTCAGGATCCACAAAGATTGAGAGGAGTGGCAAAGAAAGTGCAGAAAAAAGTTTGTACCATCTTATGTAGGAAGACATTTGGAAGTTGTGTTCGTGGAAGGAAAGGCCTGTGTGTCTATTGCTTTACTCGACAGATGTCGCAGCCTTGTCTTGTGGAAAAGTGAATCTTGGGCAACAGGGTTTTCAGAAGGTGTAAGGTAAGCAAAATGATCTCGCTTGAATGGTTTCAGGATCCACAAAGATTTAGAGGAGCAGCAAAGAAAGTGTGTACCATCTTATGTAGGAAGACATTTGGAAGTTGTGTTTGCGGAAGGAAAGAAACGTCTGTGTGTCTATTGCTTTACTCGACAGATGTCGCAGCCTTGTCTTGTGGAAAAGTGAATCTTGGGCAACAGGGATTTCAGCAGGTGTAAGGTAAGCAAAATGATCTTGCTTGAATAGTTTCAGGATCCACACAGATTGAGAGGAGCAGCAAAGAAAGTGAAGAAAAAAGTTTGTACCATCTTATGTAGGAAGACATTTGGAAGTTGTGTTTGCGGAAGGAAAGGCTTGTGTGTCTATTGCTTTACTCGACAGATGTCGCAGCCTTGTCTTGTGGAAAAGTGAATCTTGGACAACAGGGATTTCAGCAGGTGTAAGGTAAGCAAAATGATCTCGCTGGAATGGTTTCAGGATCCACACAGATTGAGAGGAGCAGCAAAGAAAGTGAAGAAAAGAGTTTGTACCATCTTATGTAGGAAGACATTTGGAAGTTGTGTTTGCGGAAGGAAAGAAAGGCCTGTGTGTCTATTGCTTTACTCGACAGATGTCGCGGCCTTGTCTTGTGGAAACGTGAATCTTGGGCAACAGGGATTTCAGCAGGTGTAAGGTAAGCAAAATGATCTTCCTTGAATAGTTTCAGGATCCACACAGATTGAGAGGAGCAGCAAAGAAAGTGAAGAAAAAAGTTTGTAACATCTTATGTAGGAAGACATTTGGAAGTTGTGTTTGCGGAAGGAAAGGCTTGTGTGTCTATTGCTTTACTCGACAGATGTCGCAGCCTTGTCTTGTGGAAAAGTGAATTTTGGGCAACACGGTTTTCAGAAGGTGTAAGGTAAGCAAAATGATCTCACTTGAATGGTTTCAGGATCCACAAAGATTGAGAGGAGCGGCAAAGAAAGTGCAGAAAAAAGTTTGTACCATCTTATGTAGGAAGACATCTGGAAGTTGTGTTCGCGGAAGGAAAGGCCTGTGTGTCTATTGCTTTACTCGACATGTCGCAGCCTTGTCTTGTTTAAAAGTGAATCTTGGGCAACAGGGTTTTCAGAAGGTGTAAGGTAAGCAAAATGATCTCGCTTGAATGGTTTCAGGATCCACAAAGATTGAGAGGAGCGGCAAAGAAAGTGAAGAAGTAAGTGTGTACCATCTTATGTAGGAAGACATTTGGAAGTTGTGTTTGCGGAAGGAAAGAAAGGCCTGTGTATCTATTGCTTTACTCGACAGATGTCGCAGCCTTGTCTTGTGGAAAAGTGAATCTTGGGCAACAGGGATTTCAGCAGCTGTAAGGTAAGCAAAATGATCTTGCTTGAATAGTTTCAGGATCCACACAGATTGAGAGGAGCAGCAAAGAAAGTGAAGAAAAAAGTTTGTACCATCTTATGTAGGAAGACATTTGGAAGTTGTGTTTGCGGAAGGAAAGGCCTGTGTGTCTATTGCTTTACTCAACAGATGTCGCAGCCTTGTCTTGTGGAAAAGTGAATCTTGGGCAACAGGGTTTTCAGAAGGTTTAAGGTAAGCAAAATGATCTTGCTTGAATGGTTTCAGGATCCACAAAGATTGAGAGGAGCGGCAAAGAAAGTGAAGAAGTAAGTGTGTACCATCTTATGTAGGAAGACATTTGGAAGTTGTGTTTGCGGAAGGAAAGAAAGGCCTGTGTATCTATTGCTTTACTCGACAGATGTCGCAGCCTTGTCTTGTGGAAAAGTGAATCTTGGGCAACAGGGATTTCAGCAGCTGTAAGGTAAGCAAAATGATCTTGCTTGAATAGTTTCAGGATCCACACAGATTGAGAGGAGCAGCAAAGAAAGTGAAGAAAAAAGTTTGTACCATCTTATGTAGGAAGACATTTGGAAGTTGTGTTTGCGGAAGGAAAGGCCTGTGTGTCTATTGCTTTACTCAACAGATGTCGCAGCCTTGTCTTGTGGAAAAGTGAATCTTGGGCAACAGGGTTTTCAGCAGGTGTAAGGTAAGCAAAATGATCTCGCTGGAATGGTTTCAGGATCCACACATATTGAGAGGAGCAGCAAAGAAAGTGAAGAAAAGAGTTTGTACCATCTTATGTAGGAAGACATTTGGAAGTTGTGTTTGCGGAAGGAAAGAAAGGCCTGTGTGTCTATTGCTTTACTCGACAGATGTCGCAGCCTTGTCTTGTGGAAAAGTGAGTCTTGGCCAAAAGGGTTTTCAGAAGGTTTAAGGTAAGCAAAATGATCTTGCTTGAATGGTTTCAGGATCCACAAAGATTGAGAGGAGCGGCAAAGAAAGTGCAGAAAAAAGTTTGTACCATCTTATGTAGGAAGACATTCGGAAGTTGTGTTCGCGGAAGGAAAGGCCTGTGTGTCTATTGCTTTACTCGACAGATGTCGCAGCCTTGTCTTGTGGAAATGTGAATCTTGGGCAACAGGGTTTTCAGAAGGTGTGAGGTAAGCAAAATGATCTCGCTTGAATGGTTTCAGGATCCACAAAGATTTAGAGGAGCAGCAAAGAAAGTGAAAAAGAAAGTGTGTACCATCTTATGTAGGAAGACATTTGGAAGTTGTGTTTGCGGAAGGAAAGAAAGGCCTGTGTGTCTATTGCTTTACTCGACAGATGTCGCAGCCTTGTCTTGTGGAAAAGTGAATCTTGGGCAACAGGGATTTCAGCAGGTGTAAGGTAAGCAAAATGATCTTGCTTGAATAGTTTCAGGATCCACACAGATTGAGAGGAGCAGCAAAGAAAGTGAAGAAAAAAGTTTGTACCATCTTATGTAGGAAGACAATTGGAAGTTGTGTTTCCAGAAGGAAAGGCCTGTGTGTCTATTGCTTTACTCGACAGATGTCGCAGCCTTGTCTTGTGGAAAAGTGAATCTTGAGCAACAGGGTTTTCAGAAGGTGTAAGGTAAGCAAAATGACCTCGCTTGAATGGTTTCAGGATCCACAAAGATTGAGAGGAGCGGCAAAGAAAGTGAAGAAGAAAGTGTGTACCATCTTATGTAGGAAGACATCTGGAAGTTGTGTTTGCGGAAGGAAAGAAAGGCCTGTGTGTCTATTGCTGTACTCGACAGATGTCGCAGCCTTGTCTTGTGGAAAAGTGAATCTTGGGCAACAGGGATTTCAGCAGGTGTAAGGAAAGCAAAATGATCTTGCTTGAATAGTTTCAGGATCCACACAGATTGAGAGGAGCAGCAAAGAAAGTGAAGAAAAAAGTTTGTACCATCTTATGTAGGAAGACAATTGGAAGTTGTGTTTCCAGAAGGAAAGGCCTGTGTGTCTATTGCTTTACCAGACAGATGTCGCAGCCTTGTCTTGTGGAAAAGTGAATCTTGAGCAACAGGGTTTTCAGAAGGTGTAAGGTAAGCAAAATGACCTCGCTTGAATGGTTTCAGGATCCACAAAGATTGAGACGAGCGGCAAAGAAAGTGCAGAAAAAAGTTTGTACCATCTTATGTAGGAAGACATTCGGAAGTTGTGTGCGCGGAAGGAAAGGCCTGTGTGTCTATTGCTTTACTCGACAGATGTCGCAGCCTTGTCTTGTGGAAAAGTGAATCTTGGGCAACAGGGTTTTCAGAAGGTGTCAGGTAAGCAAAATGATCTCGCTTGAATGGTTTCAGGATCCACAAAGATTTAGAGGAGCAGCAAAGAAAGTGAAAAAGAAAGTGTGTACCATCTTATGTAGGAAGACATTTGGAAGTTGTGTTTGCGTAAGGAAAGAAAGGCCTGTGTGTCTATTGCTTTACTCGACAGATGTCGCAGCCTTGTCTTGTGGAAAAGTGAATCTTGGGCAACAGGGTTTTCAGCAGGTGTAAGGTAAGCAAAATGATCTCGCTGGAATGGTTTCAGGATCCACACAGCAAAGAAAGTGAAGAAAAGTGTTTGCACCATCTTATGTAGGAAGACATTTGGAAGTTGTGTTTGCGGAAGGAAAGAAAGGCCTGTGTGTCTATTGCTTTACTCGACAGATGTCGCAGCCTTGTCTTGTGGAAAAGTGAATCTTGGGCAACAGGGATTTCAGCAGGTGTAAGGTAAGCAAAATGATCTTGCTTGAATAGTTTCAGGATCCACACAGATTGAGAGGAGCAGCAAAGAAAGTGAAGGAAAAAGTTTGTACCATCTTATGTAGGAAGACATTCGGAAGTTGTGTTCGCGGAAGGAAAGGCCTGTGTGTCTATTGCTTTACTCGACAGATGTCGCAGCCTTGTCTTGTGGAAATGTGAATCTTGGGCAACAGGGTTTTCAGAAGGTGTGAGGTAAGCAAAATGATCTCGCTTGAATGGTTTCAGGATCCACAAAGATTTAGAGGAGCAGCAAAGAAAGTGAAAAAGAAAGTGTGTACCATCTTATGTAGGAAGACATTTGGAAGTTGTGTTTGCGGAAGGAAAGAAAGGCCTGTGTGTCTATTGCTTTACTCGACAGATGTCGCAGCCTTGTCTTGTGGAAAAGTGAATCTTGGGCAACAGGGTTTTCAGAAGGTGTAAGGTAAGCAAAATGATCTTGCTTGAATGGTTTCAGGATCCACAAAGATTGAGAGGAGCGGCAAAGAAAGTGCAGAAAAAAGTTTGTACCATCTTATGTAGGAAGACATCTGGAAGTTGTGTTCGCGGAAGGAAAGGCCTGTGTGTCTATTGCTTTACTCGACAGATGTAGCAGCTTTGTCTTGTGGAAAAGTGAATCTTGGGCAACAGGGTTTTCAGCAGGTGTAAGGTAAGCAAAATGATCTCGCTTGAATGGTTTCAGGATCCACAAAGATTGAGAGGAGCAGCAAAGAAAGTGAAGAAAAAAGTTTGTACCATCTTATGCCTTCTCTATCAGATCCCTTCAAGACACAAAATATCGGACCTTTGCTGCCTAGGAAGACCTTGATTATAGTTGTTACCTTTGAACCTTGAGACTCGTCAGTCATTGAGACGCAAAGGGTTTGGACAGAAAACACTGCTAATTTGAAATGTTATGGGTGAAGGGAAAGTTGTCTCTCTGCTTTGTGTTTCACAGGTGGCAGACCATTATGACCCGAGTCAGTCTTCGAGAGGTGTGTTTTTTTTCTTATTGCTTTCATGACTGTTGCAACAATGTATTTGGATATGGTGGTATCTCTTGTGAACATTTTAACCCATCAGGTACATAGAAGTCGGCTTCAAGACACAAAGCTTCTCAGTCTTAAGACTTTTTGATTATGTATGTTCTACAATAAAGCCTGTGTGATGTAGGATTAACATAGGAAGACGTTTAGAAGTTGTGTATGTGGAAGGAAAGGCCTGTGTGTCTATTGCTTTACTCGACAGATGTCGCAGCCTTGTCTTGTGGAAAAGTGAATCTTGGGCAACAGGGTTGTCAGCAGGTGTAAGGTAAGCAAAATGATCTCGCTTGAATAGTTTCAGGATCCACATAGATTGAGAGGAGCAGCAAAGAAAGTGAAGAAAAAAGTTTGTACCATCTTATGTAGGAAGACATTTGAAAGTTGTGTTCGCGGAAGGAAAGGCCTGTGTGTCTATTGCTTTTTTCGACAGATGTAGCAGCCTTGTCTTGTGGAAAAGTGAATCTTGGGCAACAGGGTTTTCAGTAGGTGTAAGGTAAGCAAAATGAGCTCTCTTGAATAGTTTCAGGATCCACAAAGATCGAGAGGAGCAGCAAAGAAAGTGAAGAAAAAAGTTTGTACCATCTCCTCAATTGGCATGTTTAGGAAGCTTTGTTTAGCGGTATTTGAAAAGAAGGTTCTTTGGGGAATTGAACAGATAGAGGAGACATGAATGGATATTGTTTCTGAGATGATGGCAAAAGCCAGTGTATCTTGTACTCAACACATGTGGCAGCAGTGTTCTGGGAGAGATGTGTCCCATGCCCTAAATATTAGAGCGTTGTGAGGTAAGCAGATTGTACTGTTAGGATCTCTTTCACAAGTCACTTTATTTAATTTGGAGCAACAAAGTTGATGGTAGGCATCACACGCTACACAGTCTGGTTTTTGCTGTAATTCCTTTTGAAAATGCCTTCTCTCATTTCATCACAAAATGATGTGCACCCTAACATGTGTACCTAACATTTCAAAAGGTCCATGAATTGTCAGTTGTGTCTCTTGTTTGTGCGGGGAATGTTCTTATGCCTTCTCAATCAGATCCCTTCAAGAGACAAAATATCGGACCTTTGCTACCTAGGAAGACCTCAGTAATAGGTGTTACCTTTGAACCTTGAGACCCCTGAATCATTTAGACGCAAAAGGTTTGGATAGAAAACACTGCTAATTTGAAATGTATATGGTGAGGGGAAAGTTGTCTCTGCTTTGTGATTCACAGGTGGCAGACCATTATGACCCGAGTCAGTCTTTGAGAGGTGTGTTTTTTTTCTTATTGCTTTCATGACTGTTGCAACAATGTATTTGGATATGGGGGTATCTCTTGTGAGCATTTTAACCCATCAGGTACATAGAAGACGGCTTCAAGGCACAAAGCTTCTCAGTTGTAAGACATTTTGATTATGTATGTTCCACAATAAAGCCCATGTGATTTAGGATTGAAATAGGAAGACATTTAGAAGTTGTGTATGTGGAAGGAAAGGCATGTGTGCCTATTGCTTTACTCGACAGATGTCGCAGCCTTGTCTTGTGGAAAAGTGAATCTTGGGCAACAGGGTTTTCAGAAGGTTTAAGGTAAGCAAAATGATCTCGCTTGAATGGTTTCAGGATCCACAAAGATTGAGAGGAGCGGCAAAGAAAGCGCAGAAAAAAGTTTGTACCATCTTATGTAGGAAGACATTCGGAAGTTGTGTTCGCGGAAGGAAAGGCCTGTGTGTCTATTGCTTTACTCGACAGATGTCGCAGCCTTGTCTTGTGGAAAAGTGAATCTTGGGCAACAGGGTTTTCAGAAGGTGTGAGGTAAGCAAAATGATCTCGCTTGAATGGTTTCAGGATCCACAAAGATTGAGAGGAGCGGCAAAGAAAGTGAAGAAGAAAGTGTGTACCATCTTATGTAGGAAGACATTTGGAAGTTGTGTTTGCGGAAGGAAAGAAAGGCCTCTGTGTCTATTGCTTTACTCGACAGATGTCGCAGCCTTGTCTTGTGGAAAAGTGAATCTTGGGGCAACAGGGATTTCAGCAGGTGTAATGTAAGCAAAATGATCTTGCTTGAATAGTTTCAGGATCCACACAGATTGAGAGGAGCAGCAAAGAAAGTGAAGAAAAAAGTTTGTACCATCTTATGTAGGAAGTCAATTGGAAGTTGTGTTTGCAGAAGGAAAGGCCTGTGTGTCTATTGCTTTACTCGACAGATGTCGCAGCCTTGTCTTGTGGAAAAGTGAATCTTGGGCAACAGGGATTTCAGCAGGTGTAAGGTAATCAAAATGATCTCGCTGGAATGGTTTCAGGATCCACAAAGATTGAGAGGAGCGGCAAAGAAAGTGCGGAAAAAAGTTTGTACCATCTTATGTAGGAAGACATTCGGAAGTTGTGTTCGCGGAAGGAAAGGCCTGTGTGTCTATTGCTTTACTCGACAGATGTCGCAGCCTTGTCTTGTGGAAAAGTGAATCTTGGGCAACAGGGATTTCAGCAGGTGTAAGGTAAGCAAAATGATCTTGCTTGAATAGTTTCAGGATCCACACAGATTGAGAGGAGCAGCAAACAAAGTGAAGAAAAAAGTTTGTACCATCTTATGTAGGAAGATATTTGGAAGTTGTGTTCGTGGAAGGAAAGGCCTGTGTGTCTATTGCTTTACTCGACAGATGTCGCAGCCTTGTCTTGTGGAAAAGTGAATCATGGGTAACGGGGTTTTCAGAAGGTGTAAGGTAAGCAAAATTATCTTGCTTGAATGGTTTCAGGATCCACAAAGATTGAGAGGAGCGGCAAAGAAAGTGCAGAAAAAAGTTTGTACCATCTTATGTAGGAAGACATCTGGAAGTTGTGTTCGCGGAAGGAAAGGCCTGTGTGTCTATTGCTTTACTCGACAGATGTCGCAGCCTTGTCTTGTGGAAAAGTGAATCTTGGGCAACAGGGTTTTCAGCAGGTGTAAGGTAAGCAAAATGATCTTGCTTGAATGGTTTTAGGATCCACAAAGATTGAGAGGAGCAGCAAAGAAAGTGAAGAAAAAAGTTTGTACCATCTTATGCCTTCTCTATCAGATCCCTTCAAGACACTAAATATCGGACCTTTGCTGCCTAGGAAGACCTTGATTATAGTTGTTACCTTTGAACTTTGAGACTCGTCAATCATTGAGACGCAAAGGGTTTGGACAGAAAACACTGCTAATTTGAAATGTATAGGGTCAAGGGAAAGTTGTCTCTCTGCTTTGTGTTTCACAGGTGGCAGACCTTTATGACCCGAGTCAGTCTTCGAGAGGTGTGGTTTTTTTCTTATTGCTTTCATGACTGTTGCAACAATGTATTTGGATATGGTGGTATCTCTTGTGAACATTTTAACCCATCAGGTACATAGAAGACGGCTTCAAGACACAAAGCTTATCAGTCGTAAGACTTTTTGATTATGTATGTTCTACAATAAAGCCTGTGTGATCTAGGATTAACGTAGGAAGACGTTTAGAAGTTGTGTATGTGGAAGGAAAGGCCTGTGTGTCTATTGCTTTACTCGACAGATGTCGCAGCCTTGTCTTGTGGAAAAGTGAATCTTGGGCAACAGGGTTGTCAGCAGGTGTAAGGTAAGCAAAATGATCTCGCTTGAATAGTTTCAGGATCCACATAGATTGAGAGGAGCAGCAAAGAAAGTGAAGAAAAAAGTGTGTACCATCTTATGTAGGAAGACATTTGGAAGTTGTGTTCGCGGAAGGAAAGGCCTGTGTGTCTATTGCTTTTTTCGACAGATGTAGCAGCCTTGTCTTGTGGAAAAGTGAATCTTGGGCAACAGGGTTTTCAGCAGGTGTAAGGTAAGCAAAATGAGCTCTCTTGAATAGTTTCAGGATCCACAAAGATTGAGAGGAGCAGCAAAGAAAGTGAAGAAAAAAGTTTGTACCATCTTATGCCTTCTCTATCAGATCCCTTCAAGACACTAAATATCGGACCTTTGCTGCCTAGGAAGACCTTGATTATAGTTGTTACCTTTGAACTTTGAGACTCGTCAATCATTGAGACGCAAAGGGTTTGGACAGAAAACACTGCTAATTTGAAATGTATAGGGTCAAGGGAAAGTTGTCTCTCTGCTTTGTGTTTCACAGGTGGCAGACCTTTATGACCCGAGTCAGTCTTCGAGAGGTGTGGTTTTTTTCTTATTGCTTTCATGACTGTTGCAACAATGTATTTGGATATGGTGGTATCTCTTGTGAACATTTTAACCCATCAGGTACATAGAAGACGGCTTCAAGACACAAAGCTTATCAGTCGTAAGACTTTTTGATTATGTATGTTCTACAATAAAGCCTGTGTGATCTAGGATTAACGTAGGAAGACGTTTAGAAGTTGTGTATGTGGAAGGAAAGGCCTGTGTGTCTATTGCTTTACTCGACAGATGTCGCAGCCTTGTCTTGTGGAAAAGTGAATCTTGGGCAACAGGGTTGTCAGCAGGTGTAAGGTAAGCAAAATGATCTCGCTTGAATAGTTTCAGGATCCACATAGATTGAGAGGAGCAGCAAAGAAAGTGAAGAAAAAAGTGTGTACCATCTTATGTAGGAAGACATTTGGAAGTTGTGTTCGCGGAAGGAAAGGCCTGTGTGTCTATTGCTTTTTTCGACAGATGTAGCAGCCTTGTCTTGTGGAAAAGTGAATCTTGGGCAACAGGGTTTTCAGCAGGTGTAAGGTAAGCAAAATGAGCTCTCTTGAATAGTTTCAGGATCCACAAAGATCGAGAGGAGCAGCAAAAAAAGTGAAGAAAAAAGTTTGTACCATCTCCTCAATCGGCATGTTTAGGAAGCTTTGTTTAGCGGTATTTGAAAAGAAGGTTCTTTGGGGAATTGAACAGATAGAGGAGACATGAATGGATATTGTTTCTGAGATGATGGCAAAAGCCAGTGTATCTTGTACTCAACACATGTGGCAGCAGTGTTCTGGGAGAGATGTGTCCCATGCCCTAAATATTAGAGCGTTGTGAGGTAAGCAGATTGTACTTTTAGGATCTCTTTCACAAGTCACTTTATTTAATTTGGAGCAACAAAGTTGATGGTAGGCATCACACGCTACACAGTCTGGTTTTTGCTGTAATTCCTTTTCAAAATGCCTTCTCTCATTTCATCACAAAATGATGTGCACCCTAACATTTCAAAAGGTCCATGAATTGTCAGTTGTGTCTCTTGTTTGTGTGGGGAATGTTCTCATGCCTTCTCTATCAGATCCCTTCAAGAGACAAAATATCGGACCTTTGCTGCCTAGGAAGACCTCGATAATAGATGTTACCTTTGAACCTTGAGACCCGTGAATCATTTAGACGCAAAAGGTTTGGACAGAAAACACTGCTAATTTGAAATGTATATGGTGAGGGGAAAGTTGTCTCTCTGCTTTGTGATTCACAGGTGGCAGACCATTATGACCCGAGTCAGTCTTTGACAGGTGTGTTTTTTTTCTTATTGCTTTCATGACTGTTGCAACAATGTATTTGGATATGGGGGTATCTCTTGTGAACATTTTAACCCATCAGGTACAAAGAAGACGGCTTCAAGGCACAAAGCTTCTCAGTTGTAAGACATTTTGATTATGTATGTTCCACAATAAAGCCCATGTGATTTAGGATTGAAATAGGAAGACATTTAGAAGTTGTGTATGTGGAAGGAAAGTCATGTGTGCCTATTGCTTTAGTCGACAGATGTCGCAGCCTTGTCTTGTGGAAAAGTGAATCTTGGGCAACAGGGTTTTCAGAAGGTGTAAGGTAAGCAAAATGATCTCGCTTGAATGGTTTCAGGATCCACAAAGATTGAGAGGAGCGGCAAAGAAAGTGCAGAAAAAAGTTTGTACCATCTTATGTAGGAAGACATTTGGAAGTTGTGTTCGTGGAAGGAAAGGCCTGTGTGTCTATTGCTTTACTCGACAGATGTCGCAGCCTTGTCTTGTGGAAAAGTGAATCTTGGGCAACAGGGTTTTCAGAAGGTGTAAGGTAAGCAAAATGATCTCGCTTGAATGGTTTCAGGATCCACAAAGATTTAGAGGAGCAGCAAAGAAAGTGAAGAAGAAAGTGTGTACCATCTTATGTAGGAAGACATTTGGAAGTTGTGTTTGCGTAAGGAAAGAAAGGCCTGTGTGTCTATTGCTTTACTCGACAGATGTCGCAGCCTTGTCTTGTGGAAAAGTGAATCTTGGGCAACAGGGATTTCAGCAGGTGTAAGGTAAGCAAAATGAGCTCTCTTGAATAGTTTCAGGATCCACAAAGATCGAGAGGAGCAGCAAAGAAAGTGAAGAAAAGAGTTTGTACCATCTTATGTAGGAAGACATTTGGAAGTTGTGTTTGCGGAAGGAAAGATAGGCCTGTGTGTCTTTTGCTTTACTCGACAGATGTCGCAGCCTTGTCTTGTGGAAAAGTGAATCTTGGGCAACAGGGATTTCAGCAGGTGTAAGGTAAGCAAAATGATCTTGCTTGAATGGTTTCAGGATCCACACAGATTGAGAGGAGCAGCAAAGAAAGTGAAGAAAAAAGTTTGTACCATCTTATGTAGGAAGACAATTGGAAGTTGTGTTTGCAGAAGGAAAGGCCTGTGTGTCTATTGCTTTACTCGACAGATGTCGCAGCCTTGTCTTGTGGAAAAGTGAATCTTGGGCAACAGGGATTTCAGCAGGTGTAAGGTAAGCAAAATGATCTTGCTTGAATGGTTTCAGGATCCACACAGATTGAGAGGAGCAGCAAACAAAGTGAAGAAAAAAGTTTGTACCATCTTATGTAGGAAGACAATTGGAAGTTGTGTTTGCAGAAGGAAAGGCCTGTGTGTCTATTGCTTTACTCGACAGATGTCGCAGCCTTGTCTTGTGGAATAGTGAATCTTGGGCAACAGGGTTTTCAGAAGGTGTAAGGTAAGCAAAATGATCTTGCTTGAATGGTTTCAGGATCCACAAAGATTGAGAGGAGCGGCAAAGAAAGTGCGGAAAAAAGTTTGTACCATCTTATGTAGGAAGACATCTGGAAGTTGTGTTCGCGGAAGGAAAGGCCTGTGTGTCTATTGCTTTACTCGACAGATGTCGCAGCCTTGTCTTGTGGAAAAGTGAATCTTGGGCAACAGGGTTTTCAGCGGGTGTAAGGTAAGCAAAATGATCTCGCTTGAATGGTTTCAGGATCCACAAAGATTGAGAGGAGCAGCAAAGAAAGTGAAGAAAAAAGTTTGTACCATCTTATGCCTTCTCTATCAGATCCCTTCAAGACACAAAATATCGGACCTTTGCTGTCTAGGAAGACCTTGTTTATAGTTGTTACCTTTGAACCTTGAGACTCGTCAATCATTGAGACGCAAAGGGTTTGGACAGAAAACACTGCTAATTTGAAATGTATAGGGTGAAGGGAAAGTTGTCTCTCTGCTTTGTGTTTCACAGGTGGCAGACCATTATGACCCGAGTCAGTCTTCGAGAGGTGTGTTTTTTTTCTTATTGCTTTCATGACTGTTGCAACAATGTATTTGGATATGGTGGTATCTCTTGTGAACATTTTAACCCATCAGGTACATAGAAGACGGCATCAAGACACAAAGCTTCTCAGTCGTAAGACTTTTTGATTATGTATGTTCTACAATAAAGCCTGTGTGATTTAGGATTAACGTAGGAAGACGTTTAGAAGTTGTGTATGTGGAAGGAAAGGCCTGTGTGTCTATTGCTTTACTCGACAGATGTCGCAGCCTTGTCTTGTGGAAAAGTGAATCTTGGGCAACAGGGTTGTCAGCAGGTGTAAGGTAAGCAAAATGATCTCGCTTGAATAGTTTCAGGATCCACATAGATTGAGAGGAGCAGCAAAGAAAGTGAAGAAAAAAGTTTGTACCATCTTATGTAGGAAGACATCTGGAAGTTGTGTTCGCGGAAGGAAAGGCCTGTGTGTCTATTGTTTTACTCGACAGATGTCGCAGCCTTGTCTTGTGGAAAAGTGAACCTTGGGCAACAGGGTTGTCAGCAGGTGTAAGGTAAGCAAAATGATCTCGCTTGAATAGTTTCAGGATCCATACAGATTGAGAGGAGCAGCAAAGAAAGTGAAGAAAAAAGTTTGTACCATCTTATGTAGGAAGACATTTGGAAGTTGTGTTTGTGGAAGGAAAGATAGGCCTGTGTGTCTATTGCTTTACTCGACAGATGTCGCAGCCTTGTCTTGTGGAAACGTGAATCTTGGGCAACAGGGTTTTCAGCAGGTGTAAGGTAAGCAAAATGAGCTCTCTTGAATAGTTTCAGGATCCACAAAGATCGAGAGGAGCAGCAAAGAAAGTGAAGAAAAAAGTTTGTACCATCTCCTCAATCAGCATGTTTAGGAATCTCTGTTTAGCAGTATTTGAAAAGAAGGTTCTTTGGGAAATTGAACAGATAGAGGAGACATGAATGGATATTGTTTCTGAGATGATGGCAAAAGCCAGTGTATCTTGTACTCAACCAGGGCCAGGGGAGGGCTGGCAGCCTAAGGCCTGGGGGGAAGTCTAGTCAACTGGCCCATTGCACCATCAAAGCGGCTGCAAGCGACATTGAAAGCGGCCGTCGTGCGGCAGTCACTCCACCAGCGCCTAATGAAATTAAAGTGGCCGGCGTGCACGCACCGCATGCCTCAGCTCTTCATCACGCCACTTTTAAGACGTGGGAAGAGGAGCTGAGGCATGGCCGTTGGGTCTGACAGCCGCATGATGCAGGGGCGTACCTAGAGTATTTGGCACCTGTGGCAGACCCTGTATGTGGCACCCCCCCCCCACACACACACACTTTAAAACTGCATAGTTTCTATGGTTAGGCAAACATTGACAGGGGTACAGCATATTTGTTACATTATATGCTTAGGGATTACGCGGTACCACCGTCAATGTGTGCCTATACACTGAGCCAGACACTGACAACCCCTATCACTATATACTAAGCCAAACATTGATGTGGTGTAGGCTTACCACTTTAGTGACTGGCATAGTATATAGTAGGGATGCACCGAAATGAAAATTCTGGACTGAAACTAAAAATTCAGCATTCACTTGGCCAAAACTGAAAAAAAAAAACAAAAAAAACTTTAAAATACTTTATTAAAAGTAACACCAAAATTAGACAAAAAAATCAACAATAATATTAACACACATATATATAACAACAATCACAATCCTATCATGTCCAGGTTCTAGCATGTGCAGCCTGACTTAGCATGATAGGAGTGTGATTGCTGTTTGCAATTATATATATAAATATATATATATATATATATTAATACTGTCATTGAATTATTCTGTCCAATAAAAGTGTTAACACACCGAAGTTGGACCAAAAAATAATTTATAACAGCAATCACACTCCTATCATGCCTAGGCAGCCACTACATGCTGGAATCTGGGCATGAAAGGAATGTGATTACGGACTCCCTATGCCAAGCTATCCCCCAACACTTACACATCCATGCTATCTGAAACCCTCATTCACAAACATTCAGCATAACACCCATCACTCTCACACACTTACATTCAGCATAACACCCATCACTCTCACACACTTACATTCAGCATAACACCCATCACTCTCACACACTTACATTTAGCATAACACCCATCACTCTCACACACTTACATTTAGCATAACACCCATCACTCTCACACACTTACATTCAGCATAACACCCATCACTCTCACACTTACATTTAGCATAACACCCATCACTCTCACACACTTACATTCAGCATAACACCCATCACTCTCACACTTACATTTAGCATAACACCCATCACTCTCACACACTTACATTCAGCATAACACCCATCACTCTCACACACTTACATTCAGCATAACACCCATCACTCTCCCACACTTACTAATCCACTCTCTCCTACCTTTTCTTCTTTCACTCTCACTTGTCCTCTTCCTCTTCTTCTACTTCTACTTCTTCTTCTTCCTGTCCTGTGCACTGAGCGCGGAAGACGGTGGGCGTGGCTTCAGTGTTGTGCGCCGGGATTTGACATCAAGTCCCGGCACACAGCCACAGTTGCCGCGCGCACCGTTTCTGGAGGCGTGCCGGCATGGTGGCAGTCCACAGATGAGCGGCAGCCGGGGGCGGACCCCGCCAGGTACGCATGACGCATGACGGCCGCATTCAATCCTGCTCGCGGCCGCTTAGTTTTTAACTTTGCGGCCGCAGCCGCATTGAATGCCTGTCTTCCGGTCGTCCGTCCGGCCCACCGGCCTGGATTTAGGGCGGCCTGGGGGGCAATTGCCCCCCTGCCCCCCGGCCCAGCCCGCCCCTGACCAGGGCCGTCCCCTACAATGGAGCCGACTGGGGCAATTGCCCCAGGCGGCACTTTTGAAGGGGCGGCACTTTGCCGCCCCAAGCGCTTTTTTTTTTAAGCGGAGGAGAGAGAGGGGCGCCGAGTGGTTTTCGCTTACCCGCTCGGCGCCCCTCTCGCTCTCCTCTGCGACGAGTCTCCCTGTTTGGTCTCGGTGCCGGCTTGTAATGCTGAGCGCCGGAAGTGGCGTCAATTTCCGGCGCTCGGCATTACAAGCCGGCACCGTGGCAGAGCAGGGAGACTCGCCGCAGGACTGTTTAAACTTAAGTACTTTTAAACGGGGGGGGGTAAGGGTAGATAATGGTGTCGGCGAAGTTTAAAATGCACACACGCCGCCCCCACCCGCGGGGGGGGGGGCAGCATTTTAAACTTTGCCCCATGCTCTTGTTTGTGCGGGGGATGTTCTTATGCCTTCTCAATCAGATCCCTTCAAGAGACAAAATATCGGACCTTTGCTGCCTAGGCAGACTTCGATAATAGGTGTTAGCTTTGAACCTTGAGACCCGTGAATCATTAAGATGCAAAGGGTTTGGACAGATAACACTGCTAATTTGAAATGTATATGGTGAGGGGAAAGTTGTCTCTCTGCTTTGTGATTCACAGGTGGCAGACCATTATGACCCGAGTCAGTCTTGGAGAGGTGTGTTTTTTTTCTTATTCCTTTCTTCCATTTCATGGCTGTTGCAACAATGTATTTGGATATGGGGATATCTCTTGTGAACATTTTAACCCATCAGGTACATAGAAGACGGCTTCAAGGAACAAAGCTTCTCAGTCGTAAGACATTTTGATTATGTATGTTCCACAATAAAGCCCATGTGATTTAGGATTGAAATAGGAAGACATTTAGAAGTTGTGTATGTGGAAGGAGAGGCCTTTTTGTCTATTGCTTTACTCGACAGATGTCGCAGCCTTGTCTTGTGGAAAAGTGAATCTTGGGCAACAGGGTTTTCAGCAGGTGTAAGGTAAGCAAACTTGAATAGTTTCAGGATCCACAAAGATCAAGAGGAGCAGCAAAGAAAGTGAAGAAAAAAGTTTGTACCATCTCCTCAATCGGCATGTTTAGGAAGCTTTGTTTAGCAGTATTTGAAAAGAAGGTTCTTTGTGGAATTGAACATATAGAGGAGACATGACTGGATATTGTTTCTGAGATGATGGCAAAAGCCAATGTATCTTGTACTCGACACATGTGGCAGCAGTGTTCTGGGAGAGATGTGTCCCATGCTCTAAATATTAGAGCGTTGTGAGGTAAGCATATTGTACTGTTATGATCTCTTTCACAAGTTACTTTATTTATTTTGGAGCAGCAAAGTTGATGGTAGGCATTCTGAGAATGTTCTTATACTTCCTCTATCTGATCCCTTTCAAGAGACAATATTGCGGACTTTTGCTGTCCAGGAAGACCTTAATTATAACTTACATTTTAAGTCTTATAGTAATATATCAGTATATTAGGTTGCTCTACCATTTGCAGCCATCTTATCCCCTCCTACAAAATTCTTTTGATAATCAACTTTGTATTTTTCTTCCTAGACAGGAGAACCATTTCCATGAGGTTTCTTCTAATTTATTTGACCTTCAGCCATGAGCAGGGAGCCCAAGTTCTATCGAACACTTCAACTTTATTATATATAGAATCTGTTAAATATTCAATTTGCTTAATGTATAATAAAATTTCACTGATCATTTGTAGTTTGACTGAGTCTGCTTCCACTGCTGATCCAATGCAGTCTTTGTTGCTAAGAGTATAAAGCCAAACAATCTTCCAGAGATACCCACCGATATGTAACTCAACAATAGACTTGTGCACAACATAGAAAATTGTTTTTTACTAATTCGTTCAAGTAACAATTTTTTTTCTTTCCCTTTTGTTTCGGATGAAATTCAGGGGGCTTTTTGTAAAATCAGAAACAAATTTTGGGGCCAAAAAAACATCTCTCTTCCTCTCTTCCCACCAGTTCTGTGTGTGCCCCCCACCTTTTCACCTTCTCCAGTCATTTTCTTATCTCCACTGATCTTATGGCAGATGCAGAGACCATGCTGACAGGGAGGAGGTCAGTATAGACCTGCTGCATAGAAAAAAATCTACAGGACAGGTGGGAGATGTAGTGCAAACACGCAGTCTGCAGTAAAAGCCGCTCTAAACTATAATCCGTACATAGCAGTAGTTTAAGTGATACGCGCTACTTGAACACAAATTTAGAAAATTGCATGTTTCGTGCCTTTGTACGAATCAATGAATCAAAAGTGACAAATTAGTTTGGATACCTTAATTCTTTGCCACTTGTAGCCGCCTTTAGCCGCCGTTTTGTTGTTCTTTGATGAGTTAAAGTGTGAGAGACTGTGTGTAGGAGGGTACATATTAATCACTGTTGGGTAGAAGTAGTTAAAAAAAACGAGATGCTTATGTCTGTGATTAATGGGTCCAACAAGGTATGGCAGTTTTTCCTTACTTTTTTCACTCTGGCCAATGAGCCTTTACAAGGGGAAGAAACAAGCATTAGATATATAAGCGTGCTGATGCCATTTTAACTTGTCAGTAGCACCAGTTACAGACTGATGAGTGTTGGAGTGTGAGACAGTGAGTGACAGCTTAGCAAAGGCTGAGATAAATGCTCATTGCTCCCCTACAATAGTGCAAGTTAATTGTTTATTTATCAGGTCAACACCTTGAACTCATTGTGCTTATGTGGCAGGGTGCATTAGCCTGCTGAAAGAGGCCAATGCTTTCAGGGAATACCTTGTCCATGAAAGTATGTACATGGTCTGCAACAATGCTTAGGTAGGTGGTACATCTCGAAGTAGCATCCACATGAAGCATCCAAGGTTTTCCAGCAGAACTTTGCCCATAGCATCACATTGCCTGCACCGCCTTGCTTTTTTCCCATGGTGCATCTTGGTGCAACGTGTTCTCCAGGTAAGCGACACACACACTCGACCATCCACGTGATGTTAAAGAAAATGTCATCAGACCAGGTCACCTTCCATTGCTCCGTCGTCTAGTTCTTATATTCACGTCCTCATTGTAGGCGCTTTTGGCAGTGGACAGGGGTGACCATGGGCACCTTGACTGGTCTCTGACTATGCACTGTGTGTTCTGACACCTTTCTATCAGCCAGCATGAACTTTTTCAGCAATCTGAGCTACAGTGCAGCTTTGCCCCTACGTACATCAGTGAGCTTTGACTGCCTATGACCCTGATGCCGGTTCACCACTTTTCCTTCCTTTTTGGAGACACTCTGACCCAGTTGCCTAGCCATCACAGTTTGGCCCTTATCAAAGTCATTCAGATCCTTACGCTTGCCCATTTTTTCCTGCTTCTAACACATCAACATGGATGAAATGTTCACTTGATCCCTAATCTAAATCCCACCCACTGACAAGTGCCATGGTAATAAAATGATCCGTTATTCACTTCACCTGCCATTGGTTATAACGTTATGGTTGTTTGGTGTATATAGATATAAATATACATTTATTTTTGGTGTATATAGAAATAAACGACATGCCTTTTAACCCTCTATATGCAACTGTGCCCCATGATATGCCTTTTGACCCCCTATGTGCCACTCTGCCTCCAGAAATGCCTTATACCCCTATATGCCACTCTGGCATTAAGGGGGTTAAAAGGCATATTATGGGGCAGAGTGGCATATAGGGAGGTGTAAGGCATTTCAGGAGGCAGAGTGGCATTAAGGGGGTTAAAAGGCATTTCATAGAACACTCTGCCTTCAGAAATGTCTTATGCCCCCATTTAACACTCCCCCGCACCCCCCCCCCAAAACTTACCGGTGCTTCTGACTCCCCTGTCATGTAGCCGGGGCAGCGTGTAGATTGACGTATTTGTATGCGATTGACGTAGACAACTTACGCTGCAGCCGGATGGAGGTGTGGCTAGCAGCAGGGGTTGTCTGCGTCCATCGCGCAGACCTTCCCTGGCTGTCAGAGATCAGAGTTCCGCGCACCGCTGCCCCGTGTTATAAGACGACCCCGATTAGAAAGACGAGGGGTATTTTTCAGAGCATTTGCTTTGAAAAAAACCTCGTCTTATAATCGAGCAAATACGGTATATATGGTCTGATGGGGTAAATTACATTGGCCAGCTTCCAAGGACATGGGGAAGAATTTTTAATGTTTCAAAATTCTAAGTTGGAAGACTGACTTGTACTACTCCAGGGTATGTGAAACGCATGCATAGGTTTGTCAGGTTGTTTGGGGTTCATAAGCCACATTTGGGACATGTAGGACATGTCCCAAGTAGGACATGGGGGAAGTATGACTATATTTGAAAAAATGTTTTGGAAATACCAATATGGTACTTGTATTTATTGCTCTATAACATACAAAAAAAATGACTCAGGACAAATATTACATAGTTACATAGGCTGAAAAAAGACATGCATCCACCAAGTTCAGCCTTTCCCATATCCAAAAGAAGGCTCTTTCCAATTTTGTACAAACTAGGGAAAAAATTCCTTCTTGATCCCAGAATGCCCGTTTTAACATTTCTGGGCTGCTCGTGTTTAGCTGTAATTTCCTTCTTTCCCGTTTACTGAACCCACACAAGAAATACATTGTTTTTTTCAGGACAAGAAGGGCTTTCTTTAGATGACATTGAGATGACATTGGATTGTATCATTTTATTTACTATTAAAAAAAGTATAAAATAGTAATTTTAGTTGAAAAATCTTTTACTCATCTATAAAAGGTAATGAAAAAACCTGCTAAATAGATTCTACTATTCGTGCTGAGAATAGTATTCTCAGCAATTTTTTATGTTTTTTTTGCTTTTTTCTGCATGTTATGGGGCAATAAGTAAAGGTAGCGTTTTGCTATTTCAAAACCATTTTTTCCAAATCTGGTAATTCTTCCCCCCCATGCGCCATTTTGGGTAAAGAAACAAATAAATGAGCAGCTATTACTTAAGACCAAGGCTAAAATGCAGATGCTAAAACCAAGGGGGTGGCTATCCTCATTCATAAGTGCATTCGCTTCAGACCCTCTGAGACGTGGAAGGACACTGAGGGAAGAGCTATCTTCGTCAAGGGCTATGTGGGCTCTCATAGAGTCACTGTGGCAAATATATATGCCCCTAATAGTAACCAAGCCCGATTTGTTACTTCGATCCTGTCCAAATTGGCTGATTTCCAGGAGGGTATTACCATCTTGGGGGGGGACTTTAATATGGTGTTGGACCCTAAGATTGACACTTCCTCGGGGAGTTCCCATGTTCCCTTTTCTATGATTCTTAAGGTGAACCACCAATTGCGTTTGAACCAGTTGGTGGATGTATGGAGAGCCCTCCATCCCACTGTGCGGGATTATACCTATTTTTCCCCTAGTCACTGTAAATATTCGCGCATAGACGCCTTTTTTCTGTCCCACTTCCATTTGTCGCTCCTGCGTTCGGCTAGCATTGGTGTGGCTACGATTAGTGATCACGCCCCGGTTTTTATGAAGCTGGCTCTCTCGGGCCTCCCCAGGACCAATTGGCATTGGCGTCTCAATGAGAACTTATTGAGTGACCCCCACCACGTTTCCCAATTGTCCTCTCACATTAAACATTATTTTGCAGAGAATGTCACCCCTGACGTTTCGCTTCCTACGATTTAAGCATGTCTGGAGGCCCGCCACAAATTGACCCTCCTTCCCTCCACCCAGGTGGAGCTTTCTGCTCTACGCGCGAGGTTAGCGGCCCTCCTTGATGATAGGACTAAGCGTAACTATCTTTTGGTACGGCGTCAGTTTTACGAATTTGGGGACAAACCTGGCAGGCTCCTGGCTCGGGCACTGAGGGCGAAGAGGGCACAGACTTATGTTCCACGTATTAGGGACCCTGCGGGTCGGCTTTGCTTCCGTTCGGAGGAGGTTGCCGACTGTTTTCGACAGTATTATACGTCCTTGTATAATTTGCCGCACCCGAGGACTCCCCCTTCTGAGTCGGAGGAGGCCCTCACAGCTTATTTATCGGAATTCATCACCAAAACCCTGCCACCCGACGCCAGGGCCCTTCTCGACCAACCAATTTCCCGAGGTAGCTGAGGGCGTGAAAACTTCTCCGGCTGGTAAGAGTCCTGGCCCGGATGGTTTTACCATTGCCTATTATAAGAAGTTCCTTTCCGTTCTTGGCCCTCACATGGTCTCGTTTTTTAATGCCATCGCCCAAGGTGCTCCTTTTGCCCCACAGGCCCTGTCCGCGCATATCGTGGTCATCCCTAAACCAGACAAAAACTTTATATGTAGTAGATTTATGTAGTAGTTTTCGCCCTATCTCTTGATCAATGTTGATTTGAAGTTATTCTCCAAAATTTAAGCGAATCGCCTGTTGCCCTTTTTGCCCCATCTCATACACTCCGATCAGGTGGGGTTTGTCCCCGGGCGCGAGGCAAGAGACAACACTATGAAGGTGGTGAACATAATTGCCCATGCCCAGTCTCGTAGCCTTCCGTTGATCGTAGCCTCGATGGATGCCGAGAAGGCGTTTGACCGGGTGTCTTGGTCCTTCCTTTTTGGGGTGCTCTCGAGAATTGGGGTTGGTCTTCGCTTCTTGACCTGCGTTAAGGCTTTATATGACTCCCCGACCGCACGGGTGGCCGTTAATGGTTTGTTGTCCGATCCATTCACGTTGGCGAACGGTATGCGGCAGGGTTGCCCCCTCTCCCCCCTTTTGTTTCTTTTAGTTCTCGAACCCTTTGCGAATGCCATCCGGGGCCACCCGGATATTGCGGGAGTCCGAATTGGACCCCGGTCTTACGCCTTATTGTTGTTTGCGGATGACATCCTTTTGACTCTCACTAACCCGGTTCGGTCTCTCTCGGCTGTCCTGTCGGAGCTTGCCAGGTTCCAGGTGTTGTCCAATTATAAAATCAATCTGTCCAAATCGGAGATCCTGGGGTTTCACATTCCGGCGCAACTTTTTAACCACATTCGGACTGGGTTCCCCTTTAAATGGAGGGATGATTCTATTAAGTATCTGGGTCTGCGAATTCCCACGGACCTCTCGCAGTTGCGCAATCTTAATTTTGAGCCCTTGTTGTCTACTCTAGAATCGGACCTACGTAAATGGGCATATCCTCATATATCCTGGTTTGGGAGGGTGGGGGTCATAAAGATGAATCTTCTCCCCAGATTCCTTTACCTTTTTCAGACGCTGCCCATAGCTCTCCCGCAGTCTTTCTTCCAGAGATGCCGGAGGACTTTCTTGCGCTATGTCTGGAGAGGCAGGCCGTCTCGCTTGGCGTTCTCCTACTTGATTAGGCAGCGACTGCAGGGGGGGGTAGGTCTCCCGAGTTTAGAGCTTTATTGGCAGACGTCTCACTTGTGCCGCGTTATCGAATGGTCTGTCGACTCGGTTAAGCAATGGGCTTCTGTGGAAGGGTCCTTCCTGACATGCCCGTTGTCTGTGCTATCGTGGATTCGCGACCCTGCGGGTTGCGTCACGTACTCTGCCCACCCCTTCCTTCTCTCCACCCTGCGGGTTTTTCGTAGATTGCTGCGGGATGGTAAGGTTGCTAGGGTTCCCGGCCCTCTGACTCCCTTGGTGGGGAACCCGGACTTTCCCCCGGGTCGCTCGGGTGGTGGCTTGCAGGCTTTTCTCCCTCCGGGGGTGCGCACCCTGTGCCTGTGCCATGTGGTTACTGGGGCAGCTCTGCAGCCTCTAG
This sequence comes from Spea bombifrons, assembly GCF_027358695.1. Classification (NCBI taxonomy): domain Eukaryota; kingdom Metazoa; phylum Chordata; class Amphibia; order Anura; family Pelobatidae; genus Spea; species Spea bombifrons. The sequence continues at coordinate 16,938,264 of NC_071096.1, read as the reverse complement.
AGGCCCTGTCGGGCCCGGGTCCCTGCCCCTTCTCCCTCCAGTTCCTCTACTATCAACTTAGGCATTTTGTGTCTTCCTTGGCGGTTCTGCCGCATCTGGACCGACCGCTTTCTCAATTGGAGAGGTTTTGCCTTGAACTAAAGGAGCCGCCCCATCTTTTATCTAAATTGTACGCGCTGTTGCTCTCCCCCGAGCCGGTCGCCAAGCCGTATTCTTTTAGCCTGCGGGAGCGGGACTTGGCCTGCTCGTTTGAACCGGAGGACTGGTCTAAGATCCTCTCTATCGTCCACAAGGGGTCGGTGTCTAGTCGAATGCAGGAGACGTCTTTTAAGATACTTACGAGATGGTACAGGGTTCCCCTAGACATTCACAGATGCGCCCCTCAGGTTCCCCCAACCTGCTGGAGGTGTGGTGCCCATCCTGGCTCCCTGTTGCATATTTGGTGGTCCTGCCCAGATATCAGATCCTTTTGGGACTCCGTCAAGACGGTGATCCGTGATGTAGCCAATCCCGATTTGCAGGCTTCTCCTGAGGCCATTCTGCTCCATCACACACAGACTTCTTTTTCTAGCTACAAGCGGTCCTTGACGTTTCATCTGATTAACGCGGCCAACGCGGTCCTCCCCCGCCACTGGAAATCAGCCTCCCCTCCCTCTTTTATGGCCTGGGTTCATCAGGTCGAATTCACTTACCAGATGGAAGTTCTCATATGGTCAGCTAGGGGGGCAGGTCATAAAGTTGAACTTAAGTGGTTTCACTGGAGGTCGTTCATCGCGTCCCTGGAACATCGTCCTTTACCTGTGTCCCTCTAGGGGTCCGTTACTGCTCTCCTACTGGGTGTTAGTTCTCAAGACGGTTCCTTCCCGCGTCTCTTTATGTCCATTTTTGTATGTTCGTGCCTTTGGTTAACGTGATTTTGTAAGTGGAGCTATCTGCTGGACCCTGGGACAGACTTGTTTTTTTTCTGTTTTTGTTTCCTTTTGTTTTTCACATTTTATGGCACTGTATTATTGGGTACCGAATGGCTTATCGGCCTCATTCTGTCCTCCCCCTTGGGGGTGGCTTTACTCTTTTACGTACCTGATTTGTTCCACTATTGTTCTCAATGTCTCATGTTTTCCTTGCCATTTCTGTCCGTGTGCAGTATCCGCCTATGCTGTATATGTAAACTGCTCCGCTGTTTTACCTATGTACTCGGTACCTTATACCATGTCTATGTTACCATACGTGCAATAAACTGAGAATTGAGAAAAAAATAAAATGCAGATGCTAAACCTTTCGTTATACCATAAAGGTAACCGTGCAGATAAATTATTAACAGCTAAATTGGAGAAAAGAACAATAAATAAACGCATATAAAAGATTAAATCTAAGGATAAGGAATTATATACACCAACAGAGATCGCAGCTTCCTTTAAAAATGTATATGAGGTGATCTACTGTCTTCCTGGAGAAAAAGATGAAAATGAAATTAAACAATTTATAGAAAATGCTAACTTACCTTCTCTGACAAAAACTGTTTTAAATAAGATTGAAGGGTATATATTAGAGTTGTTTAATGAAATTTGTATAGGAAGTAATATCCCAACAAAACTATTACAGGCGAATATAGTCCCAATACTAAAAGCCAACAAAGATCCCACTTCTTTAACCCCTTAAGGACAATAGGGGTTTTTACTCGTAGTATATTGCGGGACAATGGCTCTTTTTACATTTTTCAGTGTTGCTGTTTAGCTGTGATTTTCTTCTTTCTCATTTCATGCTCCCACACATATTATATATTGTTTTTTTCAGGACAAACAGGGCTTTCTTTAGATACCATTATTTTTATCATACCATCTAATTTACTATACAAAAAATGATAAAATATGGTGATTTTTTGTTAAAAAATTACTTTCTCTCACTTTTTAAACAAAAAAACTTTTACTCATCTGCAAAAACTAATGAAAAAACCTGCTAAAAAGATTCTACTATTTGTCCTGAGTTTAGCAATACCCAATGTTTTTATGTTTTTTTGCTTTTTTCTGCACGTTATGGGGCAATAAGTACAGGTAGCGTTTTGCTATTTCAAAACAATTTTTTCCCCAAAGTTGGTCATTCTGCCCCATGTGCCATTTCGGGTATCTTTGAAGCCGGCCAATGCAATTTACCCCATCAAACCATATATATTTAAAAACTAGACACCCCAAGGTATTTGAAATGCTGGTATTTTAACCCTTTCCATGCACTAATTCTACCACTAGCTTTTGTCAAACTTTATGGTAGTAATTTTTTTTTGTTTTTTTTTCACACACGTTGTACTTCAGGTATAAATGTATCGCTCCTCGTATATGTCACTGCCAAACACCCCCCCAATATGTGTTCAGTAACATCTCCTGAGCGCAGTGATACCCCACATGCAGGTGTTTGTTGGGTTATTTGGGAGGTAAAAGGCCACCTTTGTGAGGTGTGTATTTTTTTGCCATTTATACATCTGGTCACTCTGTGCCCACGTCCCATACTTGGGACATCTTTGAAGCCGGCCAATTCAATTTACCCCATCAAATCATAATTTTTTAAAACTAGGCACACTATGGGCATTTATAATCCTAATATTTTAACTCTTTGCGTGTGGGATTTTTTTGGGAAGATACAGCGCTAATTGTATGTAGCGCTAATTGTGTATAAAAAAAACTTATACATATATACCTATTTGCACTTTTTTTGTGACAGTAGGTAATTATTTTTACATGTAACTATATATATATATATATATATGTATATATATATATGTATATATATATGTATATATATATATATATACCGTATTTGCTCGATTATAAGACGAGGTTTTTTTCAGAGCAAATGCTCTGAAAAATACCCCTCGTCTTCTAATCGGGGTCGTCTTCTAATCAGACCTCAAATAGAGGTCTGATTAGGAGACTAAGATCCAGATCCCCCGCACCGCTGCAGGGGACCTGGATCCTCCTGTCTCACCCGACCCCCCCCCCCATACACACACTTACCGGTGCTTCCTGCTTTGTTGCCGGGGCAGCGGGTTGACGTCTACGCGATGCGCGTAGACAACGTCCGCTGCAGCCGGAAGGAGGTGTGGCTAGCAGCGGGGGTTGTCTGCGTCCGTCGCATAGACCTTCCCCGACTGTCAGAGTCGGGGAAAGTATACGCGACGGACGCATACAAACCCCCGCTGCTAGCCACACCTCCTTCCGGCTGCAGCAGAAGGCGACGTCAATCCGCTGCCCCGGCTGGAAGCACCGGTAAGAGAGGGGGGAGAGCGGGGGAAGGGGGGTGAGAGAGAGAGAGGAGAGAGAGAGTGTGTTAGTTAAATGGGGTTATAGGGTGTGTGTGTGTTAAATGGGGGCATAGGGCATTTCTGGAGTGGCGTTAAGGGGGCATTTAATAGAGCACTCTGCCTCCTGAAATGCCTTATACCTCCCTATATGCCACTCTGCCCCATAATATGCCTTTTAACCCCCTAAATGGCAGAGTGGCATATAGGGGTATAAGGCATTTCTGGAGGCAGAGTGCTCTATACAATGCCTTTTAACTCCCTTAATGCCACTCTGCCTCCTGGAATGCCTTATACCTCCCTATGTGCCACTCTGCCCCATAATATGCATTTTAACCCCCTAAATGCCAGAATGGGATATAGGGGTATAAGGCATTTCTGGAGGCAGAGTGGCACATAGGGGGTCAAAAGGCATACCATGGGGCACAGTGGCATATAGAGGGTTAAGAGGCATATCATGGGCCACAGTGCCATATTGGAGTGGCAAGCCTGGGGGCAGATGTGCGTAACTGGGGGACAGTTTGGAAAATACAAGAAATAAAAACAAAAGAAATCTTTTTCTCAATCATAGCTTTTATTAAAAAAAAGAGTTTACATGAATTAACATTTACTGGTAAAACTTTTTTCCTTTGGGGTCGTCTTATATTCAGGCTTTTTCTTTTTTTCCTAAGTTAATATTCAGATTTTGGGGGGTCGTCTTATAATCAGGGTCGTCTTATAATCGAGCAAATACGGTATATATATGTATATATATATATATATATATATATATATATGTATATATATATATATATGTATATATATATATATGTATATATATGTATATATATATATATATATGTATATATATATATATGTATATATATGTATATATATGTATATATATGTATGTATATATATATATATGTATGTATATATATATGTATATATATATATATATATATGTATGTATATATATGTGTATGTATATATATATATATGTATGTATATATATGTGTATGTATATGTATATGTATATATATATATATATGTATATATATGTATATGTATATGTATGTATATATATATATATGTACATATGTTTGTATATATATATATGTATACATATATATATATATATATATATATATATGTATATATATATGTATATATATATATGTATATGTATATATATATATATATATATATATATATATATATGTATATATATTTATTTTTTTTAACTTTTTTTTTTTTATATTTTTTTTTACAATACACTGAGGCTGTGTAGCCCCCTCTGAGGCTACACAACCTCAGTGTATAGTTAAAAAACGTCATTGCCTCAATGAAGAGGCAGGCTGGAATGGGGGGTGAGTGATTGACAGACCAGGTCACTGGTCTGTAGTTTAACCCACCGATCGCCGTGATTCACTGTGAATCACGGCGATCGGGAGGTTGTGAAGCCCCCCCCCCTGAGCATTGCAGGCTTGCCTCAATGAAGAGGCAGCCTGGAATGCCCCTCTCCCGATTTGCATCGGGTTCGGGGGGGGGGGAGGTTGACAGACCAGTGATTTCAGTCACTGGTCTGTCGTTTAACCCACCGATCGCCGTGATTCACTGTGAATCACGGCGATCGGGAGGTTGTGGAGCCCCCCCCTGAGCATTGCAGGCTTGCCTCAATGAAGAGGCAGCCTGGAATGCCCCTCACCCGATTTGCATCGGGGGCAGGGGCGGGAGCGTGAATGACAGACCAGTGATTTGAATCACTGGCCTGTCGTTTAACCCACCGATCGCTGCGATTCACGGTGAATCACGGCGATCGGGGGGGTTGTGAAGCCCCCTCTGGGGCATTGCAGGCTTCCCTCAACAAAGAGGGAGTCTGGAATGCCCTTCACCAGATTTGCATCTGGTTCGGGGGGGGGGCGTGATTGACAGACCAGTGATATGAATCGCTGGTCTGTCGTTTAACCCACCGATCACCGTGATTAACGGTGAATCACAGCGATCGGGAGGTTGTGAAGCCCCCTCTGGGGCATTGCAGGCATGCCTCAATGTAGAAGCAGCCTGGAATGCCTCTTACCCGATTTGAATCGGGCTCGGGGGGCGTGTTTAACAGACCGGTGATTTGCATCGCCGGTCTGTTGTTTCAACCGCCGATCTCCGTGAATTGCGGAGATCGTAAGGTTGCAAAACCTTTTTTTTTGGTTTGCCTGGATAGCCTCACTTGTGAGGCTTCCAGGAAAACCGCAATGCCGCCGATCGCGGCGAAAACGCCGCGGTAAACGGCAAATAACGTTACCACGTACATGTACGGGCATTGTCGTTATCGCGTTGCATGGCAACCCCGTACATGTACGTGGATTGTCGTTAAGGGGTTAAGTAATTATCGTCCCATTTCTTTGATAAATTGTGATATGAAAATATATTCAGCTATATTAGCAGAAAGACTTAAGAACATTATACCAAATTTAGTTCATTTAGACCAAGTTGGTTTTGTCAAAGGCAGAAATCAAGCCTCACATATTAGACGATTGATTAATATTATTAAATGGGAACAGGAAAAAAGATACCCCTCTAGCCCTCATTACTTTAGATGCCGAGAAGGCTTTCAATAGGGTGGATTGGCTTTTCTTAAAAAATGCACTTATGGGCTTTGGATTCTCTGGAAGAATACTAGAGGCTATTTTAGCTTTATATACACATCCATCTGCAAGGATTATTGGATCAGGAATAATATCAGAATGGTTCAATATAAAAAATGGGACCAGACAGGGCTGTCCACTGTCCCCGTTACTTTGTTCTTTCCTTAGAACCTCTTGCTCAGTATATAAGACTAAATGCTCAAGTTAAAGGAATATTATATCCTTGGGGCAAGTTAAACTCAATCTCTATGCAGATGATATTATGCTGTTATTATTAGCTCCTATGGCATCGATAAAATATACTATTAAAGAAATACATGTTGGGGTAAATACAAAGTATGTATATCTGTAATTAATATGTGCTTGATTAAGTTTATGTGTGTGTATATGTATGTATTGTATCTGCAAGCCACTTAGGGGGGAAGTAACAGGAAAGACAGCTGTAAGAAGATATCACACCTACATACTACGTAGAGAAGGAAGGAAATGCATCACCTAGAGATAGGCATGGGAAACATAGCAAGTCAATAACATCACACGGTGGGGTCTTGGGAACACAGGACAGGGACCTCATTTACACATCAATAGAGAAATCCCTTAAAAAGACATTGTAGAAACACACACAAAAGGAGACTGGATTGGAGAGTCTCACCCTTGGCACATCACCCACACAGCATAAACACTTAGCAGCAGATATTAGATAGATGGGATGTTTGTGAGTGGTATGAATGATTGTCATCTGTATATCACTGTAACTCTGGTTTTGTCTTTGCTGTAACATTAATCTGGGTAGATTCTAATTAAAGCTCTCTCTCTGGTAAGAACCTTGGGTTGGCTGTTTTATTGTAATATCGGGTAGAAAACCTTAGTAGAACTAGACATATATATTATCTGGAAAAGGGGATACGGTTATATGTTAGTTCTTGGAGGAGGTAACAAGGGGTATTACATTTATCATTAATACACAACGCAGAGCGGATTATTCTCCACGCATATCAATTGGTGGTATTGGTTTGAGAGAGGAGAAGTATATACAACAATAGATAGATAATAGCTCCCTTTTCAATTTTAAATTAAATATGTCTAAATCTAATATTCGTATGCTAAATAGCCATAATTCATTAAATAAGAATATCCAGGATAAATTTCCTTTTGTATGGCATAAGAATAAAATTGACTATCTGGGGATTTACATACCAAATAAAATAGAACAAATTATGGAAATAAACTCTCATATACTTTTAAAAAAAATAAGGGATGTCTGTCAGAATGGAAGCAGACTAATATTTCATGGTGGGAGCGGGTTAATACTATTAAATATTATATTCTTCCAACTTGGCTATATTTGTTTAGGTCAATACCAATGGCCTTTTCAGAGAAAAATCTTAAGGAAATACAAGTAGTTTTTGATCAATTTATAGGGAGAAACAAAAGACAACAAATAGCAAGGAAAATAATAAGTAGGAAATTAAAAGAAGGCGGTATTGGAGCAGTTGAAATAAAAAAATACCATGATTCAAATATGATAATACACCTAAGTAATTAGGTATCACTAGAGAAAAAAACTGAATCGTGGTTCCTAATGGAAAAAGAGAATGCAAGAAAACTAGATCCAGAAATCTTTCTCTGGTTACAACCCTGAAAATATCAGAGGTGGCTCAAACAGGAAGGAAACTTGATAATTAATAGTCTCCTAAAGTTTTGGAAGAAAATAAGACAAAAAAGATAAGAATAAAGATAAAATACCTAAGTACTGCTCTCTTGCTAGTCTCCAGGCTGAAATAGAGAATATCGATATCAAAGAATGGCAGAGCAAAGGTATTGACAAAATAAGCGATCTATTAGATGGAGATATAATAAAACTATTTGCATCTCATAAATCTGATTTTAATTTACAGACCAAGGATATATTCAAATATTTACAAATAAAAAGTTTTTTTATTAGACCATCTCATGTCAGACTCGGAAACAGAAAGAACAGGATTAAATGTAATCTATTATAAAAATAAAAACGTAAGTAAAATCTTGGATTCGAACCTGATAAATAACAATCAGAGGAGTGAAATACGTACATACCTTGATAAATGGGAGAGAGATATAGAACGGGAAATCCCACATAAGGAATGGATTGGAATAATTCCAAAAATTAAAAAATATGTACATTGCCTAAATTTATTGGAGCTACAATTTAAAATCAATCACAGATGGCACTTAGTTCCAACAGAAGTTTCTAAAATGTTTCCCTTAACATCAACCAAATGTTGGAGATGTAACATTAGTCAGGGCACATATCTGCATGTTTAGTGGGAATGTGTATATCTCCAGCTTATTTGGAATATGGTTTTTGAGACTTTAAGGGCACTAGGCATTGAAGAGGTTGATAGAAGACCTAAAACAATACTACTCCATCTAGCATGGCCGAAATTAAAATCACCCCTATTTTTTGGGGGTACACATATCTGTTTGACAATAAAATATTTAATAATAAGAAATTGGAAATCGCAAAATATACCCTCCTGGTCTCGGTTTAAAAATCAAATTATATCGATATAAGACAGCAGAGGAGGGTTCTAAAATTTGGAAATCAGTAGTTGAGAGGAATTAAAAGCAATATTTTACATAATCGTTGTTGTCCCCCCTGCATTAGCCAAGAGCTTTCATTACTATTTCTGATATCGTGATCAATTGATTTATTGAGATGACAAATTGATTTTTATGAGGTTTGTTCTGTATTGACTTGTCTTTGTACGGTTATTGTATTTTTTACTTTTTTTATGTGTTTAAAATAAATAAAAATAATAATAATAATAATAATAATTAACCTTTCTTCTTAACTAAAGTGTTTTAAAACCCCAATGCTGCAACTTACCCTGCAGATGCTACTGGTCTCCCTCCCTGTTCAATTAGTTAAAGACCAGTGGCATCTGCAGGGCAAGTTGCAGCATTGGGGTTTTAAAACCCCAATGCTGCAATTTACCCTGCCGATGCCACTGGTCTCCCTCCCTATTCAATTAGTTAAATGTCTGTACGAGCGACTTTATTGTTCGCTCGTACGGACATTTAATTAATTGAACAGGGAACGGGTAAGTTGCAGCATTGGGGTCTTAAAAGTCTGCACGAGCGACCAACAGAGTCGCTCGTGCAGACTTTTAAAACCCCAATGCTGCAACTTACCCGGCACATCCCACTGGTCTCCCTGTTCTATCAGTTAAATGTCCGTACGAGCGACCCTATTGGTCGCCAGCAGGGGGCTCGTCTGCCATCAACCAATGGCAGATGAGCCCCCTGCTGACGACCAATAGAGTTGTTCATACGGACATTTAAACTCCTGGCGCCAGAGCGGCATTAACCCCGTTTTAACCCCTTAACCGGGGAAAACGAAGAAAACCCGAACACGAAGAATGTCCTCGAATATTCGCCCGAAGAGAAGACAGGACCAGGCGAATATTCGCGGAATACGAAGTTGTTTTTTTTGCCGAAGACGAGCACGAAGACGAACACGAAGAGCCCCCTGGTGCCCAAGTCTAATATATATACACCTGTGTCTGTGTACAATAAAGCGTTCTTAATGTTATTCCCTACACTGAGTCATGGCTAGTGACTGGGAAACCGGGGAAAGTGTGTGTGTCCCGGGCTAAGGGAGCATAAGACAGCGGAGGTAGTCGGTTGGAATAGCCAGATCCGTGACAAATACAATCTAGGATAAGTTGAATCTGAGAAGTATGGCAAAGACCAGATTCTTGTAAATAGAAAGATACAGCTTCCAGACCCCTAGAATGCTCAATATTTTGTAACATCTGCAGGACATTTATAGTATCTTTCAAATACGATTTGGTTGATATTACTAAGGGCTGTCATAAATGATCAATGTATTCTGAAAAATTTGAAAACACTTCAATTGTATACCGGAAACAATAGGATGCCCTAGTGGATTAATGAGGTCTACGTATTTTAGGCAATAAAAGGTTGGCGTTTTAGAGAATTTGATGTTGAAATATTTATAGTAATTTGCAATCAAAATGCCTGTTTCTAATGCACTCTTAAGCAAAATGGCTAATGTTGACTGCATGTCTTTCACAGGGTTGCATTTAGGCAACTTAACATTTAAGCATAACCATACCACCAGAGCCGGGCCTTAGGCGTTGTGGCGCCCTGTGCGGACTACTCCTCTGGCGCCCCCCCTCACTATCCCCCCTCTCTGCCCCTTCAAACTACCCCCCCTCAAACTACCCCTCCCCTCTGCCCCTTCAAACTACCCCCCCTGCCCCTTCAAACTACACTCCCCCTCTGCCCCTTCAAACTACACCCCCCCCCTCTGCTCCTTCAAACTACAGCCCCCCTCACTTACCTTGTTGCCGGAGTCCTGCGGTGAGAGCGGGAGGCGTCCGTCTTCTCGCTCTGCCGCGGTGCCGGCATTTCATGTTGAGCGCCGGAACATGAGATGCTGGCACCGCAACGGAGTCATGGAGAGTAAGGGTTACTGAGAACTTCACGAGCAAACGCTCGGCGCCCCTGCCCGGGACTTAGATTAAAGCATTGGTTTTTTTTTGTTTTTTTATAAAACTTTATTTAACATGAATGATGTTAAATAAAGTTTAAAAAAAAACTAAACCCCCCCCCCGATGTTTTAAGTTAAGTATAACTTATAAAGATATTTATAAGAAGTGGGACAAAAGGTTGATTTATTTGCTTAATGAAGTGTATAAAGGGGGATTTTTCTATTTCTTCATTAACATGTGGATTCTTAATAAAGATTCTGAAAGTTAAATCCCTAGTGTATTTGTGTAATCCCCACTTTATTATTATTTATTGTTTTATATAGCGCCATCAAATTCTGTAGTGCTGTACAATGGGTAGACAGGACATAACAAGTAGTATGTAACATAACAAATTGACTAACAGAGACAACAGGTGAGGAGGGCCCTGCTCAAATGAGTTTACAATCTAGAGGGATTTAGATAGGTAAAAGGTAAAAGTGCCATTGTAGGGATGGACCAGCCACACTAGTGTAAGTATTGCATTAGAGTGACTAGGAGAGGTGAACTAAGGGCCTATGGGGGGTGTTAATGTGCAATATTATAAGCGTCTTGAGGGATTTTTTGAAGGACCGAAGGCAGGGGAGAGACGGATAGACGGGGGAGGGCATTCCAGAGGATAGGGGCAGCCCTGGAGAAATCTTGTAAGCATGCATGAGAGCTAGAAATCAGAGGAGAGGATAGACGGAGTTGGGAGATGTAGGGCGGGGAACGGCTGTGAAGGACTTTGAAAGTAAGATTGCGGATTTTGAAATGAATCCTCAAGCAAACAGGCAGCCAGTGAAGAGACTGTCAGAGGGGAGAGACGTTAGCACGTACTACTACTCCTTATTTGTGAGAATCCCATATTCTTCTCTATGTTAAATTTCAGGTTTCATATTATATACTTTATCTGAAGATTGTTTGTTATACATAATATTCCTCTTCATTTTATCATTTTGAGAGCAATGATTAATATTCCTGTTCCCTTCCCTATCTCTTAACTCCACTTTTCGTGATGGTACCACTAGAAAAATCTTATGTATGGTTTGTGTATGTATATTTATTCTAGAGGGTGTAGGGTTATTTTTCCTTATGTACCCTTTGGGATCGAGCCTGTTTTAACACTTTTGCAGTGTTTGTGTTTAAATGTAATTCTCTCCTCTCCCATGTAGTGTACCCACACAAGTTATATGTTGTTTTTTTCAGGACAAGATGGGCTTTATACCATTATTTTGATCATATCATGTAATTTGCTATAAAAAAAAAATAATAAAACATGGTGAAAATTTGAAAAAAAACACACCTTTTATGACTTTTATTTGAAAAATCTTTTACTCATCTACAAAAGCAAGTAAAAAAAACAGCTAAATAGAGATTCTACTATCTGTCCTGAGTTTAGAAATACCCAATGTTTTTATGGTTTTTTTTTTGCTGTTTTTTGTAAGTTATAGGGCAATAAGTACAAGTAGTATTTTATGATTTCCAAATCTGGTCATTCTGCCTCCATCTCCTCTTTGGAACATCTTTGAAGCCGGTTAACTCAATGAAAATATATATTTTTGGAAACTAGACACCCCAGGGTATTTCAAATGCTGGTATTTTAACCCGTTTCATGCACTAATTATACAACCACACTTTGTCAAACTTTGTAATAGTAATTTTTTTCACACAAATTGGATTTTAGTTATAAATATACAGGTCCTGGTGTATGTCCCTGTCAAACAACACCCCAATATGTGTTCAGTAACATCTCCTGAGTACAGTGACACCACACATGCATGGTTTGTCAGGTTGTGTGGGGGCTAAAAGGTAACATTTGGGACATGCGTAATTCACGGTTTCAATTTAAAATTTTGACAGCCGTTTTTTGTACCCAACTTTCAGAAGGGGCAGGCTACAAGAAAGACTGGCCTTTCTCCAAGAAGGGATTTGATCTAGCACCGTTAAGCGAACCTTCAGCCACAGAATAGACACAGGGGAGATGGCAGTGCCAGGGGACGTGATGACGTGATACGCACACACAGAGGAGGTGCATAGGAGGAACGGGCGAGATGGAGTAGGTGACCACGCGGCTACCCGAACATGGCGGCAAATTAATGGAGCACGCAACAAACCGCTACGATTGCGGCATCCGAATGAGAGTGCACCTTGGATAGCCGATCTTGCTGATCTTATGTCACGGGGTCAGGGAGAGAGGAAGGATCCTACTATGCAGATAAGCACTGTAGAGAAGTCCAGTATACAGTCCGTAATCAAAAGGGCAAAGGCAGGCAGCGAGGTCAAACGTGTCCGAGGTCGAGGCAGGCAGAATAGGAGCAAAACGGGTAAACAGATCCGAGGTCGTAGGCAGGTAGCGAGAATCGTGGTCAAAAACAGGCAAAGGTCGGTACACAAGGAATTCAAGATAATATAACGCAATCAGCACACCCAAAAAGTATTACACTTTGAACGGGTGAAGACAGGAGAGAAAAGTGGCGTTTAAATAGGAGAGTAATTGCAAACAGCTGTGTAGCGTACGCTACGTACGTTGCGTACGTCGCGTACGCTGCACAGGCTGAGTACGCTGCATAGATTGCGTACGCTGTGTAGATTGCGTACGCTGCGTAGATTGCGTACGCTGCGTACGCAGTGTACGCAGCGGTACGCCCGATGCGGACCTGCGCCGCGTCATACCCGCGTCCCCTTCGGTACGCGAGGGAGACGCACTGACGCGCCCACGGCAAGCAGACGCGGTCCCAGCAGAGGTAGAAGATGCGGGACCGCGACACCGCCGTGTGCGCACGGCGGGAACCGCAGCGACGGAGGAGTCGGGACCAGGCGAGGCAGCCCTGGCGTCAGAGGTAGGTACAGCGGCGCGCGTGACAGTACCCCCCCTCCAGGAGCGCGTCCCGAGCGAGACGGAGCCGGACGAAGAGGGTGGAGCGCATGAAACCGAGCGACACGAAGGGGAGCATGAATGAAGCGAGCGGGCACCCACGTCCGTTCCTCAGGACCGTACCCCTTCCAAGCCACGAGATACTGAAGGCCGTTACGAACCCTACGTGAATCAAGGATTCTGTCGACGACGTATTCCTCATGACCATGGACGGCAAGCGGGGCTGGAGGCTTGAATGGAACGGTAAACTGATTGGATACATAGGGTTTCAGCAGGGAGACATGGAAGGACCGCGGAATCCGCATGGTAGGTGGCAAGGCAAGGGACACCGTCACGTCGTTGAGCTTGGCACGAACGCGGAAAGGCCCAATAAAACGAGGCCCCAGGGTCCGGGAAGGTTGCCGCAAACGGATGTGTCGCGTAGATAACCAGACACGGTCGCCCACTTGATAGTCCGGAGGTGGAGTCCTCTTGGCATCAGCAAAGCGTTTATAGCGAAGTTGGGCTTTCAGGAGAACCTCCCGGAGTTTCTTCCAGTGAGCGTCCATGTCAGATACACGCTTGTCTACCGCGGGTACCATGGACGAGGAACGAGAAGACGGAGGAGGCAGTATGACAGGGTGATAGCCCAGGGCAGCAAAAAACGGGGTACATCCAATGGACTCATGCAGAGAGCCATTATAGGTCATCTCGGCGAGCGGCAAGAGAGACGACCAATTGTCCTGGCTATCGTTGCTGAACATTCGCAAGTATTGTTTGAGTGTTTGGTTAGTCTTTTCGGTTTGTCCATTGGTCTGCGGATGATAAGCAGTCGATAAGTGGAGTTGTATTCCGAGTCTCTGGCAGAGGTGTCTCCAATAGCGGGATATGAATTGTGTACCGCGATCGGACACCATGTGGAGCGGAAGACCGTGAAGACGGACGATGTGATTGATAAAAACATCGGCAAGTTGTGAAGAGGATGGCAGGCGTGGTAAGGCGACGAAATGAGCTTGCTTGGAAAAACGGTCGACGACCACCAAGACAGTCGTGTTACCCTGTGATTTGGGGAGATCCACGATAAAGTCCATCGACACGTGTGTCCAGGGAGCCGTGGGAACGGGAAGAGGATGCAGGAGACCTTGAGGTCGACTCCGAGAGGTCTTCTGGCATGCACAGGTGTGACAGGCGGCCAGATATGTTCGGACGTCTCTGGTGAGTGATGGCCACCAGAATGACCTGCGGATGCGGTATTCTGTCTTCCGGAACCCAGAATGACCAGCGAGGAAGGATTTATGTCCCCAGTGAAGAACATCCGTACGAAGACCGGGAGGAACGTAGAGGCGTCCCGGAGGAGGACGTTCAGAAGGCGGGATGGCCCTTTGGGACATACGGATCCTGCTCATCGTGCGTATGGACAGACTGGCAACAAGACGTGTGGATGGAATGATCGGTTCGTTGATGTGCTGATCCCTGTGGTTATCGTGTTGTCTAGAGAGGGCATCAGCTTTGATGTTTTTGGAGCCTGGTCTGTAGGTGATATAGTAATTGAACCGGTTGAAAAATAGCGACCACCGTGCTTGTCGAGGGCTTAATCTCTTGGCGTTCTCGATATACAGCAGGTTCTTGTGGTCTGTTAGGATGATCACGGGTTGTTCTGTACCCTCTAGAAGATGGCGCCACTCCTCAAGTGCCATTTTGATGGCTAGGAGTTCACGGTTACCGACGTCGTAATTCCGTTCGGCTGCGGAGAAACCCTTAGAAAAGAAGGCACATGGATGATATTTTGTGGTTTGATCATAGCGTTGCGTTAGGACAGCCCCTGCTCCGGTTTCGGATGCATCTACTTCCAGGAGAAACTGTTTGGTAGGATCCGGCCGACGTAACAGGGGAGCTGAGACAAAAGCTTGTTTTAGCCGTTCGAACGCCTGTCGGGCGTGTGTGGACCACTGAGACGGATCGGCTCCTTTTTTCGTCAAGGCGGTAATAGGGGCTGCTATGGTAGCGTAGTTTCTGATGAATCGCCTGTAATAATTAGCAAAGCCCAGGAACCTTTGGACGGCTTTGAGTGTTCTAGGGAGGGGCCAGGCTGTGATGGCCTCGAGTTTGGCAGGATCCATGTGAAGTCCTTCGGAGGAGACGATATAGCCAAGGAAGGGTAGACGTGTCTTCTCGAATAAGCATTTTTCAGCCTTGGCATACAACCCGTTCTCCCTTAGCCTTTGTAGAACAGCTCGTAGGTGGTGTCGATGTTTTTCGAGTGTTGGAGAATAAACGAGAATATCGTCCAAATACACGATGACATGAGATAAGAGCATGTCCCTGAAGACGTCATTTATGAAGGACTGAAATACTGCAGGGGCGTTGCATAACCCGAAGGGCATGACTTTATATTCATAGTGCCCGAAGCGGGTGTTGAAGGCCGTTTTCCATTCATGCCCGGACTTGATACGGATCAGATTGTAAGCACCCCTGAGGTCTAGCTTTGTGAAGTATTTGGCTCCTTTCAGGAGGTCGTAAATCTCTGTGATGAGAGGAAGGGGGTACCGGTTCTTTATGGTGATACGGTTTAACCCCCTATAATCGATGCATGGCCGTAGGGAACCCTCTTTCTTGGCCACGAAGAAAAATCCAGCTCCAGCAGGAGAAGAGGATGGGCGGATGAAGCCTTTGTCCAGGCTTTCTTGGATATAACGTTCCAGAGCTTTGTTCTCCGGTTCGGAGAGGGGATAAGTACGTCCCCGTGGCGGATCGGTTCCAGGCAACAGATCGATAGCACAATCGTAGGAACGGTGTGGTGGTAGCCTCTCCGCATCTTTTTTGGAGAATACATCCAGATAATCCCAGTAGTGTCTAGGTACTATGGTTTTGGGATCTGTGGGTGTGATCTCGAGGACGAGATTGAGTCGTCGACAAGGCATGACACAGGACTCTTGACAGTAATTGCTCCACGCTAGTATGTCTCCTTTTACCCAATCGATGTGTGGGTTGTGCTGTCGCAGCCAGGGATGTCCCAAGATTAGAGGGGCATGAGGAGACTTGATTATCTCAAACGTGAGCTGTTCCTGGTGGGTTACCCCTACCAGTAGGGTCAGAGGTACGGTTTCCTGTGTCACGAGTCCTGATCCCAGAAGTGAGCCATCAACGGAAGCAACCAGTGAGGGAGCTGTCTTGGTACGAAGCGGTATGTGCTGCTCCTTCGCCCACTGGTGATCCATGAATATGCCCGCAGCCCCGGAATCTATGAATGCGAGGGTGGCTACAACGTGTTCCTCCCAACGGATGGAGACGGGCACCGTCAGGCGTGTAGTGGGAGGAGAAGAAAAAGGATGTGTGCTTAGGTTGCCTTCTCCGGTGCAACCTAAGCGTTGTCTTTTACTGGTCTGCTGGGACAGGAGGATAACAGGTGATCAGCTCGGCCGCAGTATAGACAGAGCCCCTGTGTCCGTCTATGTTTCTTTTCGGCCTCAGTGAGGTGGCGCACTGTCCCTATCTCCATGGGTTCGTCGACCACGAAGGAGGAAGATGTGGCAGCCGAAGGCCTTGTGTAGCCGGAGGCGAGCGGTACTGGTCTTTTCCCACGGGAGTGTTCGTTCGCCCTTTCTTGGATACGTTTATCCACTCTGAGACAAAGGGCTATGAGATCCTCAAGATCCGCAGGGGTATCATGGAAGACGAGGGCGTCTTTGATCTTCTCATTGAGGCCTCGTCGGAAGGCTGCTTTGAGAGCGCCCTCTTCCCAGTTGGTTTCATGGGCCAGGGTGCGGAATTCCACCGTATACTGAGCCAAAGTTTTGTGGCCTTGTTGGATGTCAAGCAGTGAAGACTCCGCTGTTTCTTTACGACCTGGCGCATCGAAAACAGTCCGTACAGCTTCCATGAAAGCGGGGCAGTCCTCGAGGAGATAGGAATCCTGCTCCACGAGGGGAGAAGCCCACAGTAAGGCATCACCTTTGAGCAGCGA
The DNA here is from genome assembly GCF_027358695.1 of Spea bombifrons. Taxonomy (NCBI): domain Eukaryota; kingdom Metazoa; phylum Chordata; class Amphibia; order Anura; family Pelobatidae; genus Spea; species Spea bombifrons. The sequence goes on along the minus strand of NC_071096.1, from coordinate 16,921,019 downwards.
AATGATGAACGAGACCCTCTTGGAGGATGTCTGGAACGCCTGGGGGTGATTTCGGAAGTGGAGCATGCATTGATTAAGGAAGCCACGGCATTCCTTCGGATCTCCAGAATATTTGTCTGGCAGAGGGAGCCTGGCAACAGCACCTGTGTCCTCGTGATGAGCGTCTCTGTGATGGGGTGTTCCCACGGTTGGGAGAGACGTCAAAGAACGCAACAAGTCCGTCATGGCATCCACCTTCTGTTCCAGGGACTGTAGCTGGGTGGCTTGCGCCGCCAGACGCTGGTCCTGTAGGTCTTGGCGGGCTTGCAACCGCGCCATATCCGCGGGATCCATGTTAGGACCCGTTCAAAACTGTCACGGGGTCAGGGAGAGAGGAAGGATCCTACTATGCAGATAAGCACTGTAGAGAAGTCCAGTATACAGTCCGTAATCAAAAGGGCAAAGGCAGGCAGCGAGGTCAAACGTGTCCGAGGTCGAGGCAGGCAGAATAGGAGCAAAACGGGTAAACAGATCCGAGGTCGTAGGCAGGTAGCGAGAATCGTGGTCAAAAACAGGCAAAGGTCGGTACACAAGGAATTCAAGATAATATAACGCAATCAGCACACCCAAAAAGTATTACACTTTGAACGGGTGAAGACAGGAGAGAAAAGTGGCGTTTAAATAGGAGAGTAATTGCAAACAGCTGTGTAGCGTACGCTACGTACGTTGCGTACGTCGCGTACGCTGCACAGGCTGAGTACGCTGCATAGATTGCGTACGCTGCGTAGATTGCGTACGCTGCGTAGATTGCGTACGCCGCGTACGCAGTGTACGCAGCGGTACGCCCGATGCGGACCTGCGCCGCGTCATACCCGCGTCCCCTTCGGTACGCGAGGGAGACGCACTGACGCGCCCACGGCAAGCAGACGCGGTCCCAGCAGAGGTAGAAGATGCGGGACCGCGACACCGCCGTGTGCGCACGGCGGGAACCGCAGCGACGGAGGAGTCGGGACCAGGCGAGGCAGCCCTGGCGTCAGAGGTAGGTACAGCGGCGCGCGTGACATCTTACGGCGGAGATAACAGAGTACTAGAGACCCTTATCATACATCCTGACATACGACGACCGATGGAGCGGACTGGAGACTGAAATTAAACAAGACTGGAGACTGTAACTAAACGAGAGTCTGTTGAGGTGGTTGTGAAGCAGATGCGAATCGAGAGCTGCAGAAACCGCGTACTATATTACAACAAAGCATCTGAACTACAACATTTTACATAACTCTACATAAGAACAACCTAATACAGACACGCAATCAGTTAAGAACGCAGAAACTCGTTTCCAGTGAGTAATTATTAATATATAGTATATTTGAAATCTTTATTAACTGATCGGTATACAGTATATACGGGCAAATTGGATCCTCTTTTCTTTTTAACTCCATGCTATATTTATTGAAGTCATGAATGTCGTACAACGAGGATAGAAAACGCATCAGATTGATTGTACTGGAATACATTGACTAAGGGTCAGTTAAATGTTAAAATGGCTTCTCAAAAAAGATGACGCAAGATATAAAAAAAGGGAAAAGCGAGACTTTGATCCAAAAAAAGAAAAAAAGATCAGTACACTGTTCTCTCCGCAGGCTCCTAAAAACATGGAGGAATTGTTATGTTTATCTGATACCACTATAGACGAATTACATAGGCAATCTCTCAGCCCAAGCTCACAAAAATCTCAAATGATTACTAGAGACTATCTCCAACATTGTATGGAAATCCAACTTAACCTATTTAAAGAAGAGTTACTGAAACTAAATAATGAATGGAAAAATTAAAAAAATTGGAAGATAGCCTTAAAACATATGAGCAAAAACATGATTATCTAGAATTTGAGATAAGCTCTATAAAGGAAGAGCTTACAAAGAAAGATAACCTGATATGCACCTTAGAACAAAAATTAAATGAGGCTGAAGAAAGAGCACGAAGAAAAAAAACTAAGATTAAGAGGAATATCAGAAGAGATAAAACAAGATTAGACCAAATGACATAGACTTCACTTTCTTTTCTCATAGACATAAATGCTTCTCAAGGATAGACATAATATTGACAAAAGCTGAAACAGTAAATGATTGTAAAAATATTACTATAAATAATATTGTCTGGTCGGACCATGACTCTGTTTGTTTAGAAATTAATAAGAAATACAGACCGAGCCCCACGACCTTGGAGATTAGCGGATTCATTACTGTCATCTAAAGAAATATGTGAATACTTATTCCAGAAGTCCAAACAATATTTTCAGGAAAATCTGACGGACGATGTTAGTTTAGGAAATGTATGGGGAGCATACAAATGCTAATAATTAAAAAGACCGCACAAATAAGAACTAAAAATAAGAAAAATTTGTATATCTCCTTAAGTAATTTAAAAAGAAAATCTCCTCACGGAATCTCCTGATAATCTATCCATAATGAACATGATAAAAATTAAAAAGGAAATTCAAGAAGCGCTTTTCTCCAAAGCAAATTATAACATAATTAAAATGAAGCAAAAATTCTACTATGCAGGTAATAGAGCGGATAAAATGCTCTCCCATCAACTAAGAAAGCGCAATTTAAAAGCTAGAATATTAAAAATTAAAGATGGGAATAAGTATCTATATAGCCCTGAAGAGATTGCGCGGGCATTTGCTTCATTTTATTCATCTTTGTATAATCTACCTATTCAGAATCAAGATAACAATATCATTAAGAAATATCTTTTAGATTCTAGACTACCAAAAATCCTTGAGAATCAAGCGGAACTGCTAGATATGCAATTTAAGGAGAGTGAAGTATATAGAGCAATAAAGGCATTGAAGATTAATAAAGCGCCTGGACCAGATGGATTCACAGCCTTATTTTATAAAAAGCTTATTAAACTAATAGTGCCTCAATTAACCAATACGTTTAATGAAATAAAATTAAATAAGTGCTTCCCAAATGGTATGTTAGAAGCATCTATTCTTCCGATACTAAAACCGGGAAAAGATAGTACAATAATGGCCAATTTTAGACCAATATCACTTATCAATACGGATACGAAGATATATTCGGCCATTCTTGCTGAGCGTTTGAAATTGGTAATTCCCCAGTTAATACATAGGGATCAGACTGGTTTTGTAAAGGGTAGACATTCAAATGATAACACGCGCAAAATCATTGACCTCATAGAATATGTAACATCATATAAAATCCCAGCCGTATTCCTGGCCCTAGATGCCGAAAAGGCGTTTGATAGGGTCAACTGGCGCTTTATGGTAGAGACCCTGCGTTCGTTCGGTTTTGGCGAAGGGTTTATAGACTCAGTTATGTCCCTATACACAAAACCAACTGCTAGAGTGATAGGACAGGGGTTTACTTCACAGTGGTTTGGTATTCATAATGGTACTGGGCAGGGTTATCCCCTAGCACCTCTATTATACATCCTCACTATCGAACCTCTAGCATCTAGGATCAGGAATAATGGAGAAATTAAGGGAGATTTGGTAAACAAAATCAGTCTTTACACAGATGACGTCTTGATTTCCTTATATGACCCAGTAAAATCTCTAAAAGTACTGATGGGAGAAATTTCAACCTTTAGTAAAATATCTAACTATCTAACAGATATTTCCGGACCCATTAGAACTCAATTGGAGGAAGAATATGATTTTGTCTGGGGAACGGATAAAATAGAATACCTAGGAATTATAATCCCAATTAAAATTTCTTGTATTAATGAGAACAATTATAGTAAACTACGGGATGAATTACTAAAGCATATAGCGAGTTGGAAGGGGTTATTTGTATCTTGGCTAGGGAGAATGAATATTGTTAGATCTTATATAATCCCTAAGTGGTTGTACCTACTTAGGATGATACCAATTAGACTCCCAATGCCTTGGATACAAACATTTAAAAAAAAACATAGAAAGTTTGATATGGGCATTAAAAAAACCTAGGATTGCAAGGAAAATCTTATATGCGAGTAAAAGAAATGGCGGCTTTAATGTTCCAAGTTTGGGGAGATAAGTCCAAGCTAGCATGTTAACCCATATTCTAAAACTACAATACAAATTTAGTCACAATGAAGCATGGTTCCTTATAGAACAAGAATTAATAGGAATGACTAATTTAGAATGCCTTATGTGGCAGCGTTATGATAGATCAATTAATGTGACTAAAACCCTCCCCATTACAATCAAGAGTACCATGGAACACATTTAAACGTAGTATAGGTATGAAAAACAAAATCATTCCTACAGCCCCATTAGAAATCCTTCAGACTAATATTCCCCAGTTGAGTCTTAGGAATTGGAGTGGATTTAGAAACAAAAGAATTAATGATATACTACATTTAAGAGATATAAAACCGTTTCAACAACTCTCCGGGGAGTTTAATTTTGGCAATATAGAATTCTACAATGTATTAAGAATTAGATATTATATAAGGTCAAATTTATTTTCTGGTAAAATATCGATAATAAATCGTCAGATTAACGAATTGTTTTCACTGTTTTCAAGTGTTTAAAGAGGTGCTACCTGTTAATGGAGGAAATTGAATCCCTAAAATGTCTCCCACTGTCTGAATATGATAGAAATACATTATAAAATTATGTTCCGTTGGTATCTGACCCCGATTAAATTAGCTAAATATCATCAGAAATACTCTCCAGTGTGCTGGAGATCTAATAAGGAACTTTTAGACAAATATGGTGGGACTGCAGTGAGATTTTACAGTCTTGGAAGGATTTATTTGCATTCATTTCCATAACTATTGACACATATATTATCATGACCCCTGATAAAGCACTATTGCATTTAGGTTTGTCTAATTTAACATTTAACTAAAGAGCCTTAGTAATACAGTGCCTCCTGGCAATGAAGATATGTATTGCGAGGAAATGGCAACAAAAAACAATAATACCTATCGAAAATGTAATTAGTCAAATAAAGTATCAATGTTTAATGGAGCAAGGCTTTTTCCAAGCACAACAGAGAATACATAAATTCAATAAGATTTGGAAACCCTGGCTTGATAAATATCCTATTACATAAAACCTATAAAACGGGAAAAGGGAGGAGAAGAAATAGGAAATAAGAGAAGGAAATAAAAAGGAAGGAAAGGGAGGGGAAAAAAAGGAAAAGAGAAAGGAAAAAAAAAAAGGGGAAAAAGAGACAAACATACATATATATCCAATTATAAAAAAAAATTCAGTTTCTATTGTTTTCCTTTTAGTCACATGACGAATAATTGTTCCTAGGAATTTATAACAAAGAATGACCATGAAGAAGGATATGCATAAGAATCGGTATAAGGAACAGTGGAGTATGGCTGGAGTGTATGTTGGTGTGAATGAGGGGCCTAAAGATCTCTTAAACACTTAGGCCTTTTTAGACTGTATGAGACGCCGTGATCTTGTCGTAGCGACACTAGGGCATTACGATGCATATAAATTTGCACTCTAATTATATTCAGGCAATATGGTGTACATTTATGTATATTCTGTTGCTAATGAATCACGATGTAATTTTTTTCACTTTGTATATTACTTATGTTTGTATACTTACGTTTATAATAAAAAAAAATAAAAGAATAGACACAGGGGACACTTGTCAGTGCAAATAAAGGCTCATAAAAATGGTGCACCAAAAAAATCTAAAAAGCAGTAAATGTAAAAAAAAATCTAAAAAAATACAAAAGTGGAGCGGGAACAAAAAAAAACAACAAATGAAAAATGGGCAGCTGTGTGGTACAGCTTGAAGCAGTTACCAAGGCAGAGTGCAGGTTCTCCAGGCTTATCTGGACAGTAGAACGTGGTGTCCTTTCTTTGCCCCCTGCTGTAGCATACCCTGCATCTTTTTTTGGGGGACTCTGTTTCTTCTTTGTAGGAGGAAGTCTAAAAATAAAATGGGTAGCCCCAATTCTGCTAGACTATCACCGCCCGGGGAACAGGTGCATCTTGGTACGAGATACCCGAAATAACTTGAAGCTGAAACGGCAAAAAAGACATTCCGGGATTTGCTTTTTTGTGTAACAAAAAAAGTGTTGTAGGTTGCAATTTCCATGAGATAAATTGCAACCATCTTGTACCAAGCCTTTGCCTTCCTCATTAGGAGGTAGGGCTGTAGGAGTTGATCTGACAGATCAACTCCAGCCATGTTCTTATTATAGGCCCTGATGCACACTGGCTTTCTAGTGAACCCGGCTCTGCCACGGACAGAAACCTCCACAGTTCTCTCTTCGTGGATGGTGCTCAGCATGCACACTTCTTTTCTGTCCATGAACTTCAATGCCAAGAGCTCCTCTTGATGTAGAACTGAGGTCTCCCCCTTTCGTCGGGTTTGTGCCAGATCTTGTGGAAAACCCACGCGGTTCTTTCTTATAGTACCGCAAGCTACTGTGTCAAAACAACACAGCAGCTTGAACAAAGGGACGCTAGTATAAAAGTTGTCAACATACAAGTGGTAGCCTTTGTTTATAAGGGGGAATATTAGGTCCCAAACAATCTTGGCACTGGTTCCCAGATGCTCTGGGCAACCTGGAGGGTCAAGGTGGTTATCCCTTCCCTCGTATACCCGGAAAGCCTGAGTATACCCAGTCTCGCTCTTGCAGAGCTTATACAATTTTATTCCATACCTGGAGCGCTTGGAAGGAATATACTGCCTGAATCCCAACCTTCCTTCATCCACGCAGATAACCCTTCCAGGTGTAGATCTCCCAAGACATCTTCTCCCAAAACAATCTGCACAAACTGCAGTGGGGTGAATCCTGTAACATCAATATTGATGCCAGGAATTGCAGTAAAGGGAGGGATAGCTGGCTTATACCTATTAGGTGCTACCCACTCCTCAGGTGCCCTGCCACCACTACTTGTGGCAGCGGACCCAGCAGCCACAGATACATCACTAGATATATCTATGAACTGACCAACGTCAGTGGCCTCAGAATCTGAGGCCAAAAATGCATACGCCTCCTCCGCAGTATACCTGCGCTGCATCATTAACCCCTAGCCGGTAAAATGAAAAAGAAAAAACAAATATATATATATATATATAAAAAAAAAAAAAACAGTAAGCTAAAAGGTGCTAAAAATAATATAACAATATAAAATAAACCCTGAAAAAATGTGGAAAAAAAATAAAAGGGCACAAACAGCAAAAAAGTGCTGATGTGCAATATCACTGCCTATGCAGTGATCAATAGTAAGGAAGGGGTTAAATAAAGGGGGCTCTTATAAGAGCCTTTTTGGGGATTTTTAATTTTTTTTTATAATATTTTATGAAAGTTTACCTGCTTTATCACGATCTGTCTCTCTCCCTCACTAAAAGCAATTGATGGAGGGAGGCAGATCTTTACCGGTCAAAGTAAATGTTAATAAACATTGCCTTTGACCGAGCAAATCAAGATCACTCTCCTGAGTGATCTTTAGGCTTGGGGTGTCAATCACTGGATGCTGATGGCATCCAGCAACACCCCCTGAGTGACTAAAGTGATTTGTAATCGCTTCTGAGGCTATTGCCAGGAGAAGGGCAGCGCTATCTTTGAAGGTAAGGTAAGCATGGCGGCGCCCTGCCGCTAGAAACTTTGTTTAAGAAACGATCAAAGGTCGTTTTTTCCACTGAGTTGGTGTTCTTGAAATGCCTCGATATCAGCATGTGAGCTGAGAGGTTTCCCAAGAATTTGTTTAAGTATCTCTTTTGTTTTATGTTATTAGCAAATGTTTTGTGTATGTTATGTTTTACAACCTGTAACAGTGACCTAATTTAATATACCGGATTTACTCGATTATAAGACGACCCTAATTATAAGACGACCCCCCAAAATCTGAATATTAATTTAGGAAAAAAAAGAAAAAGCCTGAATATAAGACGACCCTGTAGGAAAAAAGTTTTACCAGTAAATGTTAATTCATGTAAACTATGTAAACTATTTTTTTAAATAATAGCTATGATTGAGTAAAATATTTTGTTTTTAATTCCTTTTATTTTCCAACCTGCCCCCCAGTTATGCACATCTGCTTGTCACTCTGCCCCATAAATGCCTTATACCCCCTATGCCACTGTGTCCCATGATATGCCTTTTAACCCTCTAAATGCCACTGTGTCCCATGATATGCCTTTTAACCCTCTATATGCCACTGTGCCCCATGATATGCCTTTTTGTTATAATTTATTTGTATATAAACATATAAATATAAACATACATCATAAAAAAAGTATGAGGGGAAAAAAATATATATATATATAAATTTCCAATACAATTCATATTCATTCTGAATCCAAAAATTCAAATTGCAATTTACGCTTCAGTTTTATAATATAGAGTAATCGTATTTTCACTATTCATACAATAAACTGAAATATAAGCCTTCAGAAGTATCAAACAGGCCGAAATCTGTAATGGATCAAAGCTAGTTTACTTATTTTATGATATGCCTTTTGACCCCCTATGTGCCACTCTTCCTCCAGAAATGCCTTATACCCCTATATGCCACTCTGGCATTTAGGGGGTTAAAAGGCATATTATGGGGCAGAGTGGCATATAGGGAGGTATAAGGCATTTCAGGAGGCAGAGTGGCATTAAGGGGGTTAAAAGACATCTCATAGAGCACTCTACCTACAGAAATGCCTTATGCCCCCCACTTAACACCCCCCCAAAAAAACAAAAAACTTACCGGTGCTTCTGACTCCCGGTGTGTTGTCTGGCCAGCGTGTACACGTCTACGCGATTCGCGTAGTCAACTTCCGCTGCAGCTGGAAGGAGGTGCGGTTAGCTGCGAGGGTTGTCTGCGTCCATCGCGCAGACCTTCCCCGGCTAAGTTGGGGGTGGGGGGTTTTGAGTAAGGGGAGACAGGAGGATCCAGGTCCCGTGCAGCTTTGCGGGGGATCTGGATCTTAGTCAGACCTATTTGCTCTGAAAAAAACCTCGTCTTATAATCGAGCAAATACGGTAAATATCCATTTTTCTATACGCTTGCATTTGTGCTTTATTCATCACACATTCCCTAAAAGAAACACCCTGTAAGAGGGTCATAATTTCTTACACATAGAGGCTAGAAGCCTCCACTAAGAGGGTCTCCACAAGCTTCCAGGATATCCTATAGCCTGTTTTTACGTGTATCAGACTCCACCAAGAGGGCCACAACAGGTTTCCTGTGACTCCTACTGCTAGGAACAGATGATCTCTGCCGAACACTGGAACCTGGAGTGTGCTGGTAAGTGACATGAACCTTATTGACTATATACAAACGATTGGTACATTGAGAAGTTGCTTTTTCCCAGTCTAAGACATTATGACCCACTTACAGGGGTATTCTTTAGGGAATGTGTGACGAATAAAGCACAAAGGCAAGTGAATAGAAAAATGTATATTGAAATTGAATTAGGTCACTGGTGCAGGTGATAAAATATTTAACACACACAGAACATTTGATAACAATACAAAACAAAAATGCTACTTGAGCATCATCAAAATGATGTCATTCGTTCTATTTATACTTAATATACTTAATAGAAATACTTATACTTAATCGTTGGGAAACCTCTCAGCTCACAGCATTCTCCTGGGTGCCATCTTGCACATCTTGGTTCTGAATGTCCTGACCCAGAAAACTTCCGTTCACTGCTCTCTCCTTACTTAGACTGACTCATACAGACCATAACTAGTTATCCCAGAATCCTTTGTGCCTCCCAGAAAGTGGTTCACCCAACCCCTCTTTCCAGAGAGTTCTCATAAAATCCATGATAAATAGTCTATGTGAAAATACAACACTTTTGCTTTAGTTGTCTGACCACCTGGAAAATATCCCATCTCTGTTGGAGCCTTTAATTCCAAATCCTTTGTAGTGCATTACTATGCAAATGACCTTACATTATAAAACCAGATAGCTTCCCTTAAACATACACACATCTTCTCAAGAAGGTTGCAAGGAGCGGACTGAAGTTGGAGAATGCATCAACAGGCAGTGGCAGTTGTAGCTACATAAAGAAACAGTTAGCTCTAGTTACTGAGAGCTTCTTTTTCCTGCCAATCCCTGATGACGCTACAGGTAGAACCCCTCCTCCATACCTAAAAGCCCCTCCCAGAGAGCCCCAGTGAACAACAAGGACTACACAACAAACCGAAAAACAATGCAAAAAAACTTTATTCACAGAAAGGGAGTTTACACTTATGAATAAAGGATCAACAATTTTTGCCATATTATAATTTAACCTTTTTAGGTAAATTATCTTTTTATTGAAACAGATTGACATCACGGTATAAAGCAAATACATAAAAAAGGAAATATAAAAGGGGTACATATACATCTCTATACAAGAAAACATACAATTTGAAAAAATCTCCAAGTAAATACAACAAGGTGTAGCAGTGTAAAGTATATAAACAGACAAATGCGGACAACATCTTGTGAAAGCCCCTGCCACCGCACCTGGAAAGAGGAGAAGAAAAAAAAATATATATATAATAAATATAATGGGGGGAGCAAAGGAGAGGGACAGGTTAGGAGACTAAATAGAGACAAGTAAGTGTTAGAATCAGAGCAGAAAGGTAAAACAGTGATGAGCAGAGATGGGGTGAAGTGAAGTGTAAGAGAGCAAAGAGAGAGGAAGGGGGAAAGGGAGGTAGTCCGCACACCTTGGGTGGAAGTGGACCTAGAGCCAGTGGGGTCTACCTATCACTATTCTAGGAGCTCTGCTAGAACCGTAGAGGATTGGAAGGCCATCCAGCATGCCCAAACCCCTGTATAAGCTTCCATCCTATCAGAGGACAAGTGGACTAGTTCTTCTATCACCCTGGTCTCCTCCACCCGGGATACCCAGTGACTGAAGGAAGGGGCCTACATGAAAAGCCATGTGGGCTATGCCAGGAACAATGGGATATCAGGAACTCCATGAAGAAGGAGGAGGGGCAGAGGAGACTGGAAGGAGATGAAGGAAGCAGCATGGCAGAAGCTAAGAGAGCTGCGAAAGTTTGCCAGAGAAAAAGTATGAAATAGAAAGTTGCTCTTCCATCTTGGGCTATTTAAGTGTCAAGAAGCTAGGACTAGTTTAGTGCCTAGTATTGTAACTAAAAATTAGAGCTACTACTGAAAGAATCCTTTAAAGTCTTCTATATGATCCTGGTATCTAGAGCCATTTTGGAAACTGAGCACCAAAGGAGTCATTTGATATGCTGATACTCTCTGAAGTTAAGTACATATGTTATTAGAATATAATTGTTGACTGTCTGTAACTTTGTTATGGTAACCTTTTTCGATATATTGTTTTTACCGCTAGAGGTATTAATAAAGTATATCATTATATATCATAACATCTGTTGGTATTCGTCTTTACATAATTTAACTGTTTTCCTGAATCAAATTTATTGTTGTATTGTTAGATGTGTTTTGTCTAAATTGTGTATTTAAATATTAGCATAATTTTGCATAAAACAGGGGCCTCAGGATGTTTCCAGTATAAAGGAATTAGACAACGAGCAGCATTAAGAAGGTGACGTATAATAGAACGTTTCATAGATGTCAAAGATCTGAGTGAAGAAGGAGGCCAAAACTCGGGAGGGCGGGATGGTCTGTCCAGTCACCTCTTCTATACAGCGAAAAAACTCCTATCCAAAAAGGCTGGAGCCGACTACAGCTCCACCAGATATGTAAGTATGTGCCAGCTTCCTCGCCACACTTCCAACAGGTCGGATCACTCCCCGGAAAGATTCTTCTAACAGCCACAAGAGTCTTATACCACATGGATAATACCCTTGTAGACATTTTCCTGAATTTTCGAGGCAATGAAGCTGTCACGGCTAGCTATCGGATAACCGGACACATAGGGTGTAGGTGTGCAAGGGTTAATGATACCAGCCCTTTGGTCACTCACTTAACCTTTAAACGCACCACAAAAACCCACACCAGACTGGTAATACATTGCTACCACCAAGTTATGTGTTTAAGCGGACTGCAGCTTATGGACGCTTCGGTAACGCCTGATACCACACTGAACCGATTATAAATGCATAAAATCCAATTAAAGTAACACAATTAAGTAACGTGGTTTATTCCAGCTTTCTCGGAAGACAGAGTTCGGTAAGAGCACAGAGACGGAAACTGGATTAATATATAGTTTAATCTGACGAATGTCACAGTGCTTATGTACAAAAATATGCGCAAAGGTGATAACAATTTAGTATATAATACAGTTAGTAAAAATAAAACAAGGAGAAATACAGAAAAACCTAATTATACAAAACCAATTTAGGTCATCTCAATGTACTTGTTGAATTTGAGGATTTTCAGTGATGTTCCAAATCCATAGAAAGTTTCAGGAGAGATTCTAAAAGAAGTTCTCAGAGAGGTTCTAGGAGAGGTTCACTGATTCTCCAAAAAACAGTCAACTGTATCCCCTGGTGAGATGTTCTGCCCCTCCAGTGTCACATAGAGATGTCCCAGGCCTAGCCCTTAGTATCTCACACACACCCATATACTCTTAACATACATCTGTTAAGATTGACAGATCTCATTGTATCCTCAAGACGACTCAAACCCAGCGTAGAAGACCATCACCCTAAATTTCATACCATAGGGGAGGCACCACCAATGGTCACTGAGGCTGAACCTGAATGAATCTATGGCAGGGCTCTGGTATGTAAAAGGTGTTGGCCAGTCTGAGTGGCTTAAGACGGCAAGTTGTTGGTTAGGTTAACCCTTCCAATGCCAAACCCCTCTGTTAGCCCTAGACAGGCTCTGCATGACAGAAGCATTTGTGCGCTGGGGTGCAAACCTTCTCCGATTGATGATCAGAGAGAGACTCCCCGAGAGCTTCCTCCCAGGACCCCATAAATGAAAAAAGACGTAAATAACCTAAAATCACGTGTGGTGTATATAGTGAACAAATGATATAATACTTCCCTGATAAGACTGCAGCAACCCAAAAAAACGAACACTCCTCCTCAGGGTGTGAAAACTCCAACAAACCAGACAATAATGGGGCGCAGATACATATAAGGAAAAAGATAAATAATAAAAATGATCAAGTTACAGAGGATGTGTCCATCAATAACATGCGCTACGTAGTAGAAATCCCACCTGGGGTATCGTCTCCTGTCTAGTAAGCTGCTCAAAAGCAGTTAGGCCCCTTGTTAAATGATGTTTACCCGGAAGAAAGGAAATGTAACACGCAATCTGAGTGAAGCTAAAGCATAGTATGTCCAGGGGTAGGGACGGCCCTTTCGAAAACAAGAGGAGCATCACGATCCCATACAACAGACAGGGATGACTCACGGGACATGCTGAGCGATTCAAGGAACCCTCCCTCCACCCCCGGAAAGAAGTCCAAGTTGCCCGCAATGGGAGTCAACGAAGATGGAAAAGGCGAAAGAACTCCTCCAATCCGTCACCACATCCCCAAAGTGGCATGCACAAAGGGGTTAGAGCAGAGCGAGGACTGGATACCCCCAGGGCAGAGCCACATGCAAGTAGGTAAGGGAAACGGCGTGGAGACCTGTTCCATCTCGATCCATTTCTTCCATTCTAGTACGCGTTGCAACTGTGTAGCGCTGTAATAGCCAAGAAAATCGGGAAAGCAAGGCCTCCTTTGTCCTTTGGTCAGATGAGAACAGCCTAGCAAAACCTGGGACTTTTCCCCCTCCAAACAAATCGAGTTATTAAGGTGCAGAGCTCCGTAAAGAACGCCTTCAAGATGAAAATAGGTAATGTCTGAAAAAGATATAACACCCTCGGGAGAATATTCATCTTAATCACATTAAACTTGCCGTGCCAAGAACCATGAGGAATAGCCCAGCGTTGCAGGTCACATCTTAATTGTTTCACTAGTCTGGGGAAATTTTCCCGATAAATCGTGGTTAAATCTCTCGGGACCCAGACACCCAAATACTTTATGCTATCACGGTACCCCCTGTAGAGGAATGAACCCCTAACCGCCTGCGCATCGTTTGGGCAATCACAATCCTATCATGCCCAGGCATACACAGATTCCAGCATGTAATGGCTAACTTAGCATGATAGGAGTGTGATTGCCGTTATATATATATATATATATATATATATATATATATATATATATTAATAATATTGTTATTGAATTTTTCTGTCAAATTTTAATAAAAGTGTGGTTGGACCAAAATTGGACAAAAAAACCCCCAAAAAACAATAAACCATATATTATATATATTTCTAACAGCAATCAGGCAGACAGTACATGCTAGAACCTGGCCATGATAGGAATGTGATTACAGCCTCCCTATGCCATGCTATCCCCCCCACACTTACACATCCATGCTATCACACACACACTCATTCACAAACATTCATTCACAAACATTCAGCATAAACTACATAACACCCATCACACACTTACTATTCCACTCTCACTGAATGTTTTCCTACCTTTTCTCTGTCACTTTTCCTCCTCTTGGCTCTTCTTCTGTGTTCTGTCCTTCCAGTGCAGTGAGTGCAGGAGGCGGTGGGCGTGGCTTCAGTGTTGTGCGCCGGGATATGACAGCAAATCCCGACGCACAGCATCAGTTGCTGCGCACTTCGCAAGGGAGCAGGATCAGAGGTCTGCATTAACCGAGCCTGCTCCTCTAGAGACAGACATTACTGTCGATGGGAACAGGTCAGTCCGTGGATGCTGTAGTAATCCCCGACAGCCTGCAGGAAAGGTTCAAGTGAAAGGGCAAACAGGAGGGGAGATAGGGGACAGCCCTGTTGCGCACCATTTCGAATTGGAAAGGATTCTGTGAGAGCTCCGTTCAGTCGAACACGCGCAGAAGGGGACAAATATAAGGAAATGATCCAGTGGAGCCAGAATTGACCAAAGCCCAAGGTCCGGAGGGTCTGGAATGTAAAGGGCACCTGCAAGTGTCTCCAAAAGACCCGATAATATCCAAGGGGGTACCCATCTGGACCCAGAGCTTTCCCAGTTACCATAGATTTCATGGCGGCCGACACTTCCTCAATTGTAATCTCACGCTCCAGATCTTCCAATTGGTCAGCAGAAAATTGGATGAGTGACCCACATCCGAATTCGCATTCTCCAGAAAGAAGTGTTCCAGCTGATTGGTAATTGCCTGGATCGTGTCAACGTCAGACAGTGTAAGATATACGTAAGGTTGGGTAGGAGGTGGAGCCCGGTAAGCAGGATAACAAACAGCAAATGTTCCACAGTAGGAGCTGATCCACTAAATGGAGCGTCGGTCAGAGTACGAGCCAAAATTCAGGGCAATAGGGAGACAGCAAGTCCATATAACAATAGCCAGGTTCGGTAAACAAGAGGTCAGGAAACACCGTTTAGTAGCCAAGGTCGGGATTGGAGAAGGCAGCAGAGTCACAGGAATAGCCAGGTTCGGTACCCAGGATATCAGGAAATATCATAAAGCAAACGAATAGGAGCACAACTCGGCACAATAACTGAGCACTGAGCACAGCTCAGGGGTCATTTTCGGTTTTGGCTAAGTGAACCCTGAATGTTTTGGTCCAGAATTTTCATTTTAGTTCATCCCTAGAATAAATCTAGGGAATCCTGAATTTGTAGTCGCAAAACTTTCTAGGCCCAGAAATCAGTGAGAGGAAGAGTAAAGGTTTTGTGTCATTTACTTTATTTTAATCTGCATATTTTATTAAAGGCCATATTTTTTGTCACAGTGAAAAATGAGTGCGGCCCGCGCACGTATACAATTCTGATGAAGTGGCCCACTGCAGAAAAAACTTGGACACCCCTGTTCTATATCATCACACACACAACACCAGCTATATTCTAACATACCATTCAGGGACCTTATTGGAGAACAGTAATAGTTTTTATACTCATTTGCTTTAGGTTGTAAAGGGTACACAACCTTATCTCAATACCAGTTCTCATTTGGTCCTACCCTCTATATTGTTGAGCTACCTATTGTGTTTACACTTGAGAGACGTGTTGTCGGTGGGCCTCTAAGGATGGAGAAAACACCAGGATGTCATCCAAGTAGACGATGACGTAATGGTCGAGGATGTCGCAAAATATATCATTAATGAAATGTTGGAATGTGGCAGGAGCGTTACACAATCCAAATGGCATCACCAGATATTCAAAGTGGCCATATCGACATCTAAACGCTGTTTTCCGCTCGTCCCCTTTACGGATTCCCAATAGATTGTACGCCCCCCGTAAGTCTATTTTAGTGAAAACCTTGGCTGTCTGGACATGTTCAAGTAATTCAACTGTTTTTCACCGTTATATTATTTAATTCCCGATAATCAACACAGGGTCGTAGTCCCCTGTCTTTTTTATGGACGAAAAAGATACCTGCTCCAGCAGGTGAGGTCGAGGGTCGTATAAATCCCTTAGCGAGACTGTCATTAATGTATTCTTTTAGTGCTGTGAGTTCAGGTTCCGCCAAATGATATATACGGCCAAATGGAATGGCAGCTTCAGGATACAGTTCTATGGGACAGTCATAAGAACGGTAAGGGGGGAGTCTCTCAGCCCCCTTTTTCTTAAATACATCTTTAAAATGTTTATAAGGTAAGGGTAATTCTTGGGGAGAAGTGGTGAGGTGGGTGAGGCAGATAGCCGTCTTCTTCAGACAGGTCAGATTACAATGTGAGGAAGTGAAACGAAAAACTCCTGTCTCCCAGTTAATAGAGGAATTGTGGGTTCTTAGCCACGGGAGGCCCAGGATGACAGGAGATATGGGAGAGGGTAAGACGTGAAAACGGATAGTCTCTGAATGTCCCTCTCCAATCTTGAGCAGCAAGGAATCATGGGACTGGTCTTCAGAGGGCTGCCATCGACGAGCTGGATAGAAATTGGGAGCTTCTTACGACGAGTCGGTATGGAGAGTGACTGTACAATATCATAGTCCAGGAAATTGCCACTAGCTCCAGAGTCGACCATAGCCCGGAGGTTGATGGATCTTTTATTCCACCTTGGAAAAACGAACACGAGTTCTGCAGTCTTTGTATACGTGACCAGCACGACCACAATACAGACAAAGTCCCAAGGATCTGCGTCGTTCTTTTTCAGCAGGAGACAGCGGTCCTCGGATGATGCCTATCTGCATTGGTTCTTCAGGTGGGAGATGAGATCCTGTCGCAGAAGTTGAAGCAGGAGTCCAGGGATTACTGACAGATTTACGTTCTAATCTCCTCTCTCTTAGACGGTGGTCGATCTGGTGGCCAGCTTGATGAAATCTTATAACCCGACGAGGATAGAAGTGCGAGCTAGCTCATCCTTAACCATCTCTGATAATCCCCAACGGAATTGATCGTGGAGGGCCGACTCATTCCAGGTAGACTCGAGGGCCAGCCGCCTGAATTCCGTGATATAATCTTCCACAGGCCTTCTCCCTTGTTTGAGGGATCTTAGGGTAGTAGTAGCTGAGGATGTTCTGTAAGGGTCATCATAGAGCGTGTCGAGCACCTGACGGAAAGAAGACCAGAAGTCGAGGATAGAGCTTTGGCTGTGGAGAAGGTGGTGAGCCCACATTTGGGGTTCGTCTGACAGGAGGGAAATCACGGTGTGAACCTTGGTATAATCTGAAGTATAGGTCCTTGGTTTTAAATTAAACAGTATCTGATATGAAGTAATGAAGGTACGATATTTGGAGGGGTTGCCCAAAAATCTCTCCGGAAGGGGAACCTGTGGTTCCATGGAGGAGGCCCCCTCCAGAAGGGGAGCTGGAGGAGCTGCTGCTGGTTCAGCGGGAGCATTCTGATGTAACTGGATCAGATGCATTTGTTGTCTCAGCTGATTCTGACTCGCTTGGAGCTCTTGAAGGGACTGAGTCATTGCGGTCATCTGTTGAGTAAGTGTGGATATGGCGTCATTTAATCCTGCGGCCTCCATAATGGCTCAGTTATTATGTAAGATATACGTAAGGTTGGGTAGGAGGTGGAGCCCGGTAAGCAGGATAACAAACAGCAAATGTTCCACAGTAGGAGCTGATCCACTAAATGGAGCGTCGGTCAGGGTACGAGCCAAAATTCAGGGCAACAGAGAGACAGCAAGTCCATATAACAATAGCCAGGTTCGGTACACAAGAGGTCAGGAAATAAAAAAGTATAAAGAACAATACTCCACAGCTGTAGCCCACATTTATGAGAAAAACCAATTGTGGCCATCTGCAAAGTAATGCAGATTTATCCCCAAAAGCAACCCAGTCAACCTTCCCACCCACCACACAAAAAGAAAATGCTGTTATGCGCCCACAGCCCAAGATCCACCCACCTCCCTCCACGTCAACACCCAAATGCTGTAAACAGAGCCGGCCTTAAGTGTTCTGGTGCCCTGTGCGGACTACTCCTCTGGTGCCTCGTTCTCACTACCCCCCCTGCCCCTTCTCGCTACCCCCCTCCTCTGCCCCTTCTCACTATCCCCCCCTGCCCCTTCTAACTACCCCCCCCCTGCCCCTTCTAACTATCTACTCCCTCTCCCTACTTCTCATTATCCTCACTTACCTTGTTACCGGACTCCTGCGGTGGGAGCGGGAGGCATCCGTCTACCCGCTCTGCCGCGGTCCCAGCATTTCATGTTGAGCGCCGGAAAATGACATATGAGTTACGGAGAGTGAGGGGTGCCAAGCGGTTGCTGAAAACTTCACCGATCGGCGCCCCTGCTCGGGACTGAAATTAAAGCATCGTTTTTGGGTTTTTTTTGTAAACTTTATTTAACATAAAGGAGTCCTGGGCAGGCGCCCCTGCTGCTATGGCGCCCTGTGCGGCCGCACAGGTCGCACACCCCTAAAGCCGGCCCTGGCCCCTAAATTAACCCTAAAGACCTCATTCACCATAACTGCCCCTAAATTAACCCTAAAGACCCTATTAACCATAACTGCCCCTAAATTAACCCTAAAGACCCCATCAACCATACCAATTTATGACGGTAATTTATCTGGAGTACATGCAATTAATGCTTGTGTGGTATATAATTATTTTTGAGTTGTAATATAATTTAAGTTCTACATTTTGGATCTGCAATAAACATTTACAAAAATGTCCCTTTCTTCAGTTCCTAGCTGCCAGTTAATATTGAACTTCATTGGGGGTTATCCCTTTATTGTAGCTGCATCAGGATAGGGATATCACAATATGATTATATTAATTTACTAAGTAAAAAAGATTTACGCAGTTTACATACACATGGCTTTATTTGAATAACAATGTATATTTAGTGGGTATAGTTATATGTACGTTTAATATATGGACTAGGGCAGTGATGGCGAACCTATGACACGCGTGGAAGAACGAAGGGGGAGGTGGCGGGCACGTGCAGTAGCGTACCTGGCGGGGGGGGCGGTCCGCACCGGGTGCCGCTCATCAGGGGGGTGCCAACTTGCCGGCACCCGGCACACCCTCCAGAGACGGACGGTAATGTCCGCCGCTGGAGGAGCAGGCTCGCAAGGGAGCGGTATCGGAGGTCTTTAACAGACCACCGGCTCCCTTGAGTGATTTTAAGCCGGTTCAAGGATCTCCCTTGAACCCGGCTTAAAATCACTCAAGGGAGCCGGAGGTCTGTTAAAGACCTCCGATACCGCTCCCTTGCGATCCGCGCGGCAACAGCTGTTGTGCGCCGGGGTTTGTTGTCAGATCCCGGCGCACAACACTGAAGCCGCGCCCACCGCTGTCCGTGCCCTCTGAACCCCGTGCCCTCGGAAGAAGACAGAAGAACTGAAGAAGAAAAGAGGAGCGAAGAGCAGGAAAAGGAGCTGTTAGGAGAAAAGAGGAAAGGTAGGAAAGCATACAGTGAGAGTGGATTGGTGTATGTGTGTGGATTGGTGTATGTGTGTGGATTGGTGTATGTGTGTGGATTGGTATGTGTGTGGATTGGTATGTGTGTGTGGATTGGTGTATGTGTGTGGATTGGTGTATGTGTGTGGATTGGTGTATGTGTGTGGATTGGTATGTGTGTGGATTGGTGTATGTGTGTGTGGATTGGTGTATGTGTGGATTGGTATGTGTGTGGATTGGTGTATGTGTGTGGATTGGTGTATGTGTGTGGATTGGTGTATGTGTGTGGATTGGTATGTGTGTGGATTGGTGTATGTGTGTGGATTGGTGTATGCGTGTGGATTGGTATATGTGTGGATTGGTATGTGTGTGGATTGGTGTATGTGTGGATTGGTGTATGTGTGTGGATTGGTATGTGTGTGTGGATTGGTGTATATGTGTGGATTGGTGTGTGTGGATTAGTATATGTGTGTGGATTGGTATGTGTGTGGATTGGTATATATGTGTGGATTGGTATGCGTGTGGATTGGTATGTGTGGATTGGTAAGTGTGTGAGAGTGATGGGTGTTATGCTGTACCATTTCCAATGTATTTTTCATTATATAATTATGCTCTAAAGTACATCATAACTCCCATCACGCTATACTGTTCCATACAGTGGCAGAGCTGGGAGACAGAGGCCTTGCACCCCCACCGCAGGACTCCTGAAAGGTAAGTAGTTACTAAGCAGGTATGTTAAATAATTTGTTTTTTGGTTTATTAAATACAATTATATATTGCAATTATACATTTTTGTAGTTTAAACTATAAATTGCACAAAATTATGTTTTTTTGTCGAAGTGACACACCACGCGAGTTATGCTCGATTTTTGACACACCGTGCCAAAAAGGTTGCCCATCACTGGACTAGGGAATCAGGGATAAGCTGCTGGGAGGAGCTGTGGTTCTTTTGCCTGCAGGCAGGAGGAGTCATAGACTCTAATGAAATGGGCGGGTCCAATCATCAGTATGACTTCAGGGAGGGACTGGGATAGAGCCCTGCGTGGGACTGCTTTTTTAATCCCGCTCCCTCCCGCTGATTTTTTGTCCAATCCCGGCCGCTCACGCAATGTGTGTGTTCCGCTCCTGCCACATATGTGGTCAATCACGCCCACATTCTTACCGGAACTGCAGATTACCTGCGCAGTCCTGCGATGCTGCCTTCGTGTTGCTCCCTCAGAGCGTCTCTTCTCTTGTTGCGCCGAGGAACATGGCGGAGTCACGGGACGTGACATAACATCACGTGACTCCACTGGGTTCCTGGGTGGAGCAAGAGAAGAGACACTGTGAGGGAGCAGCGCTAAGGCAGCTTTGCGGGACTACCGGGACCCGCAGGTACAGTGTCTGGCCGCCTGCACATCCCAGTGCAGTCCTCTAGACTGGGAAGTAATAACTCCTGTGAGTCACACCAAGTGATCCAAAGAATCGGATCATTTCCACGCCTCAAAATGATCCGAATCACTTTGCTGATCCGAACTTCCCATCACTAATAGTGATCAAGTTAATTACACCAATCTTTACAAAATCAGCCACTACTTGCAAAATGCTATTTTCAGCAGCATACACCAGCCTACGGAAAATCTGAGCTCACTTATGACTAGTCGATTTAAACAATGGCGATCCGGTCCTAATTGAAGTAGCCTCCTTATACCCTGAGCTGGTTATGTTCGTGAGATATTTACACTATTATTTGAATCGTTCCTAAAGCATTTCTTTCTCGGAAACGATACCATTTATTGGCTAACTGAGAGTATAATCGGCAATTAAACTCTCAGTTAGCCAATAAATGGTATCATTTTAACTATACTTTTCTCAACGGCTCTCCAAAACACACTTACATCATAGGGCGTGAAAATTTGCCGGAAGTATTTGCAACTGGTCTAAACCAGTTTGAAGAACGGCTCTTTATACGTTATATAAATTTTACTGCAGATATCCCTGCGCTTTCATTGGAGAGAAGCCATTTTGTTTCAGCAAGTCACTGATACAAAACTATTGTTGTATTTTAGGAAGTATCACTAACCTAATACATAATTTCAAACGCAGATATTTAATATATTATCCAACGCTAAATAAAATATCACTAGATTCATTGTAAGCGTAAATAAACATCCATAAATGGGTTCTACTTTGTTTCGTGACCTGAACTGCAGCGGCATGATACATTAGTGATGTAAATTCCATGCGTCACAATAGGAGGTTATAAGAACACCCTCCCCCTCAATACACACGTCACAATACAACGGATTTGTTGCTGAACGGACAATAGCACGGCTACTGAGGAAGGCGTAATGCTGGGCGCTTCTTCGCATCGACTCTCTTTAGTTTTATATTCGCGTGTTTCGTTCTCTGGTATTTTACAGGCTCCATAGGCACCATAAGATTTTGTAAGAAATCTGCTTATTTATGTTTGTCAGCGGTGTACACCAGGCTAATGTTATAAGGTACAAACAAAATCAGTTTTTGCCGCCTTTTAGTATAGAGCACCTCGGTAACTGGGTGGCTACACCTTATGTGACCCCATAGTAAAACCGCGGCCTATACGAGCTGCATGAAGAAATTATTCTGTGCACGATAGTGGGTTGAGGGAGGGGATTCAGAGGAAGAGAGAGACGAAGTAGTAAGCTGTCTGTGCTGTATCCCGTTACCGTGTGACGTATGGTTTTCATGTGTAGTGTAGGTATATGGTTTTAGAGTGAATATGTTACGCGTGTATAGTGTTGCGTGAGTGCTTTTATCAGGGGTGATGTTACTATTAGTGTAGCCTGGGAGAGGTGAACAGTGATGTGTGGGGCCTGCAAATGCCAAGGGCCGATTAGGGACGACCCTGCATAAAATAATTCACTTTTGCTTTGCCGTACTCAGTGTTTTGTTCGAAATCAATCTATGTGCAATATGCCGACCTCCCTTGCTCTATACAGCATCTATATATAGATATATACTTGCTTTAGAGTCAGTATAAATACAAGGCTACGCCTTGTTTCAACTAAACAAGATGTGGGCGGTACTATGTTATCTGGTTTCCTGCTAGTGACGGACGTCGGCCATGTTAGAATTCTAGGCCCTTGTACTTATTAGCATGGTGTAGCTCACGCGTTTCTTGGAATTTTATTTCATATATTTCTTATGGTCACCTTTGCATTTGATTTCAAATTAACAGTGTAACAGTTGCTTATTAATGCGCATGCTATGTGGTTTAAGCCTGTGGAGCCTTAAAATAGTAGATGGAGTATTTTTTGTTGAAAGGTGTGTTTTCAGACATTTGACTGGATGCCTCGTTGGATTCATATGGACAAAATGGACTTTTAATTGACTTCAGCATCCAACAACTGAAAGTGAAGGCCTGTGCCAGCTAAGAATCCGTCCAAAAACATAATACCTTGTAAAATTGTTGCATGTTTGTGGGGTGGAATATTTGTCTGAAAATATTTAGTTCACCATGTCGATGTCAGATTTCAGGATGTTACATTTTCTTTGTGAAGTTTTCAGCGTTGACGCGCTTCCCCCCTCACATCCCATTTTAACTATCAAACAAACTTTTAAGATTTTTATCTGTAATCACATAGCCATTTTCTTTACTTCTGTCAGCGGAAAGCATCTCATAGCGAAATCCTAACCAACTTGGAAGATTCTACATCCTCTGGATGGCCATATGCTGTCTCAGCACTTTGGTAAGCATGCCGTGCACCCCAACTGCAAGGCTGCTGATCTTGCTACCAACCATCTCTCCTCTGTGTCTTTATAGAGAACTTTATTGGTAAGCATGTGTTCACAAATTATGCATATTGATTTTAAACCTCCAGAATCCCCCTTTGAGTGCTGTGCGAATAAACATAAAATACTAAGACTTTACTATCATGTTTTTTGCTGCCATAGAATACAAAGGGGTTTCCTCACAATTCCCACACAACTTCTTTTAAGCTAATATACATTGGACCCCTCTGTCTGATCCCATAATCTTTTTAGGCATCCATTTCTCGGATTATGGACAAATTAAATCTACATTAAAGAATTCAAGTCATTACAGCTATTAACAGTACTATCAATGGGGTTTCTAGCATTGTGTGAAATACAGATCTGCAGGTGGGAAGGCATTTTTAAGTGGACTGAGTAAGTCAGAGCATAGTTTAAAAAATAAGTAGAAAATGAACTTACATGCATTCATAGTCATTTTTTCTAGTTAAGTTCAAAATGTATTTGCTACTGTAATGTTGTTCTATATTCCCAATATGTTGAATGTAACCTGTAAAATTGTAACATTTGTAACTTTTTCCTATGGAGTTATTTTTCAAAAGTAGGTGTTTTCTCTGACTCATGGGCTTCTGCATATACTGTATGTATTTCCAAGTAAGAGCATACTTTGGTATGTTTTTGCTAAACCTAACTGTAAATTATGTATTGTAAATGCATTTGTTTGAATTAAACTGTAAACAATGCCTGTTTCCATGTTTTATTGCAGTGTTTGGATATGCATATTTACTGGTGTATATCTTTTAGAAAAGCTTTGGAGTATCCTGAACAGAATTGTTCATAAGGTTTGCGAATAGTCCTGGCCCAGTGTTCCCATAGATGAGAAGTACACTATCTACCAGGCATGTAGGAATGGCTAATTGTGTGGGTCTTTGTTTTTCTGAAGAATCTTTGGTTTCATTTCCATGGGCAGGTTTCCTCAATGGAGGTGGTGAAACGACAGCACTAAAGTGGGCAGCGACACTGGCAGATAAGTCTGTGGAAAGGTTACACTGATGCATGTATTACACTAGTCAAGTATATGATCTATACCTAGTTTTGACATGGGGCTTACACATCTTAATGGGTGTATTTTTAGTTTGAATTCAAGGAGTAATTCTTAGACAACCATTAACTTTGGAGAGAGGCCAGGCTACACAATTAATTATTTGTGTGTAAATCTTATTTTCCTTGATTACAATTAGTGTTGCCGAAGATTGATACATGTCTGTCCTGTAAAACATTTTACACAATCCAGTACACAAACATTTTCAATATTCAAACGGGGCTGTGCATCAAAATTCAGGTGAATTGATATCGACTTGGGAAAATAGCACAAACAGAACAATATTGGCATAGAAAATCAATTACAGATTTCTTTTCCTTTTTTCTGGTCTCACCATGGCACAAATCCTGTTGAATGACTTGCAACAAGTAACCTCTTCTGCATATCAATGATTTCAAGTATGACATTATTCTGTATGGTTTCCTGGGTCATTAGGAAGGACATCAAAGGTATGCACCTAAATTACTGTTTACATGCATTTGTCAGACTTATGCACAACTGAGAGAGGGATTGAGTCTATTAGATTGCATGGTCTATGCTACAGAAGTGCTTGTTTCTGAATATTTAAACTTTAAATCTTTCGACATACTAAATTAAGATGACCTATTAGATGCAACCAGTTTGAGTGCAACTTCGAGGCTATAGGAAATCCATCACACAGTGTCTGTATAATGTAGTGCATAATAGTCAGAAAATGCAGTGGATGCTGGAGGTCCTTTGGGACTTTGTGGAACCTGCAGTAGCATAATCATGATATATTATATCATACCAACCTTGGTAAACTAAAAATCATTATGTGTAGAGGGCTGTTGTAACGTTTGGCAACTTACTATGGTTTGGACAAATATGCTGTGTGAAGTAGAATTTTTGGAGAGCAGCTTCACAATATGCCATTTAGCCAAGGTGGTTTACTACCACCTTACAAGCACTTTCTCAATTGTCTTAAATGTTTACTAGTGGTACAAGCATTGTTATACCTTGAATACAAAAACATACAAATGGAGTTACCTGTGTTACCTGTAGTCTTCACCTCTCAGACCCAAAACCACCTACGAACCCAGCGTTTGGAGGAAAGGTTGGATGATACCATTCTACATGTGCGCGTACACTCCACTGTATCTATGCATTTACTTTTATAAAATATTTACCCCGTTTTTAATATTAACCAGAGTTAAACTGAACTGCAAAACGGTGATAGGGCAGCTCATAAGCTATGAGCAGTTACCCATGGTAGAAACATCAAAATTAAGATGCTAATTTTGGAGAGACTTAAAATTGTAACCAGAATAAAAAAATTGACCCACTCACTTTGATTTTTCCTAGAGAATTAGCTGACCTGAAACATTGTGCCATTAATTTTAACAGTACCCAATGTGCAGTATATGTGTGTATGTATACAAACCCTGTATGTGGAAAGACAAATATAAAATAAAAACCAAAAAGATTTAGAGGAACGGCAAAGAGGATTAAGAAAAAAAATTCCTTCTCAGACACCAGGTTTTAAGATTTTAATAAAATTAGCACATTTGTTGAATCTTGCGATTTACATTGGTAGTGGTACATCACTAATTGCCTTGTTATGTATTGATCTCATTTCATTTAAATGTTACATGGAATTGTGCACCCTAACACCTCGAAGTGGGAAAAGTTAGTTTGGTCTCTTGTTTGTGCGGGGATTGTTGATATGCTTCCTTTAACAGATGTGTTCAAGAGACATCTGTCCACAAGGCACAGGCAAAGCCATGAGTAAAAATTATATTAAAAAAACAACTACGGTTTATCCAACGTATTTGGATATGGGGGTATCACTTGTGAACATTTTAACCCATCAGGTACATAGAAGACAGCTTCAAGGCACAAAGTTTCTCAGTCGTAAGACATTTTGATTACGTATGTTCCACAATAAAGCCCATGTGATTTCGGATTAAAATAGGAAGACATTTAGAAGTTGTGTATGCGGAAGGAAAGGCCTGTGTGTCTATTGCTTTACTCGACAGATGTCGCAGCCTTGTCTTGTGGAAAAGTGAATCTTGGGCAACGGTTTTCATCAGGTGTAAGGTAAGCAAAATGATATCGCTTGAATAGTTTCGGGATCCACACAGATTGAGAGGAGCAGCAAAGAAAGTGAAGAAAAAAGTTTGTACCATCTTATGCCTTCTCTATCAGATCCCTTCAAGAGACAAAATATCGGACCTTTGCTGCCTAGGAAGACCTCGATAATAGGTGTTACCTTTGAACCTTGAGACCCGTGAATCATTTAGACGCAAAGGGTTTGGACAGAAAACACTGCTAATTTGAAATGTATAGGGTGAGGGGAAAGTTGTCTCTGCTTTGTGATTCACAGGTGGCAGACCATTATGACCCGAGTCAGTCTTTGAGAGGTGTGTTTTTTTTTTTTCTTATTCCTTTCTTCCATTTCATGACTGTTGCAACAATGTATTTGGATATGGGGGTATCTCTTGTGAACATTTTAACCCATCAGGTACATAGAAGACGGCTTCAAGGCACAAAGCTTCTCAGTCGTAAGACATTTTGATTATGTATGTTCCACAATAAAGCCCATGTGATTTAGGATTAACGTAGGAAGACGTTTAGAAGTTGTGTATGTGGAAGGAAAGGCCTGTGTGTCTATTGCTTTACTCGACAGATGTCGCAGCGTTGTCTTGTGGAAAAGTGAATCTTGGGCAACAGGGTTGTCAGCAGGTGTAAGGTAATCAAAATGATCTCGCTTGAACAGTTTCAGGATCCACATAGATCGAGAGGAGCAGCAAAGGAAGTGAAGAAAAACGTTTGTACCATCTTATGCCTTCTCTATCAGATCCCTTCAAGAGACAAAATATCGGACCTTTGCTGCCTAGGAAGACCTTGATAATAGGTGTTACTTTTGAACCTTGAGACCCGTGAATCATTGAGACGCAGAGGGTTTGGACAGAAAACACTGCTAATTTGAAATGTATAGGGTGAAGGGAAAGTTGTCTCTGCTTTGTGATTCACAGATGGCAGAGCATTATGACCAGAGTCAGTCTTGGAGAGGTGTGTTTTTTTTTCTTATTCCTTTCATGACTGTTGCAACAATGTATTTGTATATGGTGGTATCTCTTGTGAACATTTTAACCCATCAGGTACATAGAAGACGGCTTCAAGACACAAAGCTTCTCAGTCGTAATACTTTTTGATTATGTATGTTCTACAATAAAACCCATGTGATTTAGGATTAATGTAATAAGACATTTAGAAGTTGTGTATGTGGAAGGAAAGGCCTGTGTGTCTATTGCTTTACTCGACAGATGTCGCAGCCTTGTCTTGTGGAAAAGTGAATCTTGGGCAACAGGGTTGTCAGCAGGTGTAAGGTAAGCAAAATGATCTTGCTTGAATAGTTTCAGGATCCACACAGATTGAGAGGAGCAGCAAAGAAAGTGAAGAAAAAAGTTTGTACCATCTTATGTAGGAAGACATTTGGAAGTTGTGTTCGCGGAAGGAAAGGCCTGTGTGTCTATTGCTTTTTTCGACAGATGTAGCAGCCTTGTCTTGTGGAAAAGTGAATCTTGGGCAATAGGGTTTTCAGCAGGTGTAAGGTAAGCAAAATGATCTCGCTTGAATGGTTTCAGGATCCACAAAGATTGAGAGGAGCGGCAAAGGAAGTGCAGAAAAAAGTTTGTACCATCTTATGTAGGAAGACATCTGGAAGTTGTGTTCGCGGAAGGAAAGGCCTATGTGTCTATTGCTTTACTCGACAGATGTGGCAGCCTTGTCTTGTGGAAAAGTGAATCTTGGGCAATAGGGTTTTCAGCAGGTGTAAGGTAAGCAAAATGATCTCGCTTGAATGGTTTCAGGATCCACAAAGATTGAGAGGAGCAGCAAAGAAAGTGAAGAAAAAAGTTTGTACCATCTTATGCCTTCTCTATCAGATCCCTTCAAGACACAAAATATCGGACCTTTGCTGCCTAGGAAGACCTTGATTATAGTTGTTACCTTTTAACCTTGAGACTCGTCAATCATTGAGACGCAAAGGGTTTGGACAGAAAACACTGCTAATTTGAAATGTATAGGGTGAAGGGAAAGTTGTCTCTCTGCTTTGTGTTTCACAGGTGGCAGACCATTATGACCCGAGTCAGTCTTGGAGAGGTGTGTTTTTTTTCTTATTGCTTTCATGACTGTTGCAACAATGTATTTGGATATGGTGGTATCTCTTGTGAACATTTTAACCCATCAGGTACATAGAAGACGGCTTCAAGACACAAAGCTTCTCAGTCGTAAGACTTTTTGATTATGTATGTTCTACAATAAAGCCTGTGTGATTTAGGATTAACGTAGGAAGACGTTTAGAAGTTGTGTATGTGGAAGGAAAGGCCTGTGTGTCTATTGCTTTACTCGACAGATGTCGCAGCCTTGTCTTGTGGAAAAGTGAATCTTGGGCAACAGGGTTGTCAGCAGGTGTAAGGTAAGCAAAATGATCTCGCTTGAATAGTTTCAGGATCCACATAGATTGAGAGGAGCAGCAAAGAAAGTGAAGAAAAAAGTTTGTACCATCTTATGTAGGAAGACATTTGGAAGTTGTGTTCGCGGAAGGAAAGGCCTGTGTGTCTATTGCTTTTTTCGACAGATGTAGCAGCCTTGTCTTGTGGAAAAGTGAATCTTGGGCAACAGGGTTTTCAGCAGGTGTAAGGTAAGCAAAATGAGCTCTCTTGAATAGTTTCAGGATCCACAAAGAAAGTGAAGAAAAAAGTTTGTACCATCTCCTCAATCGGCATGTTTAGGAAGCTTTGTTTAGCGGTATTTGAAAAGAAGGTTCTTTGGGGAATTGAACAGATAGAGGAGACATGAATGGATATTGTTTCTGAGATGATGGCAAAAGCCAGTGTATCTTGTACTCAACACATGTGGCAGCAGTGTTCTGGGAGAGATGTGTCCCATGCCCTAAATATTAGAGCGTTGTGAGGTAAGCAGATTGTACTGTTAGGATCTCTTTCACAAGTCACTTTATTTAATTTGGAGCAACAAAGTTGATGGTAGGCATCACACGCTACACAGTCTGGTTTTTGCTGTAATTCCTTTTCAAAATCCCTTCTCTCATTTCATCACAAAATGATGTGCACCCAAACATGTGTACCTAACATTTCAAAAGGTCCATGAATTGTCAGTTGTGTCTCTTGTTTGTGCGGGGAATGTTCTTATGCCTTCTCTATCAGATCCCTTCAAGAGACAAAATATCGGACCTTTGCTACCTAGGAAGACCTCGATAATAGGTGTTACCTTTGAACCTTGAGACCCGTGAATCATTTAGACGCAAAAGGTTTGGACAGAAAACACTGCTAATTTGAAATGTATATGGTGAGGGGAAAGTTGTCTCTGCTTTGTGATTCACAGGTGGCAGACCATTATGACCCGAGTCAGTCTTTGAGAGGTGTGTTTTTTTTCTTATTGCTTTCATGACTGTTGCAACAATGTATTTGGATATGGGGGTATCTCTTGTGAGCATTTTAACCCATCAGGTACATAGAAGACAGCTTCAAGGCACAAAGCTTCTCAGTTGTAAGACATTTTTATTATGTATGTTCCACAATAAAGCCCATGTGATTTAGGATTGAAATAGGAAGACATTTAGAAGTTGTGTATGTGGAAGGAAAGGCATGTGTGCCTATTGCTTTACTCGACAGATGTCGCAGCCTTGTCTTGTGGAAAAGTGAATCTTGGGCAACAGGGTTTTCAGAAGGTGTGAGGTAAGCAAAATGATCTCGCTTGAATGGTTTCAGGATCCACAAAGATTTAGAGGAGCAGCAAAGAAAGTGAAAAAGAAAGTGTGTACCATCTTATGTAGGAAGACATTTGGAAGTTGTGTTTGCGGAAGGAAAGAAAGGCCTGTGTGTCTTTTGCTTTACTCGACAGATGTCGCAGCCTTGTCTTGTGGAAAAGTGAATCTTGGGCAACAGGGATTTCAGCAGGTGTAAGGTAAGCAAAATGATGTTGCTTGAATAGTTTCAGGATCCACACAGATTGAGAGGAGCAGCAAAGAAAGTGAAGAAAAAAGTTTGTACCATCTTATGTAGGAAGACATTTGGAAGTTGTGTTTGCGGAAGGAAAGAAAGTCCTGTGTGTCTATTGCTTTACTCGACAGATGTCGCAGCCTTGTCTTGTGGAAAAGTGAATCTTGGGCAACAGGGTTTTCAGAAGGTGTAAGGTAAGCAAAATGACCTCGCTTGAATGGTTTCAGGATCCACAAAGATTGAGAGGAGCGGCAAAGAAAGTGAAGAAGAAAGTGTGTACCATCTTATGTAGGAAGACATTTGGAAGTTGTGTTTGCGGAAGGAAAGAAAGGCCTGTGTGTCTATTGCTTTACTCGACAGATGTCGCAGCCTTGTCTTGTGGAAAAGTGAATCTTGGGCAACAGGGATTTCAGCAGGTGTAAGGTAAGCAAAATTATCTTGCTTGAATAGTTTCAGGATCCACACAGATTGAGAGGAGCAGCAAAGAAAGTGAAGAAAAAAGTTTGTACCATCTTATGTCGGAAGACATTTGGAAGTTGTGTTTGCGGAAGGAAAGGCCTGTGTGTCTATTGCTTTACTCGACAGATGTCGCAGCCTTGTCTTGTGGAAAAGTGAATCTTGGGCAACAGGGTTTTCAGCAGGTGTAAGGTAAGCAAAATGAGCTCTCTTGAATAGTTTCAGGATCCACAAAGATCGAGAGGAGCAGCAAAGAAAGTGAAGAAAAAAGTTTGTACCATCTCCTCAATCGGCATTTTTAGGAAGCTTTGTTTAGCGGTATTTGAAAAGAAGGTTCTTTGGGGAATTGAACAGATAGAGGAGAGATGAATGGATATTGTTTCTGAGATGATGGCAAAAGCCTGTGTATCTTGTACTCAACACATGTGGCAGCAGTGTTCTGGGAGAGATGTGTCCCATGCCCTAAATATTAGAGCGTTGTGAGGTAAGCAGATTGTACTGTTATGATCTCTTTCACAAGTCACTTTATTTAATTTGGAGCAACAAAGTTGATGGTAGGCATCACACGCTACACAGTCTGGTTTTTGCTGTAATTCCTTTTGAAAATGCCTTCTCTCATTTCATCACAAAATGATGTGCACCCTAACATGTGTGCCTAACATTTCAAAAGGTCCATGAATTGTCAGTTGTGTCTCTTGTTTGTGCGGGGAATGTTCTTATGCCTTCTCTATCAGATCCCTTCAAGAGACAAAATATCGGACCTTTGCTGCCTAGGAAGACCTCGATAATAGGTGTTACCTTTGAACCTTGAGACCCGTGAATCATTTAGACGCAAAAGGTTTGGACAGAAAACACTGCTAATTTGAAATGTATATGGTGAGGGGAAAGTTGTCTCTCTGCTTTGTGATTCACAGGTGGCAGACCATTATGACCCGAGTCAGTCTTTGAGAAGTGTGTTTTTTTTCTTATTGCTTTCATGACTGTTGCAACAATGTATTTGGATATGGGGGTATCTCTTTTGAACATTTTAACCCATCAGGTACATAGAAGACGGCTTCAAGGCACAAAGCTTCTCAGTTGTAAGACATTTTGATTATGTATGTTCCACAATAAAGCCCATGTGATTTAGGATTGAAATAGGAAGACATTTAGAAGTTGTGTATGTGGAAGGAAAGGCATGTGTGCCTATTGCTTTACTCGACAGATGTCGCAGCCTTGTCTTGTGGAAAAGTGAATCTTGGGCAACAGGGTTTTCAGAAGGTTTAAGGTAAGCAAAATGATCTCGCTTGAATGGTTTCAGGATCCACAAAGATTGAGAGGAGCGGCAAAGAAAGTGCAGAAAATTTTTTGTACCATCTTATGTAGGAAGACATTCGGAAGTTGTGTTCGCGGAAGGAAAGGCCTGTTTGTCTATTGCTTTACTCGACAGATGTCGCAGCCTTGTCTTGTGGAAAAGTGAATCTTGGGCAACAGGGTTTTCAGAAGGTGTGAGGTAAGCAAAATGATCTCGCTTGAATGGTTTCAGGATCCACAAAGATTTAGAGGAGCAGCAAAGAAAGTGAAAAAGAAAGTGTGTACCATCTTATGTAGGAAGACATTTGGAAGTTGTGTTTGCGGAAGGAAAGAAAGGCCTGTGTGTCTATTGCTTTACTCGACAGATGTCGCAGCCTTGTCTTGTGGAAAAGTGAATCTTGGGCAACAGGGATTTCAGCAGGTGTAAGGTAAGCAAAATGATCTTGCTTGAATAGTTTCAGGATCCACACAGATTGAGAGGAGCAGCAAAGAAAGTGAAGAAAAAAGTTTGTACCATCTTATGTAGGAAGACATTTGGAAGTTGTGTTTGCGGAAGGAAAGAAAGGCCTGTGTGTCTATTGCTTTACTCGACAGATGTCGCAGCCTTGTCTTGTGGAAAAGTGAATCTTGGGCAACAGGGTTTTCAGAAGGTGTAAGGTAAGCAAAATGACCTCGCTTGAATGGTTTCAGGATCCACAAAGATTGAGAGGATCGACAAAGAAAGTGAAGAAGAAAGTGTGTACCATCTTATGTAGGAAGACATTTGGAAGTTGTGTTTGCGGAAGGAAAGAAAGGCCTGTGTGTCTATTGCTTTACTCGACAGATGTCGCAGCCTTGTCTTGTGGAAAAGTGAATCTTGGGCAACAGGGATTTCAGCAGGTGTAAGGTAAGCAAAATGATCTTGCTTGAATAGTTTCAGGATCCACACAGATTGAGAGGAGCAGCAAAGAAAGTGAAGAAAAAAGTTTGTACCATCTTATGTCGGAAGACATTTGGAAGTTGTGTTCGCGGAAGGAAAGGCCTGTGTGTCTATTGCTTTACTCGACAGATGTAGCAGCCTTGTCTTGTGGAAAAGTGAATCTTGGGCAATAGGGTTTTCAGCAGGTGTAAGGTAAGCAAAATGAGCTCTCTTGAATAGTTTCAGGATCCACAAAGATCGAGAGGAGCAGCAAAGAAAGTGAAGAAAAAAGTTTGTACCATCTCCTCAATCGGCATGTTTAGGAAGCTTTGTTTAGCGGTATTTGAAAAGAAGGTTCTTTGGGTAATTGAACAGATAGAGGAGACATGAATGGATATTGTTTCTGAGATGATGGCAAAAGCCAGTGTATCTTGTACTCAACACATGTGGCAGCAGTGTTCTGGGAGAGATGTGTCCCATGCCCTAAATATTAGAGCGTTGTGAGGTAAGCAGATTGTACTGTTATGATCTCTTTCACAAGTCACTTTATTTAATTTGGAGCAACAAAGTTGATGGTAGGCATCACACGCTACACAGTCTGGTTTTTGCTGTAATTCCTTTTGAAAATGCCTTCTCTCATTTCATCACAAAATGATGTGCACCCTAACATGTGTACCTAACATTTCAAAAGGTCCATGAATTGTCAGTTGTGTCTCTTGTTTGTGCGGGAAATGTTCTTATGCCTTCTCTATCAGATCCCTTCAAGAGACAAAATATCGGACCTTTGCTGCCTAGGAAGACCTCGATAATAGGTGTTACCTTTGAACCTTGAGACCCGTGAATCATTTAGACGCAAAAGGTTTGGACAGAAAACACTGCTAATTTGAAATGTATATGGTGAGGGGAAAGTTGTCTCTCTGCTTTGTGATTCACAGGTGGCAGACCATTATGACCCGAGTCAGTCTTTGAGAGGTGTGTTTTTTTTCTTATTGCTTTCATGACTGTTGCAACAATGTATTTGGATATGGGGGTATCGCTTGTGAACATTTTAACCCATCAGGTACATAGAAGACGGCTTCAAGGCACAAAGCTTCTCAGTTGTAAGACATTTTGATTATGTATGTTCCACAATAAAGCCCATGTGATTTAGGATTGAAATAGGAAGACATTTAGAAGTTGTGTATGTGGAAGGAAAGGCATGTGTGCCTATTGCTTTAGTCGACAGATGTCGCAGCCTTGTCTTGTGGAAAAGTGAATCTTGGGCAACAAGGTTTTCAGAAGGTGTAAGGTAAGCAAAATGATCTCGCTTGAATGGTTTCAAGATCCACAAAGATTGAGAGGAGCGGCAAAGAAAGTGCAGAAAAAAGTTTGTACCATCTTATGTAGGAAGACATTTGGAAGTTGTGTTCGTGGAAGGAAAGGCCTGTGTGTCTATTGCTTTACTCGACAGATGTCGCAGCCTTGTCTTGTGGAAAAGTGAATCTTGGGCAACAGGGTTTTCAGAAGGTGTAAGGTAAGCAAAATGATCTCGCTTGAATGGTTTCAGGATCCACAAAGATTTAGAGGAGCAGCAAAGAAAGTGAAGAAGAAAGTGTGTACCATCTTATGTAGGAAGACATTTGGAAGTTGTGTTTGCGGAAGGAAAGAAAGGCCTGTGTGTCTATTGCTTTACTCGACAGATGTCGCAGCCTTGTCTTGTGGAAAAGTGAATCTTGGGCAACAGGGTTTTCAGCAGGTGTAAGGTAAGCAAAATGATCTCGCTGGAATGGTTTCAGGATCCACACATATTGAGAGGAGCAGCAAAGAAAGTGAAGAAAAGAGTTTGTACCATCTTATGTCGGAAGACATTTGGAAGTTGTGTTTGCGGAAGGAAAGAAAGGCCTGTGTGTCTATTGCTTTACTCGACAGATGTCGCAGCCTTGTCTTGTGGAAAAGTGAATCTTGGGCAACAGGGATTTCAGCAGGTGTAAGGTAAGCAAAATGATCTTGCTTGAATAGTTTCAGGATCCACACAGATTGAGAGGAGCAGCAAAGAAAGTGAAGAAAAAAGTTTGTACCATCTTATGTAGGAACACAATTGGAAGTTGTGTTTGCAGAAGGAAAGGCCTGTGTGTCTATTGCTTTACTCGACAGATGTCGCAGCCTTGTCTTGTGGAAAAGTGAATCTTGGGCAACAGGGTTTTCAGAAGGTGTAAGGTAAGCAAAATGATCTCGCTTGAATGGTTTCAGGATCCACAAAGATTGAGAGGAGCAGCAAAGAAAGTGAAGAAAAAAGTTTGTACCATCTTATGCCTTCTCTATCAGATCCCTTCAAGACACAAAATATCGGACCTTTGCTGTCTAGGAAGACCTTGATTATAGTTGTTACCTTTGAACCTTGAGACTCGTCAATCATTGAGACGCAAAGGGTTTGGACAGAAAACACTGCTAATTTGAAATGTATAGGGTGAAGGGAAAGTTGTCTCTCTGCTTTGTGTTTCACTGGTGGCAGACCATTATGACCCGAGTCAGTCTTGGAGAGGTGTGTTTTTTTTGTAATAGCTTTCATGACTGTTGCAACAATGTATTTGGATATGGTGGTATCTCTTGTGAACATTTTAACCCATCAGGTACATAGAAGACGGCTTCAAGATACAAAACTTCTCAGTCGTAAGACTTTTTGATTATGTATGTTCTACAATAAAGCCTGTGTGATTTAGGATTAACGTAGGAAGACGTTTAGAAGTTGTGTATGTGGAAGGAAAGGCCTGTGTGTCTATTGCTTTACTCGACAGATGTCGCAGCCTTGTCTTGTGGAAAAGTGAATCTTGGGCAACAGCGTTGTCAGCAGGTGTAAGGTAAGCAAAATGATCTCGCTTGAATAGTTTCAGGATCCACATAGATTGAGAGGAGCAGCAAAGAAAGTGAAGAAAAAAGTTTGTACCATCTTATGTAGGAAGACATTTGGAAGTTGTGTTCGCGGAAGGAAAGGCCTGTGTGTCTATTGCTTTTTTCGACAGATGTAGCAGCCTTGTCTTGTGGAAAAGTGAATCTTGGGCAACAGGGTTTTCAGCAGGTGTAAGGTAAGCAAAATGAGCTCTCTTGAATAGTTTCAGGATCCACAAAGATCGAGAGGAGCAGCAAAGAAAGTGAAGAAAAAAGTTTGTACCATCTCCTCAATCGGCATGTTTAGGAAGCTTTGTTTAGCGGTATTTGAAAAGAAGGTTCTTTGGGGAATTGAACAGATAGAGGAGACATGAATGGATATTGTTTCTGAGATGATGGCAAAAGCCAGTGTATCTTGTACTCAACACATGTGGCAGCAGTGTTCTGGGAGAGATGTGTCCCATTCCCTAAATATTAGAGCGTTGTGAGGTAAGCAGATTGTACTGTTAGGATCTCTTTCACAAGTCACTTTATTTAATTTGGAGCAACAAAGTTGATGGTAGGCATCACACGCTACACAGTCTGGTTTTTGCTGTAATTCCTTTTCAAAATCCCTTCTCTCATTTCATCACAAAATGATGTGCACCCAAACATGTGTACCTAACATTTCAAAAGGTCCATGAATTGTCAGTTGTGTCTCT
The DNA here is from genome assembly GCF_027358695.1 of Spea bombifrons. Lineage (NCBI taxonomy): Eukaryota > Metazoa > Chordata > Amphibia > Anura > Pelobatidae > Spea > Spea bombifrons. The sequence continues at coordinate 16,884,268 of NC_071096.1, read as the reverse complement.
TGTTTGTGCGGGGAATGTTCTTATGCCTTCTCTATCAGATCCCTTCAAGAGACAAAATATCGGACCTTTGCTACCTAGGAAGACCTCGATAATAGGTGTTACCTTTGAACCTTGAGACCCGTGAATCATTTAGACGCAAAAGGTTTGGACAGAAAACACTGCTAATTTGAAATGTATATGGTGAGGGGAAAGTTGTCTCTGCTTTGTGATTCACAGGTGGCAGACCATTATGACCCGAGTCAGTCTTTGAGAGGTGTGTTTTTTTTCTTATTGCTTTCATGACTGTTGCAACAATGTATTTGGATATGGGGGTATCTCTTGTGAGCATTTTAACCCATCAGGTACATAGAAGACGGCTTCAAGGCACAAAGCTTCTCAGTTGTAAGACATTTTTATTATGTATGTTCCACAATAAAGCCCATGTGATTTAGGATTGAAATAGGAAGACATTTAGAAGTTGTGTATGTGGAAGGAAAGGCATGTGTGCCTATTGCTTTACTCGACAGATGTCGCAGCCTTGTCTTGTGGAAAAGTGAATCTTGGGCAACAGGGTTTTCAGAAGGTGTGAGGTAAGCAAAATGATCTCGCTTGAATGGTTTCAGGATCCACAAAGATTTAGAGGAGCAGCAAAGAAAGTGAAAAAGAAAGTGTGTACCATCTTATGTAGGAAGACATTTGGAAGTTGTGTTTGCGGAAGGAAAGAAAGGCCTGTGTGTCTTTTGCTTTACTCGACAGATGTCGCAGCCTTGTCTTGTGGAAAAGTGAATCTTGGGCAACAGGGATTTCAGCAGGTGTAAGGTAAGCAAAATGATCTTGCTTGAATAGTTTCAGGATCCACACAGATTGAGAGGAGCAGCAAAGAAAGTGAAGAAAAAAGTTTGTACCATCTTATGTAGGAAGACATTTGGAAGTTGTGTTTGCGGAAGGAAAGAAAGTCCTGTGTGTCTATTGCATTACTCGACAGATGTCGCAGCCTTGTCTTGTGGAAAAGTGAATCTTGGGCAACAGGGTTTTCAGAAGGTGTAAGGTAAGCAAAATGACCTCGCTTGAATGGTTTCAGGATCCACAAAGATTGAGAGGAGCGGCAAAGAAAGTGAAGAAGAAAGTGTGTACCATCTTATGTAGGAAGACATTTGGAAGTTGTGTTTGCGGAAGGAAAGAAAGGCCTGTGTGTCTATTGCTTTACTCGACAGATGTCGCAGCCTTGTCTTGTGGAAAAGTGAATCTTGGGCAACAGGGATTTCAGCAGGTGTAAGGTAAGCAAAATTATCTTGCTTGAATAGTTTCAGGATCCACACAGATTGAGAGGAGCAGCAAAGAAAGTGAAGAAAAAAGTTTGTACCATCTTATGTCGGAAGACATTTGGAAGTTGTGTTTGCGGAAGGAAAGGCCTGTGTGTCTATTGCTTTACTCGACAGATGTCGCAGCCTTGTCTTGTGGAAAAGTGAATCTTGGGCAACAGGGTTTTCAGCAGGTGTAAGGTAAGCAAAATGAGCTCTCTTGAATAGTTTCAGGATCCACAAAGATCGAGAGGAGCAGCAAAGAAAGTGAAGAAAAAAGTTTGTACCATCTCCTCAATCGGCATGTTTAGGAAGCTTTGTTTAGCGGTATTTGAAAAGAAGGTTCTTTGGGGAATTGAACAGATAGAGGAGACATGAATGGATATTGTTTCTGAGATGATGGCAAAAGCCAGTGTATCTTGTACTCAACACATGTGGCAGGAGTGTTCTGGGAGAGATGTGTCCCATGCCCTAAATATTAGAGCGTTGTGAGGTAAGCAGATTGTACTGTTAGGATCTCTTTCACAAGTCACTTTATTTAATTTGGAGCAACAAAGTTGATGGTAGGCATCACACGCTACACAGTCTGGTTTTTGCTGTAATTCCTTTTCAAAATCCCTTCTCTCATTTCATCACAAAATGATGTGCACCCAAACATGTGTACCTAACATTTCAAAAGGTCCATGAATTGTCAGTTGTGTCTCTTGTTTGTGCGGGGAATGTTCTTATGCCTTCTCTATCAGATCCCTTCAAGAGACAAAATATCGGACCTTTGCTACCTAGGAAGACCTCGATAATAGGTGTTACCTTTGAACCTTGAGACCCGTGAATCATTTAGACGCAAAAGGTTTGGACAGAAAACACTGCTAATTTGAAATGTATATGGTGAGGGGAAAGTTGTCTCTCTGCTTTGTGATTCACAGGTGGCAGACCATTATGACCCGAGTCAGTCTTTGAGAGGTGTGTTTTTTTTCTTATTGCTTTCATGACTGTTGCAACAATGTATTTGGATATGGGGGTATCTCTTGTGAGCATTTTAACCCATCAGGTACATAGAAGACGGCTTCAAGGCACAAAGCTTCTCAGTTGTAAGACATTTTGATTATGTATGTTCCACAATAAAGCCCATGTGATTCAGGATTGAAATTTGAAGACATTTAGAAGTTGTGTATGTGGAAGGAAAGGCATGTGTGCCTATTGCTTTACTCGACAGATGTCGCAGCCTTGTCTTGTGGAAAAGTGAATCTTGGGCAACAGGGTTTTCAGAAGGTTTAAGGTAAGCAAAATGATCTCGCTTGAATGGTTTCAGGATCCACACAGATTGAGAGGAGCAGCAAAGAAAGTGAAGAAAAAAGTTTGTACCATCTTATGTAGGAAGACATTTGGAAGTTGTGTTTGCGGAAGGAAAGAAAGGCCTGTGTGTCTATTGCTTTACTCGACAGATGTCGCAGCCTTGTCTTGTGGAAAAGTGAATCTTGGGCAACAGGGTTTTCAGAAGGTGTAAGCTTAGCAAAATGATCTCGCTTGAATGGTTTCAGGATCCACAAAGATTGAGAGGAGCAGCAAAGAAAGTGAAGAAAAAAGTTTGTACCATCTTATGCCTTCTCTATCAGATCCCTTCAAGACACAAAATATCGGACCTTTGCTGCCTAGGAAGACCTTGATTATAGTTGTTACCTTTGAACCTTGAGACTCGTCAATCATTGAGACGCAAAGGGTTTGGACAGAAAACACTGCTAATTTGAAATGTATAGGGTGAAGGGAAAGTTGTCTCTCTGCTTTGTGTTTCACAGGTGGCAGACCATTATGACCCGAGTCAGTCTTGGAGAGGTGTGTTTTTTTTGTTATTGCTTTCATGACTGTTGCAACAATGTATTTGGATATGGTGGTATCTCTTGTGAACATTTTAACCCATCAGGTACATAGAAGACGGCTTCAAGATACAAAGCTTCTCAGTCGTAAGACTTTTTGATTATGTATGTTCTACAATAAAGCCTGTGTGATTTAGGATTAACGTAGGAAGACGTTTAGAAGTTGTGTATGTGGAAGGAAAGGCCTGTGTGTCTATTGCTTTACTCGACAGATGTCGCAGCCTTGTCTTGTGGAAAAGTGAATCTTGGGCAACAGGGTTGTCAGCAGGTGTAAGGTAAGCAAAATGATCTCGCTTGAATAGTTTCAGGATCCACATAGATTGAGAGGAGCAGCAAAGAAAGTGAAGAAAAAAGTTTGTACCATCTTATGTAGGAAGACATTTGGAAGTTGTGTTCGCGGAAGGAAAGGCCTGTGTGTCTATTGCTTTTTTCGACAGATGTAGCAGCCTTGTCTTGTGGAAAAGTGAATCTTGGGCAACAGGGTTTTCAGCTGGTGTAAGGTAAGCAAAATGAGCTCTCTTGAATAGTTTCAGGATCCACAAAGATCGAGAGGAGCAGCAAAGAAAGTGAAGAAAAAAGTTTGTACCATCTCCTCAATCGGCATGTTTAGGAAGCTTTGTTTAGCGGTATTTGAAAAGAAGGTTCTTTGGGGAATTGAACAGATAGAGGAGACATGAATGGATATTGTTTCTGAGATGATGGCAAAAGCCAGTGTATCTTGTACTCAACACATGTGGCAGCAGTGTTCTGGGAGAGATGTGTCCCATGCCCTAAATATTAGAGCGTTATGAGGTAAGCAGATTGTACTGTTAGGATGTCTTTCACAAGTCACTTTATTTAATTTGGAGCAACAAAGTTGATGGTAGGCATCACACGCTACACAGTCTGGTTTGTGCTGTAATTCCTTTTCAAAATCCCTTCTCTCATTTCATCACAAAATGATGTGCACCCAAACATGTGTACCTAACATTTCAAAAGGTCCATGAATTGTCAGTTGTGTCTCTTGTTTGTGCGGGGAATGTTCTTATGCCTTCTCTATCAGATCCCTTCAAGAGACAAAAAATCGGACCTTTGCTACCTAGGAAGACCTCGATAATAGGTGTTACCTTTGAACCTTGAGACCCGTGAATCGTTTAGACGCAAAAGGTTTGGACAGAAAACACTGCTAATTTGAAATGTATCTGGTGAGGGGAAAGTTGTCTCTCTGCTTTGTGATTCACAGGTGGCAGACCATTATGACCCGAGTCAGTCTTTGAGAGGTGTGTTTTTTTTCTTATTGCTTTCATGACTGTCGCAACAATGTATTTTGATATGGGGGTATCTCTTGTGAGCATTTTAACCCATCAGGTACATAGAAGACGGCTTCAAGGCACAAAGCTTCTCAGTTGTAAGACATTTTGATTATGTATGTTCCACAATAAAGCCCATGTGATTTAGGATTGAAATAGGAAGACATTTAGAAGTTGTGTATGTGGAAGGAAAGGCATGTGTGCCTATTGCTTTACTCGACAGATGTCGCAGCCTTGTCTTGTGGAAAAGTGAATCTTGGGCAACAGGGTTTTCAGAAGGTGTAAGGTAAGCAAAATGACCTCGCTTGAATGGTTTCAGGATCCACAAAGATTGAGAGGATCGACAAAGAAAGTGAAGAAGAAAGTGTGTACCATCTTATGTAGGAAGACATTTGGAAGTTGTGTTTGCGGAAGGAAAGAAAGGCCTGTGTGTCTATTGCTTTACTCGACAGATGTCGCAGCCTTGTCTTGTGGAAAAGTGAATCTTGGGCAACAGGGTTTTCAGAAGGTGTAAGGTAAGCAAAATGACCTCGCTTGAATGGTTTCAGGATCCACAAAGATTGAGAGGATCGACAAAGAAAGTGAAGAAGAAAGTGTGTACCATCTTATGTAGGAAGACATTTGGAAGTTGTGTTTGCGGAAGGAAAGAAAGGCCTGTGTGTCTATTGCTTTACTCGACAGATGTCGCAGCCTTGTCTTGTGGAAAAGTGAATCTTGGGCAACAGGGTTTTCAGCAGGTGTAAGGTAAGCAAAATGATCTTGCTTGAATAGTTTCAGGATCCACACAGATTGAGAGGAGCAGCAAAGAAAGTGAAGAAAAAAGTTTGTACCATCTTATGTCGGAAGACATTTGGAAGTTGTGTTCGCGGAAGGAAAGGCCTGTGTGTCTATTGCTTTACTCGACAGATGTAGCAGCCTTGTCTTGTGGAAAAGTGAATCTTGGGCAATAGGGTTTTCAGCAGGTGTAAGGTAAGCAAAATGAGCTCTCTTGAATAGTTTCAGGATCCACAAAGATCGAGAGGAGCAGCAAAGAAAGTGAAGAAAAAAGTTTGTACCATCTCCTCAATCGGCATGTTTAGGAAGCTTTGTTTAGCGGTATTTGAAAAGAAGGTTCTTTGGGGAATTGAACAGATAGAGGAGACATGAATGGATATTGTTTCTGAGATGATGGCAAAAGCCAGTGTATCTTGTACTCAACACATGTGGCAGCAGTGTTCTGGGAGAGATGTGTCCCATGCCCTAAATATTAGAGCGTTGTGAGGTAAGCAGATTGTACTGTTATGATCTCTTTCACAAGTCACTTTATTTAATTTGGAGCAACAAAGTTGATGGTAGGCATCACACGCTACACAGTCTGGTTTTTGCTGTAATTCCTTTTGAAAATGCCTTCTCTCATTTCATCACAAAATGATGTGCACCCTAACATGTGTACCTAACATTTCAAAAGGTCCATGAATTGTCAGTTGTGTCTCTTGTTTGTGCGGGGAATGTTCTTATGCCTTCTCTATCAGATCCCTTCAAGAGACAAAATATCGGACCTTTGCTGCCTAGGAAGACCTCGATAATAGGTGTTACCTTTGAACCTTGAGACCCGTGAATCATTTAGACGCAAAAGGTTTGGACAGAAAACACTGCTAATTTGAAATGTATATGGTGAGGGGAAAGTTGTCTCTCTGCTTTGTGATTCACAGGTGGCAGACCATTATGACCCGAGTCAGTCTTTGAGAGGTGTGTTTTTTTTCTTATTGCTTTCATGACTGTTGCAACAATGTATTTGGATATGGGGGTATCGCTTGTGAACATTTTAACCCATCAGGTACATAGAAGACGGCTTCAAGGCACAAAGCTTCTCAGTTGTAAGACATTTTGATTATGTATGTTCCACAATAAAGCCCATGTGATTTAGGATTGAAATAGGAAGACATTTAGAAGTTGTGTATGTGGAAGGAAAGGCATGTGTGCCTATTGCTTTAGTCGACAGATGTCGCAGCCTTGTCTTGTGGAAAAGTGAATCTTGGGCAACAAGGTTTTCAGAAGGTGTAAGGTAAGCAAAATGATCTCGCTTGAATGGTTTCAAGATCCACAAAGATTGAGAGGAGCGGCAAAGAAAGTGCAGAAAAAAGTTTGTACCATCTTATGTAGGAAGACATTTAGAAGTTGTGTTCGCGGAAGGAAAGGCCTGTGTGTCTATTGCTTTACTCGACAGATGTCGCAGCCTTGTCTTGTGGAAAAGTGAATCTTGGGCAACAGGGTTTTCAGAAGGTGTAAGGTAAGCAAAATGATCTCGCTTGAATGGTTTCAGGATCCACAAAGATTTAGAGGAGCAGCAAAGAAAGTGAAGAAGAAAGTGTGTACCATCTTATGTAGGAAGACATTTGGAAGTTGTGTTTGCGGAAGGAAAGAAAGGCCTGTGTGTCTATTGCTTTACTCGACAGATGTCGCAGCCTTGTCTTGTGGAAAAGTGAATCTTGGGCAACAGGGTTTTCAGCAGGTGTAAGGTAAGCAAAATGATCTCGCTGGAATGGTTTCAGGATCCACACATATTGAGAGGAGCAGCAAAGAAAGTGAAGAAAAGAGTTTGTACCATCTTATGTAGGAAGACATTTGGAAGTTGTGTTTGCGGAAGGAAAGAAAGGCCTGTGTGTCTATTGCTTTACTCGACAGATGTCGCAGCCTTGTCTTGTGGAAAAGTGAATCTTGGGCAACAGGGATTTCAGCAGGTGTAAGGTAAGCAAAATGATCTTGCTTGAATAGTTTCAGGATCCACACAGATTGAGAGGAGCAGCAAAGAAAGTGAAGAAAAAAGTTTGTACCATCTTATGTAGGAACACAATTGGAAGTTGTGTTTGCAGAAGGAAAGGCCTGTGTGTCTATTGCTTTACTCGACAGATGTCGCAGCCTTGTCTTGTGGAAAAGTGAATCTTGGGCAACAGGGTTTTCAGAAGGTGTAAGGTAAGCAAAATGATCTCGCTTGAATGGTTTCAGGATCCACAAAGATTGAGAGGAGCAGCAAAGAAAGTGAAGAAAAAAGTTTGTACCATCTTATGCCTTCTCTATCAGATCCCTTCAAGACACAAAATATCGGACCTTTGCTGCCTAGGAAGACCTTGATTATAGTTGTTACCTTTGAACCTTGAGACTCGTCAATCATTGAGACGCAAAGGGTTTGGACAGAAAACACTGCTAATTTGAAATGTATAGGGTGAAGGGAAAGTTGTCTCTCTGCTTTGTGTTTCACAGGTGGCAGACCATTATGACCCGAGTCAGTCTTGGAGAGGTGTGTTTTTTTTGTTATTGCTTTCATGACTGTTGCAACAATGTATTTGGATATGGTGGTATCTCTTGTGAACATTTTAACCCATCAGGTACATAGAAGACGGCTTCAAGATACAAAACTTCTCAGTCGTAAGACTTTTTGATTATGTATGTTCTACAATAAAGCCTGTGTGATTTAGGATTAACGTAGGAAGACGTTTAGAAGTTGTGTATGTGGAAGGAAAGGCCTGTGTGTCTATTGCTTTACTCGACAGATGTCGCAGCCTTGTCTTGTGGAAAAGTGAATCTTGGGCAACAGCGTTGTCAGCAGGTGTAAGGTAAGCAAAATGATCTCGCTTGAATAGTTTCAGGATCCACATAGATTGAGAGGAGCAGCAAAGAAAGTGAAGAAAAAAGTTTGTACCATCTTATGTAGGAAGACATTTGGAAGTTGTGTTCGCGGAAGGAAAGGCCTGTGTGTCTATTGCTTTTTTCGACAGATGTAGCAGCCTTGTCTTGTGGAAAAGTGAATCTTGGGCAACAGGGTTTTCAGCAGGTGTAAGGTAAGCAAAATGAGCTCTCTTGAATAGTTTCAGGATCCACAAAGATCGAGAGGAGCAGCAAAGAAAGTGAAGAAAAAAGTTTGTACCATCTCCTCAATCGGCATGTTTAGGAAGCTTTGTTTAGCGGTATTTGAAAAGAAGGTTCTTTGGGGAATTGAACAGATAGAGGAGACATGAATGGATATTGTTTCTGAGATGATGGCAAAAGCCAGTGAATCTTGTACTCAACACATGTGGCAGCAGTGTTCTGGGAGAGATGTGTCCCATGCCCTAAATATTAGAGCGTTATGAGGTAAGCAGATTGTACTGTTAGGATCTCTTTCACAAGTCACTTTATTTAATTTGGAGCAACAAAGTTGATGGTAGGCATCATACGCTACACAGTCTGGTTTTTGCTGTAATTCCTTTTCAAAATCCCTTCTCTCATTTCATCACAAAATGATGTGCACCCAAACATGTGTACCTAACATTTCAAAAGGTCCATGAATTGTCAGTTGTGTCTCTTGTTTGTGCGGGGAATGTTCTTATGCCTTCTCTATCAGATCCCTTCAAGAGACAAAATATCGGACCTTTGCTACCTAGGAAGACCTCGATAATAGGTGTTACCTTTGAACCTTGAGACCCGTGAATCATTTAGACGCAAAAGGTTTGGACAGAAAACACTGCTAATTTGAAATGTATATGGTGAGGGGAAAGTTGTCTCTCTGCTTTGTGATTCACAGGTGGCAGACCATTATGACCCGAGTCAGTCTTTGAGAGGTGTGTTTTTTTTCTTATTGCTTTCATGACTGTTGCAACAATGTATTTTGATATGGGGGTATCTCTTGTGAGCATTTTAACCCATCAGGTACATAGAAGACGGCTTCAAGGCACAAAGCTTCTCAGTTGTAAGACATTTTGATTATGTATGTTCCACAATAAAGCCCATGTGATTTAGGATTGAAATAGGAAGACATTTAGAAGTTGTGTATGTGGAAGGAAAGGCATGTGTGCCTATTGCTTTACTCGACAGATGTCGCAGCCTTGTCTTGTGGAAAAGTGAATCTTGGGCAACAGGGTTTTCAGAAGGTTTAAGGTAAGCAAAATGATCTCGCTTGAATGGTTTCAGGATCCACAAAGATTTAGAGGAGCAGCAAAGAAAGTGAAAAAGAAAGTGTGTACCATCTTATGTAGGAAGACATTTGGAAGTTGTGTTTGCGGAAGGAAAGAAAGGCCTGTGTGTCTTTTGCTTTACTCGACAGATGTCGCAGCCTTGTCTTGTGGAAAAGTGAATCTTGGGCAACAGGGATTTCAGCAGGTGTAAGGTAAGCAAAATGATCTTGCTTGAATAGTTTCAGGATCCACACAGATTGAGAGGAGCAGCAAAGAAAGTGAAGAAAAAAGTTTGTACCATCTTATGTAGGAAGACATTTGGAAGTTGTGTTTGCGGAAGGAAAGAAAGGCCTGTGTGTCTATTGCTTTACTCGACAGATGTCGCAGCCTTGTCTTGTGGAAAAGTGAATCTTGGGCAACAGGGTTTTCAGAAGGTGTAAGGTAAGCAAAATGACCTCGCTTGAATGGTTTCAGGATCCACAAAGATTGAGAGGAGCGGCAAAGAAAGTGAAGAAGAAAGTGTGTACCATCTTATGTAGGAAGACATTTGGAAGTTGTGTTTGCGGAAGGAAAGAAAGGCCTGTGTGTCTACTGCTTTACTCGACAGATGTCGCAGCCTTGTCTTGTGGAAAAGTGAATCTTGGACAACAGGGATTTCAGCAGGTGTAAGGTAAGCAAAATGATCTTGCTTGAATAGTTTCAGGATCCACACAGATTGAGAGGAGCAGCAAAGAAAGTGAAGAAAAAAGTTTGTACCATCTTATGTAGGAACACAATTGGAAGTTGTGTTTGCAGAAGGAAAGGCCTGTGTGTCTATTGCTTTACTCGACAGATGTCGCAGCCTTGTCTTGTGGAAAAGTGAATCTTGGGCAACAGGGTTTTCAGAAGGTGTAAGGTAAGCAAAATGATCTCGCTTGAATGGTTTCAGGATCCACAAAGATTGAGAGGAGCAGCAAAGAAAGTGAAGAAAAAAGTTTGTACCATCTTATGTAGGAAGACATTTGGAAGTTGTGTTCGCGGAAGGAAAGGCCTGTGTGTCTATTGCTTTTTTCGACAGATGTAGCAGCCTTGTCTTGTGGAAAAGTGAATCTTGGGCAACAGGGTTTTCAGCAGGTGTAAGGTAAGCAAAATGAGCTCTCTTGAATAGTTTCAGGATCCACAAAGATGTAGAGGAGCAGCAAAGAAAGTGAAGAAAAAAGTTTGTACCATCTCCTCAATCGGCATGTTTAGGAAGCTTTGTTTAGCGGTATTTGAAAAGAAGGTTCTTTGGGGAATTGAACAGATAGAGGAGACATGAATGGATATTGTTTCTGAGATGATGGCAAAAGCCAGTGTATCTTGTACTCAACACATGTGGCAGCAGTGTTCTGGGAGAGATGTGTCCCATGCCCTAAATATTAGAGCGTTGTGAGGTAAGCAGATTGTACTGTTAGGATCTCTTTCACAAGTCACTTTATTTAATTTGGAGCAACAAAGTTGATGGTAGGCATCACACGCTACACAGTCTGGTTTTTGCTGTAATTCCTTTTGAAAATGCCTTCTCTCATTTCATCACAAAATGATGTGCACCCTAACATGTGTACCTAACATTTCAAAAGGTCCATGAATTGTCAGTTGTGTCTCTTGTTTGTGCGGGGAATGTTCTTATGCCTTCTCTATCAGATCCCTTCAAGAGACAAAATATCGGACCTTTGCTACCTAGGAAGACCTCGATAATAGATGTTACCTTTGAACCTTGAGACCCGTGAATCATTTAGACGCAAAAGGTTTGGACAGAAAACACTGCTAATTTGAAATGTATATGGTGAGGGGAAAGTTGTCTCTGCTTTGTGATTCACAGGTGGCAGACCATTATGACCCGAGTCAGTCTTTGAGAGGTGTGTTTTTTTTCTTATTGCTTTCATGACTGTTGCAACAATGTATTTGGATATGGGGGTATCTCTTGTGAGCATTTTAACCCATCAGGTACGTAGAAGACGGCTTCAAGGCACAAAGCTTCTCAGTTGTAAGACATTCTGATTATGTATATTCCACAATAAAGCCCATGTGATTTAGGATTGAAATAGGAAGACATTTAGAAGTTGTGTATGTGGAAGGAAAGGCATGTGTGCCTATTGCTTTACTCGACAGATGTCGGAGCCTTGTCTTGTGGAAAAGTGAATCTTGGGCAACAGGGTTTTCAGAAGGTTTAAGGTAAGCAAAATGATCTTGCTTGAATGGTTTCAGGATCCACAAAGATTGAGAGGAGCGGCAAAGAAAGTGCAGAAAAAATTTTGTACCATCTTATGTAGGAAGACATTCGGAAGTTGTGTTCGTGGAAGGAAAGGCCTGTGTGTCTATTGCTTTACTCGACAGATGTCGCAGCCTTGTCTTGTGATAAAGTGAATCTTGGGCAACAGGGTTTTCAGAAGGTGTGAGGTAAGCAAAATGATCTCGCTTGAATGGTTTCAGGATCCACAAAGATTTAGAGGAGCACCAAAGAAAGTGAAAAAGAAAGTGTGTACCATCTTATGTAGGAAGACATTTGGAAGTTGTGTTTGCGGAAGGAAAGAAAGGCCTGTGTGTCTTGCTTTACTCGACAGATGTCGCAGCCTTGTCTTGTGGAAAAGTGATTCTTGGGCAACAGGGATTTCAGCAGGTGTAAGGTAAGCAAAATGATCTTGCTTGAATAGTTTCAGGATCCACACAGATTGAGAGGAGCAGCAAAGAAAGTGAAGAAAAAAGTTTGTACCATCTTATGTAGGAAGACATTTGGAAGTTGTGTTTGCGGAAGGAAAGAAAGGCCTGTGTGTCTATTGCTTTACTCGACAGATGTCGCAGCCTTGTCTTGTGGAAAAGTGAATCTTGGGCAACAGGGTTTTCAGAAGGTGTAAGTTAAGCAAAATGACCTCGCTTGAATGGTTTCAGGATCCACAAAGATTGAGAGGAGCGACAAGGAAAGTGAAGAAGAAAGTGTGTACCATCTTATGTAGGAAGACATTTGGAAGTTGTGTTTGCGGAAGGAAAGAAAGGCCTGTGTGTCTATTGCTTTACTCGACAGATGTCGCAGCCTTGTCTTGTGGAAAAGTGAATCTTGGGCAACAGGGTTTTCAGAAGGTGTAAGTTAAGCAAAATGACCTCGCTTGAATGGTTTCAGGATCCACAAAGATTGAGAGGAGCGACAAGGAAAGTGAAGAAGAAAGTGTGTACCATCTTATGTAGGAAGACATTTGGAAGTTGTGTTTGCGGAAGGAAAGAAAGGCCTGTGTGTCTATTGCTTTGCTCGACAGATGTCGCAGCCTTGTCTTGTGGAAAAGTGAATCTTGGGCAACAGGGTTTTCAGCAGGTGTAAGGTAAGCAAAATGATCTTGCTTGAATAGTTTCAGGATCCACACAGATTGAGAGGAGCAGCAAAGAAAGTGAAGAAAAATGTTTGTACCATCTTATGTCGGAAGACATTTGGAAGTTGTGTTCGCGGAAGGAAAGGCCTGTGTGTCTATTGCTTTACTCGACAGATGTAGCAGCCTTGTCTTGTGGAAAAGTGAATCTTGGGCAATAGGGTTTTCAGCAGGTGTAAGGTAAGCAGAATGAGCTCTCTTGAATAGTTTCAGGATCCACAAAGATCGAGAGGAGCAGCAAAGAAAGTGAAGAAAAAAGTTTGTACCATCTCCTCAATCGGCATGTTTAGGAAGCTTTGTTTAGCGGTATTTGAAAAGAAGGTTCTTTGGGGAATTGAACAGATAGATGAGACATGAATGGATATTGTTTCTGAGATGATGGCAAAAGCCAGTGTATCTTGTACTCAACACATGTGGCAGCAGTGTTCTGGGAGAGATGTGTCCCATGCCCTAAATATTAGAGCGTTGTGAGGTAAGCAGATTGTACTGTTATGATCTCTTTCACAAGTCACTTTATTTAATTTGGAGCAACAAAGTTAATGGTAGGCATCACACGCTACACAGTCTGGTTTTTGCTGTAATTCCTTTTGAAAATGCCTTCTCTCATTTCATCACAAAATGATGTGCATCCTAACATGTGTACCTAGCATTTCAAAAGGTCCATGAATTGTCAGTTGTGTCTCTTGTTTGTGCGGGGAATGTTCTTATGCCTTCTCTATCAGATCCCTTCAAGGGACAAAATATCAGACCTTTGCTGCCTAGGAAGACCTCGATAATAGGTGTTACCTTTGAACCTTGAGACCCGTGAATCATTTAGACGCAAAAGGTTTGGACAGAAAACACTGCTAATTTGAAATGTATATGGTAAGGGGAAAGTTGTCTCTCTGCTTTGTGATTCACAGGTGGCAGACCATTATGACCCAAGTCAGTCTTTGAGAGGTGTGTTTTTTTTCTTATTGCTTTCATGACTGTTGCAACAATGTATTTGGATATGGGGGTATCTCTTTTTAACCCATCAGGTACATAGAAGACGGCTTCAAGGCACAAAAATTCTCATTTGTAAGACATTTTGATTATGTATGTTCCACAATAAAGCCCATGTGATTTAGGATTGAAATAGGAAGACATTTAGAAGTTGTGTATGTGGAAGGAAAGGCATGTGTGCCTATTGCTTTAGTCGACAGATGTCGCAGCCTTGTCTTGTGGAAAAGTGAATCTTGGGCAACAGGGTTTTCAGAAGGTTTAAGGTAAGCAAAATGATCTCTCTTGAATGGTTTCAGGATCCACAAAGATTGAGAGGAGCGGCAAAGAAAGTGCAGAAAAAAGTTTGTACCATCTTATGTAGGAAGACATTCGGAAGTTGTGTTCGCGGAAGGAAAGGCCTGTGTGTCTATTGCTTTACTCGACAGATGTCGCAGCCTTGTCTTGTGGAAAAGTGAATCTTGGGCAACAGGGTTTTCAGAAGGTGTGAGGTAAGCAAAATGATCTCGCTTGAATGGTTTCAGGATCCACAAAGATTTAGAGGAGCAGCAAAGAAAGTGAAAAAGAAAGTGTGTACCATCTTATGTAGGAAGACATTTGGAAGTTGTGTTTGCAGAAGGAAAGAAAGGCCTGTGTGTCTATTGCTTTACTCGACAGATGTCGCAGCCTTGTCTTGTGGAAAAGTGAATCTTGGGCAACAGGGATTTCAGCAGGTGTAAGGTAAGCAAAATGATCTTGCTTGAATAGTTTCAGGATCCACACAGATTGAGAGGAGCAGCAAAGAAAGTGAAGAAAAAAGTTTGTACCATCTTATGTAGGAAGACATTTGGAAGTTGTGTTTGCGGAAGGAAAGAAAGGCCTGTGTGTCTATTGCTTTACTCGACAGATGTCGCAGCCTTGTCTTGTGGAAAAGTGAATCTTGGGCAACAGGGTTTTCAGAAGGTGTAAGGTAAGCAAAATGACCTCGCTTGAATGGTTTCAGGATCCACAAAGATTGAGAGGAGCGACAAAGAAAGTGAAGAAGAAAGTGTGTACCATCTTATGTAGGAAGACATTTGGAAGTTGTGTTTGCGGAAGGAAAGAAAGGCCTGTGTGTCTATTGCTTTACTCGACAGATGTCGCAGCCTTGTCTTGTGGAAAAGTGAATCTTGGGCAACAGGGTTTTCAGAAGGTGTAAGGTAAGCAAAATGATCTTGCTTGAATAGTTTCAGGATCCACACAGATTGAGAGGAGCAGCAAAGAAAGTGAAGAAAAAAGTTTGTACCATCTTATGTCGGAAGACATTTGGAAGTTGTGTTCGCGGAAGGAAAGGCCTGTGTGTCTATTGCTTTACTCAACAGATGTAGCAGCCTTGTCTTGTGGAAAAGTGAATCTTGGGCAATAGGGTTTTCAGCAGGTGTAAGGTAAGCAAAATGAGCTCTCTTGAATAGTTTCAGGATCCACAAAGATCGAGAGGAGCAGCAAAGAAAGTGAAGAAAAAAGTTTGTACCATCTCCTCAATCGGCATGTTTAGGAAGCTTTGTTTAGCAGTATTTGAAAAGAAGGTTCTTTGGGGAATTGAACAGATAGAGGAGACATGAATGGATATTGTTTCTGAGATGATGGCAAAAGCCAGTGTATCTTGTACTCAACACATGTGGCAGCAGTGTTCTGGGAGAGA
This sequence comes from Spea bombifrons, assembly GCF_027358695.1. Lineage (NCBI taxonomy): Eukaryota > Metazoa > Chordata > Amphibia > Anura > Pelobatidae > Spea > Spea bombifrons. The sequence continues at coordinate 16,868,900 of NC_071096.1, read as the reverse complement.
TGTGTCCCATGCCCTAAATATTAGAGCGTTGTGAGGTAAGCAGATTGTACTGTTATGATCTCTTTCACAAGTCACTTTATTTAATTTAGAGCAACAAAGTTGATGGTAGGCATCACACGCTACACAGTCTGGTTTTTGCTGTAATTCCTTTTGAAAATGCCTTCTCTCATTTCATCACAAAATGATGTGCACCCTAACATGTGTACCTAACATTTCAAAAGGTCCATGAATTGTCAGTTGTGTCTCTTGTTTGTGCGGGGAATGTTCTTATGCCTTCTCTATCAGATCCCTTCAAGAGACAAAATATCGGACCTTTGCTGCCTAGGAAGACCTCGATAATAGGTGTTACCTTTGAACCTTGAGACCCGTGAATCATTTAGACGCAAAAGGTTTGGACAGAAAACACTGCTAATTTGAAATGTATATGGTGAGGGGAAAGTTGTCTCTCTGCTTTGTGATTCACAGGTGGCAGACCATTATGACCCGAGTCAGTCTTTGAGAGGTGTGTTTTTTTTCTTATTGCTTTCATGACTGTTGCAACAATGTATTTGGATATGGGGGTATCGCTTGTGAACATTTTAACCCATCAGGTACATAGAAGACGGCTTCAAGGCACAAAGCTTCTCAGTGGTAAGACATTTTGATTATGTATGTTCCACAATAAAGCCCATGTGATTTATGATTGAAATAGGAAGACATTTAGAAGTTGTGTATGTGGAAGGAAAGGCATGTGTGCCTATTGCTTTAGTCGACAGATGTCGCAGCCTTGTCTTGTGGAAAAGTGAATCTTGGGCAACAGGGTTTTCAGAAGGTGTAAGGTAAGCAAAATGATCTCGCTTGAATGGTTTCAGGATCCACAAAGATTGAGAGGAGCGGCAAAGAAAGTGAAGAAGAAAGCGTGTACCATCTTATGTAGGAAGACGTTTAGAAGTTGTGTATGTGGAAGGAAAGGCCTGTGTGTCTATTGCTTTACTCGACAGATGTCGCAGCCTTGTCTTGTGGAAAAGTGAATCTTGGGCAACAGGGATTTCAGCAGGTGTAAGGTAAGCAAAATGATCTTGCTTGAATAGTTTCAGGATCCACACAGATTGAGAGGAGCAGCAAAGAAAGTGAAGAAAAAAGTTTGTACCATCTTATGTAGGAACACAATTGGAAGTTGTGTTTGCAGAAGGAAAGGCCTGTGTGTCTATTGCTTTACTCGACAGATGTCGCAGCCTTGTCTTGTGGAAAAGTGAATCTTGGGCAACAGGGATTTCAGCAGGTGTAAGGTAAGCAAAATGATCTTGCTTGAATAGTTTCAGGATCCACACAGATTGAGAGGAGCAGCAAAGAAAGTGAAGAAAAAAGTTTGTACCATCTTATGCCTTCTCTATCAGATCCCTTCAAGACAGAAAATATCGGACCTTTGCTGCCTAGGAAGACCTTGATTATAGTTGTTACCTTTGAACCTTGAGACTCGTCAATCATTGAGACGCAAAGGGTTTGGACAGAAAACACTGCTAATTTGAAATGTATAGGGTGAAGGGAAAGTTGTCTCTCTGCTTTGTGTTTCACAGGTGGCAGACCATTATGACCCGAGTCAGTCTTGGAGAGGTGTGTTTTTTTTTCTTATTGCTTTCATGACTGTTGCAACAATGTATTTGGATATGGTGGTATCTCTTGTGAACATTTTAACCCATCAGGTACATAGAAGACGGCTTCAAGACACAAAGCTTCTCAGTCGTAAGACTTTTTGATTATGTATGTTCTACAATAAAGCCTGTGTGATTTAGGATTAACGTAGGAAGACGTTTAGAAGTTGTGTATGTGGAAGGAAAGGCCTGTGTGTCTATTGCTTTACTCGACAGATGTCGCAGCCTTGTCTTGTGGAAAAGTGAATCTTGGGCAACAGGGTTGTCAGCAGGTGTAAGGTAAGCAAAATGATCTCGCTTGAATAGTTTCAGGATCCAGATAGATTGAGAGGAGCAGCAAAGAAAGTGAAGAAAAAAGTTTGTACCATCTTATGTAGGAAGACATTTGGAAGTTGTGTTCGCGGAAGGAAAGGCCTGTGTGTCTATTGCTTTTTTCGACAGATGTAGCAGCCTTGTCTTGTGGAAAAGTGAATCTTGGGCAACAGGGTTTTCAGCTGGTGTAAGGTAAGCAAAATGAGCTCTCTTGAATAGTTTCAGGATCCACAAAGATCGAGAGGAGCAGCAAAGAAAGTGAAGAAAAAAGTTTGTACCATGTCCTCAATCGGCATGTTTAGGAAGCTTTGTTTAGCGGTATTTGAAAAGAAGGTTCTTTGGGGAATTGAACAGATAGAGGAGACATGAATGGATATTGTTTCTGAGATGATGGCAAAAGCCAGTGTATCTTGTACTCAACACATGTGGCAGCAGTGTTCTGGGAGAGATGTGTCCCATGCCCTAAATATTAGAGCGTTGTGAGGTAAGCAGATTGTACTGTTAGGATCTCTTTCACAAGTCACTTTATTTAATTTGGAGCAACAAAGTTCATGGTAGGCATCACACGCTACACAGTCTGGTTTTTGCTGTAATTCCTTTTCAAAATCCCTTCTCTCATTTCATCACAAAATGATGTGCACCCAAACATGTGTACCTAACATTTCAAAAGGTCCATGAATTGTCAGTTGTGTCTCTTGTTTGTGCGGGGAATGTTCTTATGCCTTCTCTATCAGATCCCTTCAAGAGACAAAATATCGGACCTTTGCTGCCTAGGAAGACCTCGATAATAGGTGTTACCTTTGAACCTTGAGACCCGTGAATCATTTAGACGCAAAAGGTTTGGACAGAAAACACTGCTAATTTGAAATGTATATGGTGAGGGGAAAGTTGTCTCTGCTTTGTGATTCACAGGTGGCAGACCATTATGACCCGAGTCAGTCTTTGAGAGGTGTGTTTTTTTTCTTATTGCTTTCATGACTGTTGCAACAATGTATTTGGATATGGGGGTATCTCTTGTGAACATTTTAACCCATCAGGTACATAGAAGACGGTTTGATTTCTTTGAGTAGAAACACATGCCCCACACTCAATATCTTATTATTGCAGGAAAACAAATCGGAGTCAGAGTTAAAAAATAACTAGTTTGAAAGCAGATGTTGTACAAGCAAATAACACACAATAGTAACGTTACATTGTGTGTGTTATTTTGGAACACTTTGTGAGTTGACAGAGAACATTGCTGTAACTGTTTACAGAGGCTTGAATGTATTGTGTACAGTATGTGGAGAAATAAAAGTCAATTAATGAAATGTTTAAATGAATCCATTAGTAATCACTGAAATATAAATAAAGTTAAAGGATTTTATTAAACTGGGTGAAACCAAGATAATATATAAAGTATGCAAATGACACATTGGATGCTGTACAGGTAACTTAAGGGGTTTAAATGAGTTTACTTATCGTCAATGACAAGAAGAAGAGGATCAGCGTCTGATGAGTGGAGATAAATTTGCTTTGGCAGTGAAGTTGAAGTTCTAGAGATCTTCAGGAGAGGAAGCTTGAAGGATGAAAGATCTTCCAGACATCTCAAGCCATTCTGGTAGCTGGAGAAAACAAGAATAAGAAACCTGTGATTATGAAAGCCAGGAAAATCATGGTAAGAAAATTACACGTTCTTATGGGAAGAATGAATAGAGGAGATGTTTAAGGAACAGTGTGGACAAACTGACAAATACAAGATCAAACAATGTAGGGCAAGTGATCACAGAATGCATAGAAGATGAAATGGGGAACAAGACACAATTGTTACATGTAAGAAATGTTAGGGACAGGAGATACCGACCTGTTACAGATCTACTTGGAACAGGCTTTGAAGGATAGTTGACACAAATTCACATCTGAGCATCACACCTGGCATAGGTAACAAAAAAGATCATTAAAATGAAATCTCATCCTATGCACAAATCAAAATAAGTTGAATTTACAGCATATATACGGCCTGAAGATACAGTCATCGCTAGACAAGAACCAATGGGAGAATAGGAGGGAGGAATTAGTAAAGGAAAATTAGCTTGTTGGTTTTAAATAAAACTAGTTATTGGGTAATTTCGTGTTTATGACAAATAAAAAGAAGAGACTCACAGACAAAAGACTTCCAGTGTGAAGGGTTCATTCCTCTATGGGAACAGCAGGATTCAGAACCACATTTCTTCTAATTATATTCTCTGGTGTTTGGAACACTGGAGAATGCATGTGCAGTAACATTCTATCCTCTGTGAATCGGGACCCCGGGGGACGGAGCTTAAAGGTAAGCTCTACTATGCATGCGCCCACCCACCACCCCCCCTGCATCCCGATTCACTGGGGGTAAAAGTTGGGAGGTATGTGTTAGAGGCCAGATGGAGTCTCGCTGCTAAGTTGTTGAACAGCAGGACAAGGTGCAGCACAATGATGTTTGTCAGCAATGAAGTTCTCTGTGGTGTTGTGTTGCATTAAATGCTTTTCTGTGATGTTGGACAGCGTGTGGAATGGCTGTGCTGTGGTGTTGGACAGCTGTAGTAGAGGCTTGGCAATGATGTTGGACAGCAGGCGGAATTGCCGCACAGTGATGTTGGACAGAGCAGGTGGAATTGCCGTGCAGTGATGTTGGACAGAGCAGGTGGAATTGCCGCGCAGTGATGTTGGACAGAGCAGGTGGAATTGCCGCGCAGTGATGTTGGACAGCTATAGAAGGTGGTTTTCTCTGATGTGGACAGCAGGTGGAGTTGCTGTGATGTTGAGGTAGGCGCTCTGCTGTGGTGGTGGACAGCTCTGCTGCGGTGGTAGATGGAGCAGGGAGGTGACATCCTGGACTATTGGTCGTCGTCCAACAGGAGACTTTTCAGGCAAGATCTTCAAGCTGAATCCTGAATAAAAGAGAATTTGTTCCCATCTGAGATGTTGGATACAAGGAGGGATGTTTATTCCCTCCATTTGGGGCTAACAAAAGACAGTTCTGGCAAATCCCAACTTTTTTTGTTTTTGTTACAATTAGCCCCCTCTACAAATGAAAAGGATATATCCTGGGAACTGAGGTGAAGATCTCCAGTTGGGTCCTGCAAGAAAAAAGCGAAAAGTTCCTTGATTTCAAAAACACATCATAATTTATACTATGGCGGCAGGTACGTAATAACAAAGCGCTCGTCAGTTGTCATTAGATGGGCTCCTTAGCAATGATTAATTGGTGGAAGGAAATGTATCAAAGGCTCGGAAGAAGAAATCATATACAGTAAATTTACATGTGTGTGGGGGTTCTGTTTGTGGACGGGATGTGTTCTTATACCATTATTAAGTACTTTTTAATGTTGAAGAGCAATAAGTTGTGATATTAGAACTTAGTGGATCTAAAGCATTTTGTAATGGCTACACGTACCACCAGAGGCAGGTATGGGGGCCAGAGTTTGCGTTGTTCCAAATGGTCCCAGTTCAAGATGCCGAAGAAAGGATGCACTCTTATATCACCATTCGTCCCAAGCCGGCATTCTGGATCTTTAAGCAGAAGGTGAGAAAGCAAAAGAAAAATAAAAAATGGTTTTTGTATTCCAATTTCCTGACGTATTTAGCCAAGTTTTTGTTGAGTTTAGTAACCATATTTTGCCCATTCCAGAATCTGCTGCACTACAGTCCCTTATTGTCTATAAAAGTTCCTGTATAGCCACACACCTTATCAGGACATTTGTGATCCACTCACCTTCATGAGGATGTCTTTCTGATCTGCTAGCAGCCAGCTTGGGTACGGGAAGTCATTGTGAACGGTGCAGTCCCGGTACTCCCTCTTGGGCTGTGATGATGGAACTGGGACCCTTCCCACCAGCATCTGGTACAGAGTGACTCCAAACGACCACCAGTCTGCGGAGGCGCCATATTTCTTCTTCTGAAAAACCTGCAAAACAAGTTCAATATGTGTAAAATGTAGATAGGTAATGCATTGTAAAGTGATTAAGGTTTAGATTAACTATAGCATTAATCTAATTAATAAATTCTCACCTCGGGGGCCATATATTTTCTGGTCCCAACTACGCCTTTGGTTTTGGCTGCGCCGATGATCTTCTCCACAACGAGGCCGAAATCGCAGATCTTCAGGTGTCCCTCGCTGGTCATCAACACGTTCGCTGGCTTCAGGTCCCTAAATGATTCAGAGAAAGAAGATGTTCATTTTCCTCTTAAGAATTCTGAAAGATTTTGAAATGGAATAAATGGTGAGATGAAGGGAACTTGGGGTGATGGAAGACATAAGACTCAACAAAAGAGCAAGGGAATGGACAGTTGAGAGCAGAAATATTTTTTTTTAACCGATGAACTATTCCATGGCTGTGTAGAAACTGAAGACCGCAGGTGATCTCTGCAGCGTAGAACCTGCCAGAAGGACACAAACAGTTTAGTGAGTAGTTTTTAAATATTAGCAAAGGGTTATTTACAGCGATGGAGAGCCTCTGATTTCACTGCATTGGGATTAAAGCTAGAGGAGCCATTTAGACAGCATGGAAATGATCATTGGCTTTATGTCTACTCTGTTGCTCACACTGCAGCACTGGTTCCCATCCGGCCGTTCCTCCTCAGGTGGTTTGACAGGCTGCCTCCGCTCACGTTCTCCATGACGAGAAAGACGCGGTGCTTATTTTGAACATAGAGCAAAAACAGTTACAGTCATGCAGAGACTAATAGTACAGTGACACATGCAGATCTTCTGTAGAAATGGCGCATGGTAGAAGGTGAAAGGACGGGAATAGGCTGCAGAGCAACAGACAATTCCGTACCTGGGTGTGAAAAGCACCAAAGCCGTGGCAGAGGAATGGGCTTTCTGCTGCCAGCTCCAAGACTCGTCTTTCCCGCATGATGCCTTCTTTCCACGATGAGCTGCGTTTGATGATCTTAACAGCCACCGGATGTTTACTGCTCCTCCATGACGCGAGCATGACCTGAGATAACCAGGAAGGGGTGACACAGTTATAATTGATGTGTGAAATGTGAAGCTCATTATCAACATAGAAAGGTGCAGTTTGATGGGAGATCAGATCCATTCAGCCCATCCAACGTCCTAATGTAAAGACTCAAACCGTAATCAGTCCTTGGTCTTTCTTTATATTCAGGAGCCATATGCCTATTCCATGTATGTTTAAATTATGTCACTGTTTTGTCCTCTACCACTTGTTCTGGGAGGCTATTCCACCTATCTACCACTCACTCCATCCACTACAATATAGATGCGTAAATCTAATTTTAAAACTAGTCGTAGAATACTTAACCCAGCCCAAAAGGTTCAATGTCTTAATCTGCAATGACAACCTGAGACCAGCTTTTAATGAACAGAATAATATAGGCTCCAGATGCCTTTTTAACATCGACATCTCATTTTATCTCAGACGTAGTTTACCTAATTATTCCATTTGCAGTTTTGTGTAGAAAGCCGACCCCAGAGCATTGATTTTAGTCCTTTAAGCATTTTCATTTAAATCTGTTACTATGATAAAATTACCTGATTCATAGAAACATAGAATCTACCAGCAGACCCATCCGGCCCATCTAGTGTACAGACTCACAGCTTAATCAGTCCTTGGTCTTGCCTTAGATTCAGGAACCATCTGCCTATACCATGTATTACCACTTCTGCTGAGAGGCCATTTATCTACCACCCTCTTGGTAAAGTAAAATTTCCTGACTTTACATGGAATCCCCTCACCCTTCACATTATAACTTCAGGATACCCCTTTAGCTTTTAAAAAAAACAACACATGCACATTTTCTGCGTCTTTTATTATAGCGGAAATAAACATCATTTTATCTTAATACCCGGCACATCCTGATGTATAAATGACACCAATGCGCTTGCACATCCACTTTTCCTTAATCTGGCAATATGGACACTCAGTAGGCCTGGCAGTCTCTGGTATATACTGAACATTTCACTCATTACCGTTCCATTTAGTTACAAAGATAAAGTTAAGATCGTTTCATATTAATGAATGAATGATGTATGACGTGAGTGACAGCTGCATGAGCCAATCAGTATCTCCAACCTGCCTAACTGCCGCCGCCACCGCGTGGAGTGTCCAGTAACTGCTCAGTGTGCTTCTCCTGTATGATAGACACCGGATACAATGTATCAAGCTCTACGTTTGCTGCTCTCCAATCCAAACCCGAGGATATCGTCTCCCAGCCTTAAGTGTAAAGCTTGTGTGTTTGGAATGAGTGAAAATAAACAGCTTTTGGAGGCCGTACCGTCTATAATATGGGCTGTGTTCAAACTGATTTATTGGATTAAAGTGTCACTGTTTTCCCTACCTAGAATGATCCCAGTAAGTAAGACAAAGGCATGTTTTACGTGGTTTCTTGTTCCATATTTCCCCTAAAAACTCTTTCTGTACCCCTAGATAAAATAAACACGTTACTTACTTTGCCAAATCCACCTCTTCCCAACTCAGAATAGAAGGTGAAGTCTGTGAGGCTGAGGGGCTTCCTGGGTCCATCATCTGATCCGCTGGGCTCTCCTGCAGGGCTCTTCTTCCTCTTCTTTCTTCCGCGGTCCGTCTCGCTTCCTTGGGAGCTGTGTTTCTTCTGTTTTTGCTGGTCGTCCCGGGGTAGATCTTCGGTCCTCTCTCCCTCCTCTTTTCCCGGTGGTTCAGGGTTCTTCGGGTCTTCATCCTGTCGTCTACGTTTCCAAGCCGCTAGGAATGGCATTTCTCCAAATAAAACGCTGTTCTCGTACCAATAGTATACACCACTGGGAATCAAAAACTGATAGCTAATAACTGCCATTTGCCCCATATATATAGGCTGTCAGAATACGATGACCTCATGCCCACGGCCGTGCTAGTTGGCATGCGGGATTAGGGCGGCCATCTTTGTTTTTTTTTTTACATTTCAAATGTGTTTTTGAAATATCGAAGTTCCCTTACTGTTTTTGATAGTAAAATATAGTGTTTTCATGAGCAATATGCCGATAGAACAGGGCCCCGGATCTACCGGCACCAAAGATCCCAAACGGGCCAGCATTTTTGGATCTCTGTTTTACAGTCATATTAATCAAAATGATTGAAACTGACTAAATTACTGAGGTTTGAGCAAATAAATACCAGTCTTTTGTTTTGTGAAGTGTACTGAAAGCCATGCATATGGTACTTATATGTTAAAACTGATATTAATAACTTTGCTTCATGGGTAACGTATAGAAAGATGTTTGATGAACGCTTCATCATTGACAAAGTTGTTGATATGGAATGCAAACATAGAATGAACATTAAGTTAATATCAATACAGAAGAAGTGGAATTAAAGCAATTTGTATACCAAGCGAACATGGGCTTATTGTAATAAATTATAACATTACAGAAAAGAAATATATTTTAACACCTAGATAATTTAAGTGGATAAATTTAAAAATTGTGAAAAACAGTTCTCACTATATAATAATTTTGCAGAAAACAAGAAACATAATGTTTATCCAAGGTGACTGTAAAAATGAAGTATATTGGTTCTTTGACACAACTCTTAATTTAGATAAATTGCAAAAATTTAAATTTAAAGCCCCAACCTATTTTTCTTTTTTTTTAAAGAACGCTTTTTTTTGGTGAAGCTTGGTTGTATAGCCAGGTGTCAGCAGTAGACAGAGAGAGGTGCTCATGCCGTTGTACAGAGCACTGTTGAGACCTCACTTGGGTTAATTTAAAGGCAGTTATGGTTAATGGGGTGTTTAGGGTTAATTTAGGGGCAGTTATGGTTGATAGGGGTGTTTAGGGCTAATTTAGGGGCAGTTATGGCTGATGGGGTATTACAGGTTAATTTAGGGGCAGTTATGGTTAATGGGGTCTTTAGGGTTAATTTAATGCTGAGGACTGAGGGTTAATTTTATTTAATAAAGACCTCATTAACCATAACTGCCCCTATATTAACCCTAAAGACCCCATCAACCACAACTGCCCCTAAATTAACCCTAAATACCCTACTAACCATAACAGCCCCTAAATTAGCGCTAAAGACCCCATCAACCACAACTGCCTCCAGATTAACCCTAAACACCCCATTAACCATAAATGTTCCTAAATGAACCCTAAAGACTCAATCAACCACAACTGCCCCTACATTAACCCTAAATACCCCATAAACCATAACTGCCCCTAAATTAACCCCAATGCCCCATTAACCATAACTGCCCCTAAATTAACCCGTAATACCCCATCAGTCATAACTGCCCCTAAATTAGCCCTAAAGACCCCATCAACCATAACTGCCCCTAAATTAACCCTAACGATGTAATTAATAGACATGTCGGCCACTAAAAGGTATCAGACATCGAGTCTCTCCGGCTCTATTTACTGTATTCCTTCCCATTTCAAAACAGAAGTGACGACTTTTACAATCTGAACAATGTTTTATGGACTGAATATCCAGCCCAGAAGTCTGTAAAGTTTTATTAATCTGCCGACAGCTGCAGTTTCTGGTTTTAAATTACATTTTGTAAATAGGAGCAAGACGGTTTGGATAATCGAAGCACCCGCGGGAGACGAAAATGTGAAGAAACAACATTATTCTCTAGAGTGTGAAGCGAATGTTGCTTTCACTGAAAATGCAACAAACCGCCACAAACCCCGCGACCCAAGGGCACCACAAACCCGCACACACACGCCGCGACCCAAGAGCGGCACAAAATGCAAGCAACCACCTAATGTTTGTCTGGTTTGGTAAGAAGCTGTCGGCACCGGCCAGAGGGTTCAACAACACGGGGTCTGCAGAGTAGGAATTGGGAAATTTTCTTTTGTGTACAGATGCAGGAATATGCATTTTCACGAGGGGCATGAATATACCGTATTTGCTCGATTATAAGACAATGTTTTTTTCAGAGCAAATGCGGTGCGGGGAACTCGTCTTTAGTCATAATAAATGCCACATCCTTAGATCGCGTTATTGCTTGTATTCATTTTTATTAGATGTAAAATAGAGACTGTTAAAAGGAACGCGTCTCTTACCTGTTCAGGTCTCTTCTGTCGAGGGGCCCCAAGCAGTCGCCGGAGTTAAGCAGGAAGCAGTCGGCAGTCAGACTCAAGCCAACGCCACGTCATTGTACAGGGAAGCCTCGAAAAGTTCCCTTTCCTCTCTGCAGGCTGCAGGATAATGTTTTGCGCAGGCCAGGTTCACACGCAGTCGGCAAAGTGAGCAACAAGCCCCCGAATCAAGCAACGACTCCCTTCTTGGTGCATTTTCTGCCGGAGTTCATACATTACGGCTCGTGATAAATGTTGGTTTACAGAGCTGCACAGAATAGGAGACATCAGTGATTACATTAACCCGAAACGCACCAAACAGCACGTTACAGTAAAAGCAGAGTGCAGAGAGATTTATGAAACTCACCACTGGGTCCCAGTTGACTCGCGGCACCTTGGCACGCAGGCGGAGGCCGAACATCACGAGCTCCAAGAAATAGAGTCCCTCGCAGGGGAGAAGAGATGAAGAAGAGAAGACCTGGGATCTACAGACAGGAGACAGCGGAGATCAGACTGGCATTTACTAGAGATGGGGGGGCTCAAACTCCAGGCCCCGGGGGCCACAAACAGGCCAGGCTTTCTGGATATCCAGGACGGGCACTGGCAGCTCTTAACATATTACATCACGTGTGCGTTCAGTATCCTGGTCTAGTAATGGCCCTCGGGGCCTGGAATTAGACAAACCTGGATATAAACGATATGCATCAGATATAACGTGTGGAAGATACCTGTACACCTAAACCCAACTTCCTCGGATTGGATCGTCGGGTCCGTTGGAAAGAAATGTTTCCAAAAACTCGAATAGAATAGAATATTCGACTCGAGCCGGAAGATAACTGCAGCCGGCGTCCGCCCTGTAAGGGGTTGTTTGCTGAGCAGATTACGGGATGGACGCAGGCTGCAGTTATCTTCCGGCTCGAGTCGAATATTCTATTCTATTCTATTCGAGTTTTTGGAAACATGTAGTTGTAAGGGATATTGTAACCAACAATGTATCCTTGTACTGTAAACTTAAAATAAAAACACCATACTCGAATTGGAATAAACAGGCCGTGTACTTTTATTTAGCTTATAACAAACATCACAAACTTTAAAGAAACTCTTGGCCCAAACCCAGAGTCTCACCTCCAATAACTTAAACCATAAATATATATATACACATATATAACCAAGCCATCCGCCCTAAAAGCCAGATTTTACCCTGATAAAAGCACACGACAAATACATAAAATAAAGCATCATAATATTCATAACAGGGAGGGGGGATGGGAGCTTTTCAAGAAGAAGTTCCATCTTCGCCCGCGGCTCTCCTGCACCACCGAAATACCAGCCTTTACAGGTAAGTATTCACAGCTTAGCAGTTCGCCTTGTGGCATGACTGCTAGCGCTCCCACAGCTCCTTTTTATAGCGCAAATTCGCGCCTTTTTGCGCAGCGCGAGGCGTCTCGCGGGGCACCAAAGGTGCCCGCGAGGCAAAGGCGGCGAATCACTAAGCGGCACGCGCACATCCAGCAATTTCCAAGTTACATCACCCAGGCTATTTTTTTTTTTTTTCTAACTTCTGACCTGAACTTTTGACCCTGCCTATTAAATCAATAGCTGACCTCTAGATGAACCCAACCTCCTATCCCCACAACTACATGCCGCCCCGCGCTATTTAGGCGGCAGGGCTCTTCATGAAGTTGTAAGGGATATTGTAACCAACAATGTATCCTTGTACTGTAAACTTGAAATAAAAACACCATACTCGAATTGGAATAAACAGGCCATGTACTTTTATTTAGCTTATAACAAACATCACAAACTTTAAAGAAACTCTTGGCCCAAACCCAGAGTCTCACCTCCAATAACTTAAACCATATATATATATATACACATATATAACCAAGCCATCCGCCCTAAAAGCCAGACGGCATACACCATTACACCAGTCCATCCACCAGCCACAAATGGATAATTACATTTGTGGCCCTACCCCATAAAAGACACGGCCTGTTCCACCATACTTTGAAAATTAACATTAAAAATATCACACCCTATATCAGATAGGTGCACACCATCCTTTCTGTATAACCCCGAACAACCTCCTTCCAATTCCATATGCCTAAAACTGATAAAACCTTCCATCAACATAAACTTCTCCATAGACCTGTTCAATTTCCTCCTCACTCTCTCCAAAGCTTTAAACTCAGGTCTAGAAGTCCAGATTAATCTGGGAATAATTTCAGACCAGACCAATATTGAATCCTTAAAAACACGTCTAACATTTAAAATTAACTCTTTAAACAGCAACAGTAATTCAACTGATTTTGTTTTCCCCAAATCATTCCCCCCACAGTGTATAACTATAACATCTGGTAATGGCAACATATTAACATAATCCAATAATATGGCTTCCATTTGACAAATATTCAAACCCCTTATACCAATCCAAAATAACTGAACTTTTTTACTATCAAAGCCCAGATTTTCCCCGTAGCTCCTCCGTGTCGCTCTGTTCTGGGCCCAATACACGAAGGAATGCCCAACTATCCATACTATAGCTGGATGTTGACCTGCAAGAAAACAATGTTAGCAACCTTATAACAAATTAGGTCTAATATAACCCAAAAAACGATTCGACTCCCATCTCCCAATCCGCTTAATAATAGACTTGTCCAGCCCCAACATTGCAGCTTCAGTCGCTGCCCCAATCCTGAATGAATGCGAGGAGTAATCATAATCACTCAAACCCAGCGCTGCAAAAGATTTTTTAAGTACACTTCGAAATTGGAAAATGGTCAATGGAGTACCTGAACTATGCACCAGCCAATTCTCCCCACCTTCTGGCCTGATGGCATTAAATAACTCCGCATTCAGCACCGGGCACATCTGGGAATCCATTCTAGATAACTCTATCCAACAACCTTTACCCAATTTATCGGTTTTAGAGGAACGTAAAAACATCCTCAACTTTTCACCACAAATTACATCCACTTTCTTTAAACCCGAACCTCCTTTCTTGTTAACCGCTACTAATTTGCTAACGCGAAACGCTCCAAGGAATGCTATTATAAAGGCCGTCCTAAACAAACGCCTCTCTATCAAAGCCCTAGAACACCCATTATTAATTAACATCATAACAAAACCCAGCGCTAAATCCTGCCTATCATGAAACTCATCTACTCCCTTACTAGTCACAAAATTACACCAACATTTCCATGCTTTCGTATAAGCTCTCCAAGTCCCTTTAGACAAAGATTGCGAAATAAAGGAACTTATCTGGGAGAAGTTATTTCCCAAACACTGTCCGGAACAATCACCCCTTCTTCCTCCGCTTGCGGCGCCAACCGACGAAAGCTCTTGAAATCAAAACATGAAAGGGCATCAGCCAACACATTCTTTTTCCCAGCCACATGCCTTGCCTTTAACCATATATTATAAATTAAACATAAATAAACCAAACGCCTCAAAACACTTCTAACCGGCAACGATTTTGCTTTCAACGTATTAATAACCCATACCACCCCCATGTTATCGCAATTCAATAGCAACCTCTTATTCATCCATAATTCGCCCCAACATTCCAGCGCCACAACCACTGGAAATAACTCAAGCAACAACATATTCTTGGTCCGACCAGCTTTTATCCACTTATGCGGCCATCTGTCAACTGCCCACCTACCCTGCCAGAAAATACCAAATCCTGTGGCACCTGCCGCATCTGTAAAAAACTGCCATTCATCACTACTGATAAAATCCTCCTGCCAAACCGCAGCACCATTAAATTTATCCAAAAATAAGCTCCAAACGAACAAATCTTCTTTAATCTGCTTCGACACTCTCACTCTATGATAAAGCTCTTTCCTACCTGCAATCCCTCTACCAATCAGCCTTGAAAACACCCTTCCCATTGGAATTACCCTCGAAGCAAAATTTAACAACCCTAACAAAGACTGAAAACAATTAACTGTAACTTTTCTTAACCCCAAAACCAAACGAATCTTCCCTTTCAACTTCCTAATCTTATCATCCGGCAGCCTAAAAATCATTTTAACAGTATCAATTTCTATTCCCAGAAATTGCAACTTAGTTGTCGGATAAACCGTTTTCTCCGCTGCTAGCGGAACACCAAAATATTCTGAAATAACCATAAACGAACTAAGTAACCCCAAACAATCCGCACTACCTGCCTTCCCCATAAATAAAAAATCATCAAGATAATGGATAACCTGAAACAAACCAGAAACCTGAACTACCACCCATTCTAAAAATGATGAAAACGCTTCAAAATAATAACACGAAACCTCACAGCCCATAGGCAAACATTTGTCAAAATAAAACTTCCCCTCAAATTGAAAACCTACCGAACAAAAACACTCCGGGTGAATAGGTAAGAGCCTAAACGCTGCCTCTATATCCACCTTGGCCAACAGAGCCCCTCTCCCCAAAACTCTAACCAATTTCAAAGCATCCTCAAACGAAGTATAATGCACCGGATACTCGAATTTCTTAACCTCATCATTTAGCGAATTACCCTTAGGATAAGACAGGTGATGAATAAGCCTAAATGCACCTGCCTCCTTTTTGGGCACCAGACCTAAAGGAGATAACCTAAAGTTAACGAATGGTGGCTCAGCAAATGGACCCTCAAACCTACCCAAACTTAACTCTTTCTGAATCTTCTCCTTAGCTACCTCCCTATTATCCTCCAGAGTCTTCAAATTCCTAACAAACACACATTTCTCACCTTCAAAAACTGGCACCTTAAAACCCTCTGAAAAACCTAGCCTCAACAACTCAGCCTTCTGCCTGCTTGGGTACTGATCTAAAAAGGGGAGCATTCTTTGCCACTTCACTGGCGTCTCCGCCTTTCTGAACCTGATCCTTTGCCTGGTTCCTTCGAAAACACCGTATTGCCGGGTGATTACCCGCACAAATTGTGCACTCATGTTTGAATTTACACGAATTGGGCCATTTACACTGTGCGTCATTAAATGCCCAACACACTCCTTTCACCCGCTGCTGACTTAAAACATTCTGAGACCTTACAGGCGCTGTCGTTCTCTGAGGCAGCATAGTACTGATCCACGTACCCACATCCTTCATACCCCAATCTAAATTTTTGTGCACGGATAACTTTTGCCTAAACACCTCATCATAATTGAACCAGGCCAATCCACCGAAATTCTTGTAAGCTTCTAAAACTGACTCCAAGTGATGAAACAAACCAGAACTCTTATCGCTATGCTTTTCGCAATAAACACTGGCATAAATGCAGAACGCTTGCAACCAATTATTGAAAGACCTAGCCACCGGTCTACGCGCGTCATCCTCTTTATCATGCTTAGACAGAAATTCTTTTGAAGCGGGCAATAAAGACAGTATATCAACATACTCATTGCCCCAAATCTTTTCTTTTACGGTACTACTCAAATGAAAACCCAAAGCCGAAATTTCACATGACATAGATTCTTTCATACATGCTTCATTTATCACATTCCTCTTCTGCATATTAACCGACTTATCCCAAGCCTGAGCTGGACTAGCACCCTGCAATTCCTTTAAACAACCCACTAAAGAACCCACTAGCTCATTCAATTTATTAAAATTCCCATCAATGTACTCACCCCTGCTAGCCCCAGCTCTGCCTCTCTCCTGTTCGTCCATATTCTGCACTCCTTGCTGCTGTCCAGAACCCGGTGCTGCCATCCTGCGATGCCCATAACGGTCCTGGCAGCCTCCTTCCTCTTCTTCTTTCCTCTGGAGCATCTGCTGCTTCACCCCTATACCTCCACCACTTGGAGAACGAGGCAGGGGCCGCTTTTTACTGGGAACCGGCTTCTTACCACGGCTCCCTTGTTCTTCATCCTCTGCAGACTTCATGCATTTTCTTCTGGAAGAACGCCTCGCCGCTCCTGACGAAAATTGCGCCGCTCCGGACACTTCCCTCGACGAACTGGCTACTTCTCTTGAGGTACCGGCCACCTCTCGCGATGTACCGACCACCTCTCGCGACAAGCCGGCAAAATCCCGCGATGACACCGCCAAATCTCGTGATGACGCGGTCAAATCCCGCGATGATCCGGCAAAGTCCCTGAATGACTCCTCAAACGCCGACTGGACCGCCAACGGAGTTGCAGCATTCTCAAACTCCGCCTCCGTGACGATCTCCTGCTCTCTCCCCGGCCAGTCTTGATTGAAGTCTTCATCCAGATGGGCGCCGATACAGCTCTGCAGCCACGCTTCTCCTCCCTTCGCCAATGCCTTCTCCCGGAGCTTTTCAAGAAGAAGTTCCATCTTCGCCCGTGGCTCTCCTGCACCACCGAAATACCAGCCTTTACAGGTAAGTATTCACAGCTTAGCAGTTCGCCTTGTGGCATGACTGCTAGCGCTCCCACAGCTCCTATTTATAGCGCGAATTTGCGCCTTTTTGCGCAGCGCGAGGCATCTCGCGGGGCACCAAAGGTGCCCGCGAGGCAAAGGCGGCGAATCACTAAGCGGCACGCGCACATCCAGCAATTTCCAAGTTACATCACCCAGGCTATTTTTTTTTATTTTTTTTTTCTAACTTCTGACCTGAACTTTTGACCCTGCCTATTAAATCAATAGCTGACCTCTAGATGAACCCAACCTCCTATCCCCACAACTACATGCCGCCCCGCGCTATTTAGGCGGCAGGGCTCTTCATTTCTTTCCAACGGACCCGACGATCCAAGCCGAGGAAGTTGGGTTTAGGAGTTCAGGTTCTGCCGTTCTTCGAGGGGTTAAATAAGACGGCGCCCCCCCCGGGGGTTTAATAAACTGGGGCAGCAGATAAGGTTCTTCTGCAGACAGAACAAAAGCGATGTTTGTCAGCCGCAGCTTTCTGAAGATCATTAAACCAAAGGAAGCCTCTGCCTAAACCGTGCTCAAGCTTCCCGTGTGGCCGCCGGCGCACCGACGGGAAGGGCCAGGACTAGAATAAGGCGACACCAAGGAGTGTGTGTACCTGCTGACTTTCCTCCAAATGTCCGTAAAGTCTCGAATACTTACTGCGTATCGCCCTGTACGGACGCCGAGGGGAAACGGCTCTGCATGAAAGGGTTTTAAATGGCATTTACCTTCTAAACGCGGTGAAGAAGCAGCCTTCTGTGTGTCCATCCGCCGAGACACTAACGTGCCGAGTGATTCTAGAAATACGCTGCTTCTCCCGAAAATATTCTGTATTAACGAGGAAATCCCCAGAAAAAACGCAGAGACGAGAAACCATTCTTTCCGTTTTCTGCAGAACGGAGTAAATTCTCACATTTCATTAAATCGCATGAAACGAGATTCCCAACAGCGCCACGACTCGGATCCTGAGCCGTTCTATCCGACTCCTTACACAGCCTGCGCTAAACAATAACCCCGCTGGACACACAGACAAGTGAAAGTCCATAGAGGGACAGACTTCACTGGATAAGCAGATTTGTGACATCGCCGGGACCCAGTAGCGTACCTAGCGGGGGGCGGGGGGGGGCGGTCCGCACCGAGTGCCGCTCATCAGGGGGGTGCCAACTTGCCGGCACCCGGCACCCCTCCAGAGACGGACAGTAATGTCCGCCGCTGGAGGAGCAGGCTCGCAAGGGAGCGGTATCGGAGGTCTTTAACAGACCTCCGGCTCCCTTGAGTGATTTTCTCCCTTGAACCCAGCTTAAAATCACTCAAGGGAGCCGGAGGTCTGGTAAAGACCTCCGATATCGCTCCCTTGCGATCCACGCGGCAACAGCTGCTGTGCGCCGGGGTCTGTTGTCAGATCCCGGCGCACAACACTGAAGCCGCGCCCACAGCTGTCAGTGCCCTCTCAACCGGAAGAAGACAGAGAAGACAGAAGAACTGAAGAAGAGCAGCGAAGAGGAGGCAAAGAAGCTGAAAGAAGAAAAGAGGAAAGGTAGGAAAGCATAGAGTGAGAGTGACAGTGTGTGTGGATTGGTGTGTGTGGATTGGTGTGTGTGGATTGGTGTGTGTGGATTGGTATATGTGTGTGCATTGGTATATGTGTGTGGATTGGTATATGTGTGTGGATTGGTATATGTGTGGATTGGTATGTGTGTGGATTGGTGTGTGTGGATTGGTATGTGTGTGGATTGGTGTGTGTGGATTGGTATATGTGTGTGGATTGATATATGTGTGTGGATTGGTATGTGTGTGTGTGGATTGGTATGTGTGTGTGGATTGGTATGTGTGTGGATTGGTATATGTGTGTGGATTGGTATATGTGTGTGGATTGGCATGTGTGGATTAGTGTATGTGTGGTTTGCTATGTGTGTGGATTGGTATATGTGTGGATTAGTATATATGTGGATTGGTGTATGTGTGGATTAGTATATGTGTGGATTGGTGTATGTGTGAATTGGTATATTTGTGGATTGTTATATGTGTGGATTGGTGTATGTGTGTGGATTGGTATGTGTGTGGATTGGTATATGTGTGGATTGGTATATGTGTGGATTGGTATATTTGTGGATTGGTATATGTGTGTGGATTGGTATATGTGTGGATTGGTGTATGTGTGGATTGGTATATGTGTGGATTGGTGTATGTGTGGATTGGTGTATGTGTGGATTGGTATATGTGTGGATTGGTGTATGTGTGGATTGGTATATGTGTGTGGATTGGTATGTGTGTGTATTGGTATGTGTGTGTGGATTAGGGTATATGTGTGGATTGGTAAATGTGTGGATTGGTATATGTGTGTGGATTGGTATGTGTGTGTGGATTGGTATATGTGTGGATTGGTAAATGTGTGAGTGATGGGTGTTATGATGTACCATTTCCAATGTATTTTTCATTATATAATTATGCTCTAAAGTACATCATAACTCCCATCACTCTATACTGTTCCATACAGTGGCAGAGCTGGGAGACAGAGGCCTTGCACCCCCATCGCAGGACTCTTGAAAGGTAAGTGAACTTCAAAGAGGGAGAAGGTAGATAGTTAGGAGGGGTAGATAGGGAGAAGGGAGTGAGACGGGGGATAGGGGGTAGATAGGGAGAAGGGAGTGAGACGGGGTAGATAGGGCAATCATACTCCTATCATGCCAAGTCTGCAAGTACATCCTGGAATCTGGGTATGCCTGGGCATGATAGGAATGTGATTGCTGTTAACAATCATATATATATATATATATATATATATATATATATATATATAGTGATAAGTGTTATGCTGTACCACCATCAATGTCTGCCTCAGTATATAATGATAACAGTAATGCTGTACCACCTTCAGTGTCTGTGCTGGTATATAACGGTAGAAGCTATGCAGTTTTAAAGTGTGTGTGTGTGTGTGTGGGGGTGCCACATACAGGATCCGCCCCAGGTGTCAAATACTCTAGGTACGCCCCTGCCGGGACCTGCAATCCTGCATCACCCAAACGCCCGGCGGGTCACAGCCCCCGGCACAGGGAGGGCCAGACGCCCGGCGGATCACAGCCCCCCGGCACAGGGAGGGCCCGGTACGGTTTATGGTTATTCCATATTTCCCGATCACCGGCACAGAATACAAAGAAATATCGTGACGCAGAAACACATCGGAGCCTCTCAGCCTCTCGCGCTAATAGCCCAGGCTTAATGCACAGATATGATTTATACAGGTTTAGGAGCTTCCTGCGGGATAACGTCCTCATCTCATTCTGTACATAGGGGGTGTATTTGCGAGCACAGAAGCTTACACTTCAATCCCCTGATGCCTGCCCTTCAGAATACAGAGTGACATCAGGGGTTAACAAACAGCTTTAGTGAATACACCCCACAAGGAAGGTTTTGGACATTTCTTTACGTTACGATGTATTATGAAGCGCTCGCCCCTGTGAGCTTCCCCTGAAAAGGGAACTGAGCGGGCCCTGCACAATGTATAGTAAAATCAGGAGCAACGCTCAAGCAATCTGTCCGCAGAGGTTTACAGGAGAGTTGAGCCCCCAATCCCATCACTCCAAGCATTATGAAGGGCCGGCCCCGGTGAGCTCTTCCTGCCAGCGCCGGCCCGTACGATGCATAGCGGAGTCAGGGAAGTGAAAGGCTCTCCTTTCCCGGAACCTCCGGTGTCGCCGAACAATCCACAGATAACGGGAAGATTTCTTACTCAGTCACACCGATTAAACTACGCATTTTGCAGGGCCTGCGGGGTTCTCTTTGCAGGAGAAGCTCGCTTGAGACGGCCGTTCATAATCCAGAGTAAGATCAGCAAGTTGAAAATCTTCCACCCCCAGCATAATGCATACACACTGCCCTGTCATATGTATAAATAATAGCCTTCTAAAAGAAGAGACTCCGAAGTTATGCAAGAAGTTTTACTTTATTGAGAGGGTGATAAGTGGAACAGCCTCCCAGCAGAAGTTGTAGAGGTTATACAGTGAGGGGATGTAAACATGCAGGGGACGGGGATACGGGGCCCCGAATCTGATTGGTTAATGTTGGAGTGGTTACAGCAGCAATAACGGGTGAGTAGACATGGGAACGGGGCTGATCTGCCGGGAAATTCTCAGTTTCAATAAGAAGCTGGAATCCAGCAGGACTCACGGAGCGACTCGTCGTACAAACAGAATTTAATGGCACATCGGAGCCATTCGGCCCCCGGCTAGTCGCCCATTATTCCTGCTGTAACATGTGACATTAATCAGTCAGATTCGGGGCCCTGTATCCCCGTCCCCTGCATGTTTACATCCCCTCGCAGGTATAACCTCTAATGAGAAATCGGGTGGTAGATAAGTGGAACAGCCTGCCAGCAGAAGCGTATTACATTCTCTCACTGTATTTGCCACTACCACTCCTGCTGGGAGGCAGTTCCATTTTTCTACCACCTTCTCTGTAACGAAAAGAAAAAAAACTTATTGCATTATTTCTGAGCCTCTAGTTTTATTTTATACATATGACAGGGGAGCGTATATGAAATTTTCTTCCCTGTCTCTGAGAGCCGTCCGGCCATCTGCAAACACTCAGTCGTTGGGCTTGTCTTATATTCAGGAGCCGTATATACACATCCCCTCACTGTATCATTGGGGAGGAAGGAAAGGGTGTGCACTGGTGTTAACATGGAACTCTTACCTACTTTTATCGGGGTCACGTGATCCTGAGGCTGCTTGCATGGTGTGTGAACAGCTTGAGAGAAAGCTGCAGGAGAGGTAAGCAGGGTGGGTGGGAGGTGTGATGTGTATACAGAGGCGTATCTACTGAAAATAGCACCTATGGCAAGCACTGAAATTGCGCCCCTGTCCAAATATCTAAAACCCATTTACTAGCCCCTGCTGCCTATATATATATTAGACCCTGCTGCCGATAGCAGGTATAGATCAACACACAAACCCAGATCAATTGAAATTCACTTGTGATCTCAGCACTGAAGGTATATATAAAATAAACAGAATCAGACATACAAATCCTGTATTTGCAGGTATACAATAATATATGAAACGTAGCATCGCAGGTATAGATCAAATACATACACGGAAACAGCATTGCAGGTATTAATCAACTGAATAAGACATCTTAACCCTGTATTTGCAGGTACACATAAATAATGTATGGAAACATAGCATAGCACATATGGATCTACAGAATAACACAAAAACCCAGCTTTGCAGGTAAAGATCAATTGGAATTCACATAAAAACACGGCATTAAAGGTATATTTAAAACCTGGCGTCCACACTGCCCACATAGAACCTGACCAGCACCCAGATAACACACATAAGATTTGCAATCTTTGTCCCCAAACAGTCCAGCCTGTGCCATCTTGGTCCCCAAGGCTCAAACCTACGGCTAGTGCCATCTTTGCCCTTCCACAATTATACATCTATGATACACAAACATATCATATCATGGGGCACAGTGGCATATAGGGGGTATAAGGCATTTCTGGGGCAGATGTGCATAACTGGGGGGCAGGTTGGAAAATAAAAGGAAATAAAAACAAAATAATTTTCTCAATCATATATTTAAAAAAAAATAGTTTACACTTACATGCTCTGAAAAATACCCCTTATAATTGGGGTTGTCTTATAATCAGACCTCAGGAGTCCTGGATGCTCCTGTCATAGCCCCCCATTTAACCCCCCCCCAAACTTACCGCTGCTTCCGACTCCCTGCTGTGTAGTCGGGGCAGCGGGTAGACTTCTACGCGATTCGCAACTTCCGCTGCAGCCGGAAGGAGGTGCAGTTGGCAGCCGGGGTTGTCTACGTCCATCGTGCAGACCTTCCCCGGCTGTCAGTGAGGAGAGTTCTGGGGCAGGGAATTCTCTCTAATAGTCGGGGGAGGTCTGCGCTATGGACGCAGACAACCCCCGCTGCTAACCGCATCTCCTTCCGGCTGCAGCGGAAGTTGCGAATTGCGTAGACGTCTACCCGCTGCCGCGACTACACAGCAGGGAATCGGAAGCACCGTTAAGTGTGTGTGTGTGTGTGGGGGGGTTAAATGGGGGGCATAAAGCATTTCTGTAGGCAGAGTGCTCTATGATGCCTTTAACCCCCTTAATGCCTCCAGAGATGCCTTTTAACCCTCTATACACCACTCTGCCTCCTGAAATACCTTATACCTCCCTATATGCCACTCTGCCCCATAATATGCCTTTCAACCCCCTAAATGCCAGAGTGGCATATAGGGGTATAAGGCATTTCTGGAGGAAGAGTGGCACATAAGGGGTCAAAAGGCATTTCATGGGGCACAGTAGCATATAGAGGGTTAAAAGGCATATCATGGGGCACAGTGGCATTTGGAGGCTTAAAAGGCATATCATGGGCCACAGTGCCATATAGGAGTGGCAAGCCTGGGGGCAGATGTTCATAACTGGAGGGCAGGTTGGAAAATAAAAGGAAATAAAAACAAAAAAAATATTTTTCTCAAACATAGATTTTATTGAAAAAAAAAAAGGTTTACATAGTTTACATGAATTAACATTTACTAGGAAAACTTTTTTCCTACAGGGTCGTCTTACATTCAGGCTTTTTCTTTTTTTCCTAAACTAATATTCAGATTTCGGGGGGTCATCTTATAATCGAGCAAATACGGCAATATGTCATTTTTTTAAGCATGGTTAACTTTATAGCACTTTGAAGTTTATTTCAGTTATAAAGCCTGAGTGACTGATGTATTTCTACACATCAGATAATAGACTGCTTCCCAGGATTGGGCCTTCTTGGACCAATGAGAAAAGGGGGATAGGATGGTTGGCCTATGCAGGGATGCTTTGATTCCTTCTCATTCATTGGTCATGTTTACAGCCATGTAGAAGGTATATAAGCAGAGGTGGAAGTTTCTAGTAGCTTCCTCTACAACCAGGATCCGGCAGGGAGTAGTTCTCGGGTCTGAAGATTTGAATGGCTACTGAGGACTTACACAGCCCCTGATTTAGTTGCTGCGCAGCAGGACATGGACGCTGTTCTGGATTCCTGTCAGAAGTGAAGAGAACGCATGTCGCACTTACATGGGCTTCATGATCCGGTACAGCAGATGCTACCAGGGCTGAGTGGTGATGCCAGGAAAAACCAGATGCCACGCGGAGCCTTCTTCAAGTGGAAACGGGTCCAGGAGGAGCCCATCTTATCCTCTTATAACCAACAGAAACACACCGGGGAGGCCGGCTTCCATGGGAGCTTCCTGGCAGCGAGGGCGCAGTAAGTATTTGTAAGATGTCCAGAGATGCTAAAAAGGGGTAAAGTTTAAAGAATAATGCAGTAAGGGGTCTTTCCCAGTTTTAGGTCATGTGTATGTATGTATATATGTGTATGTGCAGATGTATGTATACAGGTGGGTATGTTTATATGCTTACGTATGTATACAAGTGGGTATATGTTTTATGTACATATGTATACAGGTGGGTATGTCTATATGTTTATGTGCATATGTATGTATACAGGTGGGTATGTGCATATGTATATATATACAGGTGGGTATGTGCATATGTCTATCTGCATATGTATGTATACAGGTGGGTTTGTCTGTTTATGTGCGTATGTATACAGGTGGGTATGTGTGTATGTTATGTTGCATATAGAGGGCTAAAAGGCATATCATGGGGCACAGTGACATATAGGAGTGGGAAGCCTGGGTGCAGATGTGCATAACGGGGCGGGTTGAAAAATAAAAGGAAATAAAAACAAATTTTTTTTCTCAATCATAGATTTTATTAAAAAAAATAGTTTACATGAATTAACATTTACTAGGAACACTTTTTTCCTACAGGGTCATCTTACATTCAGCCTTTTTCTTTTTTCCTAAACTAATATTCAGATTTTGGGGGGTCATCTTATAATCGAGCAAATATGGTAATATGTCATTTTTTTAAGCATGGTTAACTTTATAGCACTTTGAATTTAATGATGTTTTAAAGTTTATTTCAGTTATAAAGCCTGAGTGACTGATGTATTTCTGTGTATTTCTACTTCCCAGGATTGGGCCTTCTTGGACCAATGAGAAAAGGGGCATAGGATGGTTGGCCTATGCAGGGATGCTTTGATTCCTTCTCATTCATTGGTCATGTTTACAGCCATGTAGAAGGTATATAAGCAGAGGTGGAAGTTTCTAGTAGCTTCCTCTACAACCAGGATCCGGCAGAGAGTAGTTCTCGGGTCTGAAGATTTGAATGGCTACTGAGGACTTACACAGCCCCTGATTTAGTTGCTGCGCAGCAGGACATGGACGCTGTTCTAGATTCCTGTCAGAAGTGAAGAGAACGCATGTCGCACTTACATGGGCTTCATAATCCGGTACAGCAGATGCTACCAGGGCTGAGTTGTGATGCCAGGAAAAACCAGTAAGCACAGGATGCCACGCGGAGCCTTTTTCAAGTGGAAACGGGTCCAGGAGGAGCCCATCTTATCCTCTTATAACCAACAGAAACACACCGGGGAGGCCGGCTTCCATGGGAGCTTCCTGGCAGCAAGGGCGCAGTAAGTATTTGTAAGATGTCCAGAGATGCTAAAAAAGGGGTAAAGTTTAAAGAATAATGCAGTAAGGGGTCTTTCCCAGTTTTAGGTCATGTGTATGTATGTATATATGTGTATGTGCAGATGTATGTATACAGGTGGGTATGTCTATATGTTTATGTGCATATGTATGTATACAGGTGGGTATGTGCATATGTATATATATACAGGTGGGTATGTGCATATGTTTATCTGCATATGTATGTATACAGGTGGGTTTGTCTGTTTATGTGCGTATGTATACAGGTGGGTATGTCTATATGTTTATGTGCATATGTATGTATACAGGTGGGTATGTGCATATGTTTATCTGCATATGTATGTATACAGGTGGGTATGTCTGTTTATGTGCGTATGTATACAGGTGGGTATGTGTGTATGTTATTTTGCATATAGAGGGCTAAAAGGCATATCATGGGGCACAGTGACATATAGGAGTGGGAAGCCTGGCTGCAGATGTGCATAACGGGGCGGGTTGAAAAATAAAAGGAAATAAAAACAAATTTTTTTTCTCAATCATAGATTTTATTAAAAAAAATAGTTTACATGAATTAACATTTACTAGGAACACTTTTTTCCTACAGGGTCATCTTACATTCAGCCTTTTTCTTTTTTCCTAAACTAATATTCAGATTTTGGGGGGGTCATCTGATAATCGAGCAAATATGGTAATATGTCATTTTTTTAAGCATGGTTAACTTTATAGCACTTTGAATTTAATGATGTTTTAAAGTTTATTTCAGTTATAAAGCCTGAGTGACTGATGTATTTCTGTGTATTTCTACTTCCCAGGATTGGGCCTTCTTGGACCAATGAGAAAAGGTGGATAGGATGGTTGGCCTATGCAGGGATGCTTTGATTCCTTCTCATTCATTGGTCATGTTTACAGCCATGCAGAAGGTATATAAGCAGAGGTGGAAGTTTCTAGTAGCTTCCTCTACAACCAGGATCCGGCAGAGAGTAGTTCTCGGGTCTGAAGATTTGAATGGCTACTGAGGACTTACACAGCCCCTGATTTAGTTGCTGCGCAGCAGGACATGGACGCTGTTCTAGATTCCTGTCAGAAGTGAAGAGAACGCATGTCGCACTTACATGGGCTTCATAATCCGGTACAGCAGATGCTACCAGGGCTGAGTGGTGATGCCAGGAAAAACCAGTAAGCACAGGATGCCACGCGGAGCCTTTTTCAAGTGGAAACGGGTCCAGGAGGAGCCCATCTTATCCTCTTATAACCAACAGAAACACACCGGGGAGGCCGGCTTCCATGGGAGCTTCCTGGCAGCG
Organism: Spea bombifrons; assembly: GCF_027358695.1. Classification (NCBI taxonomy): domain Eukaryota; kingdom Metazoa; phylum Chordata; class Amphibia; order Anura; family Pelobatidae; genus Spea; species Spea bombifrons. Next base: position 16,841,735 of record NC_071096.1, on the reverse strand, counting down.
AGGGCGCAGTAAGTATTTGTAAGATGTCCAGAGATGCTAAAAAAGAGGTAAAGTTTAAAGCCTAATGCAGTAAGGAGTCTTTCCCAGTTTTAGGTAATGTGTATGTATGTATATATGTGATTGTGCATATGTATGTTTATTGGTGGGTATGTTTGTGCATATGTATGTATTCATGTGGGTATGTTTATGTATACATGTGTGTATGTTTATGTGCATATGTATGTATACAGGTGGGTATGTCTATGTTTATGTGCATATGTATGCATACAGGTGGGTATGTGTATATGTTTACGTGCATATGCATGTATGCGTGCATATGCATGTATACATGTGGGTATGTGTATGTTTACGTGCATAAGTGTGGTGTGTGTTTATGTGCATATGTATGTATACATGTGTGTGTGTTTATGTGCATATGTATGTATACAGGTGGGTTTGTGTATATGTGCATATGTATGTATACAGGTGGGTATGAGCATATGTATGTATACATGTGGGTATGTGTATGTTTACGTGCATATATGTATGTATACAGGTGGGTATGTGTATATGTTTACGTGCATATGCATGTTTACATGTGGGTGTGTATGTTTACGTGCATATGTATATATACAGGTGGTGTGTGTTTATGTGCATATGTATGTATACATGTGTGTATGTGCATATGTATGTATACATGTGTGTATGTTTATGTGCATATGTATGTATACAGGTGGGTTTGTGTATATGTGTATATGTGCATATGTATGTATACAGGTGGGTATGTGCATATGTATGTATACATGTGGGTATGTGTATGTTTATGTGCATATATGTATGTATACAGGTGGGTATGTGTATATGTTTACGTGCATATGCATGTATACATGTGGGTATGTGTATGTTTACGTGCATATGTATGTATACAGGTGGTGTGTGTTTATGTGCATATGTATGTATACATGTGTGTGTTTCTGTGCATATGTATGTATACATGTGTGTATGTTTATGTGCATATGTATGTATACAGGTGGGTTTGTGTATATGTGCATATGTATGTATACAGGTGGGTAGGTGCATATGTATGTATACATGTGGGTATGTGTATATGTTTACCTGCATATGTATGTATACAGGTGGGTATGTGCATATGTTTATGTGCATATGTATGTATACAGGTGGGTATGTGCATATGTATGTATACAGGTGGGTATGTCTATATGTTTACGTGCATATGTATGTATACAGGTGGGTTTGTGTATATGTGCATATGTATGTATACATGTGGGTATGTGTATGTTTACGTGCATATATGTATGTACACAGGTGGGTATGTGTATATGTTTACGTGCATATGCATGTATACATGTGGGTATGCGTATGTTTACGTGCATATGTATGTATACAGGTGGTGTGTGTATATGCATATGTATGCATACAGGTGGGTATGTGCATATGTATGTATACATGTGGGTATGTCTATATGTTTATGTGCATATGTATGTATACATGTGGTTATGTGTATATGTTTACGTGCATATGTATGTATCTATGTGAATGTGCATATGTATGTTTATTGGTGGGTATGTTTGTGCATATGTATGTATACATGTGGGTATGTTTATGTATACATGTGTGTATGTTTATGTGCATATGTATGTATACAGGTGGGTTTGTGTATATGTGCATATGTATGTATACAGGTGGGTATGTCTATGTTTATGTGCATATGTATGCATACAGGTGGGTATGTGTATATGTTTACGTGCATATGCATGTATACATGTGGGTATGTGTATGTTTATGTGCATATGTATGTATACATGTGGGTATGTTTATGTATACATGTGTGTATGTTTATGTGCATATGCATGTATACATGTGGGTATGTGTATGTTTACGTGCATATGTATGTATACATGTGGGTATGTTTATGTATACATGTGTGTATGTTTATGTGCATATGTATGTATACAGGTGGGTTTGTGTATATGTGCATATGTATGTATACAGGTGGGTATGTCTATGTTTATGTGCAAATGTATGCATACATGTGGGTATGTGTATGTTTACGTGCATATGTATGTATACAGGTGGTGTGTGTTTATGTGCATATGTATGTATACATGTGTGTGTGTTTATGTGCATATGTATGTATACAGGTGGGTTTGTGTATATGCATATGTATGTATACAGGTGGGTATCTGCATATGTATGTATACATGTGGGTATGTGTATGTTTACGTGCATATGCATGTATATATGTGGGTGTGTATGTTTACGTGCATATGTATGTATACAGGTGGTGTGTGTGTTTATGTGCATATGTATGTATACATGTGTGTATGTTTACGTGCATGTATGTATGTATACAGGTGGGTATGTGTATATGTTTACGTGCATATGCATGTATACATGTGGGTATGTGTATGTTTACGTGCATATGTATGTATACAGGTGGTGTGTGTTTATGTGCATATGTATGTATACATGTGTGTGTGTGTGTGTGTGTTTATGTGCATATGTATGTATACAGGTGGGTTTGTGTATATGTGCATATGTATGTATACAGGTGGGTAGGTGCATATGTATGTATACATGTGGGTATGTGCATATGTTTATGTGCATATGTATGTATACAGGTGGGTATGTCTATATGTTTACGTCAGGGCTCGACAAATCCCAGGCGCCAGGTCGCCATGGCGACAGAGAATTTTGCCCTGGCGCCTAGGTTTTGTCAGCCTCTTACATCCAGAAAAAATTGTGGATGTAAGAGGCTGAGTCACCACACGGGGGCGCTGCTGCTACTGTCTGCCCAGAAGTCTGGGCAGACAGCACAGCCACTCCGAGCCCGCCCCCGAGCCTGAGATCACTCCCACGGAGTGATCCTGTAGGCTGAAAACGCGGTTGCTGGAAAAGCAGCAATCGTGTTTTCAGCTGCCACAGGCAGCCTCAGGGAAGGGGTTTGTGTGTTGATTGGGTCCCCACACAAGTCTGGGGACCTCACCCAACACCCCCCAGCTGCCTGATCGCTCCATGGGAGCGACAGCGCAGCGTTAACCCCTTCAATGCCGCGATCGCGGCATTTAGGGGTTAATTCCCGTTTTGGGGGCTTTGCTGCTGGTGGTCTGCCTGGAAGCTCAGACAGACCAGCAACAGCAAAAACGAGCCCCCACAAGCCCTTTGATGACTCCTGTAGGTATGGAAGCCTACAGCAGTCATCAAAGAGACTCCCTCTGCAATGGCTGGTCCATAGACCAGCAATTGAGTCCCAGCTGCCAGAGGCAGCTTCAGGGACAGGGGAGAGGGTTCTTCGGTCTCCACATGAGTGTGGAGACCAGCCCCAACACCCCCCGCTGCCTGATCGCTCCCTGAGAGCGACAGTGCAGCGTTAACCCCTTCAATGCCGCGTATGTGTATGTGTATATGTTTACGTGCATATGAATGTATACATGTGGGTGTGTATGTTTACGTGCATATGTATGTATACAGGTGGTGTGTGTTTATGTGCATATGTATGTATACATGTGTGTGTGTTTATGTGCATATGTATGTATACAGGTGGGTTTGTGTATATGTGTATATGTATGTATACAGGTGGGTATCTGCATATGTATGTATATATGTGGGTATGTGTATGTTTACGTGCATATATGTATGTATACATGTGGGTATGTGTATGTTTACTTGCATATGCATGTATACATGTGGGTGTGTATGTTTACGTGCATATGTATGTATACAGGTGGTGTGTGTGTGTTTATGTGCATATGTATGTTTACATGTGTGTATGTTTACGTGCATGTATGTATGTATACAGGTGGGTATGTGTATATGTTTACGTGCATATGCATGTATACATGTGGGTATGTGTATGTTTACGTGCATATGTATGTATACAGGTGGTGTGTGTTTATGTGCATATGTATGTATACGTGTGTGTGTGTGTGTTTATGTGCATATGTATGTATACAGGTGGGTTTGTGTATATGTGCATATGTATGTATACAGGTGGGTAGGTGCATATGTATGTATACATGTGGGTATGTGCATATGTTTATGTGCATATGTATGTATACAGGTGGGTATGTCTATATGTTTACGTGCATATGTATGTATACAGGTGGGTTTGTGTATATGTGCATATGTATGTATACATGTGGGTATGTGTATGTTTACGTGCATATGTATGTATACAGGTGGCGTGTGTTTATGTGCATATGTATGTATACATGTGTGTGTGTGTGTGTTTAAGTGCATATGTATGTATACAGGTGGGTTTGTGTATATGTGCATATGTATATATACAGGTGGGTATGTGCATATGTATGTATACATGTGGGTATGTCTATATGTTTATGTGCATATGTATGTATACATGTGGTTATGTGAATATGTTTATGTGCATATGTATGTATACATGTGGTTATGTGTATATGTTTACGTGCATATGTATGTATCTATGTGAATGTGCATATGTATGTTTATTGGTGGGTATGTTCAGGGCCGGCCCAAGACTTAATGCCGCCTGGGGCGAAGTTTAAAATGCCGCCCCCCCCACCGACGCCGGGGGGGCACCATTTTAAACTTCGCCGACGCCATTATCTACCCTAACCCCCCCCTGTTTAAAGGTATTTATCTTTAAACAGTCATGCGGCGAGTCTCCCTGCTCTGCCACGGTGCCGGCTTGTAATGCTGAGCGCCGGAAATTGACGTCACTTCCGGTGCTCGGCATTACAAACCGGCACCGAGACCGAACAGGGAGACTCGCCGCAGAGGAGAGAGAGAAGCGCCGAGCGGGTAAGCGAAAACCACTCGGCGCCCCTCTCTCTCCTCCGCTTGAAAAAAAACCGCTAAAGTGCCGCCCCTTCAAAAGTGCCGCCTGGAGCAATTGCCCCAGTCGGCTCCATTGTAGGGCCGGCCCTGGGTATGTTTGTGCATATGTATGTATACAGGTGGTGTGTGTTTATGTGCATATGTATGTATACATGTGTGTGTGTTTCTGTGCATATGTATGTATACATGTGTGTATGTTTATGTGCATATGTATGTATACAGGTGGGTTTGTGTATATGTGCATATGTATGTATATAGGTGGGTAGGTGCATATGTATGTATACATGTGGGTATGTGTATATGTTTACGTGCATATGTATGTATACAGGTGGGTATGTGCATATGTTTATTTGCATATGTATGTATACAGGTGATTATGTGCATATGTATGTATACAGGTGGGTAGGTGCATATGTATGTATACATGTGGGTATGTGTATATGTTTACGTGCATATGTATGTATACAGGTGGGTATGTGCATATGTTTATGTGCATATGTATGTATACAGGTGATTATGTGCATATGTATGTATACAGGTGGGTAGGTGCATATGTATGTATACAGGTGGGTATGTCTATATGTTTACGTGCATATGTATGTATACAGGTGGGTTTGTGTATATGTGCATATGTATGTATACATATGGGTATGTGTATGTTTACGTGCATATATGTATGTACACAGGTGGGTATGTGTATATGTTTACGTGCATATGCATGTATACATGTGGGTATGTGTATGTTTACCTGCATATGTATGTATACAGGTGGTGTGTGTATATGCATATGTATGTATACAGGTGGGTATGTGCATATGTATGTATACATGTGGGTATGTCTATATGTTTATGTGCATATGTATGTATCTATGTGAATGTGCATATGTATGTTTATTGGTGGGTATGTTTGTGCATATGTATGTATACATGTGGGTATGTTTATGTATACATGTGTGTATGTTTATGTGCATATGTGTGTATACAGGTGGGTTTGTGTATATGCATATGTATGTATACAGGTGGGTATGTCTATGTTTATGTGCATATGTATGCGTACAGGTGGGTATGTGTATATGTTTACGTGCATATGCATGTATACATGTGGGTATGTCAATGTTTATGTGCATATGTATGTATACAGGTGGCTTTGTGTATATGTGGATATGTATGTATACAGGTGGGTATGTGCATATGTATGTATACATGTGGGTATGTGTATGTTTACGTGCATATATGTATGTATACAGGTGGGTATGTGTATATGTTTACGTGCATATGCATGTATACATGTGGGTATGTGTATGTTTACGTGCATATGTATGTATACATGTGGGTATGTTTATGTATACATGTGTGTATGTTTATGTGCATATGTATGTATACAGGTGGGTTTGTGTATATGTGCATATGTACGTATACAGGTGGGTATGTGCATATGTATGTATACATGTGGGTATGTGTATGTTTACGTGCATATATGTATGTATACATGTGGGTGTGTATGTTTACGTGCATATATGTATGTATACAGGTGGTGTGTGTTTATGTGCATATGTATGTATACAGGTGGTTTTGTGTATATGTGCATATGTATGTATACAGGTGGGTATCTGCATATGTATGGAACCAATGGAATGTTCTATCAGTTCTATCACCATAGCAACCATAGGAATGGTCTAAGCAGAAGAACCAAGTCAATGGTTGCCACGGTGATAAGATCAACATTGAAACTTTGCACCAAAAAGGAATCATTTTGTTTTCTGTGCATTCTGCGCGACTTTGGAAGCTAGAAATGAAACAGAACCGAAATATCCATTTATGAAATCTTACTTTTTACCTTTTGGAGGTTTTTATTTAAACAAAAATCCATTTCAGCAAGATTAAGCCGGGCTTTAAGTGACTTACTTAAAATTGAAATTGATGTTTTAGCTAACTGAAGACTATTTAAAATTATGAAGCGTGGCAGTTAACGCCGTGATGACTCCATTAAAAACTATTTCAGCCAATCAAACATTTTCAGGGGGAGTCTTGTTTTTTTCGAGAGGCTCCAACCGTTCCTTGGCCTCCCCTTATAGACTTTTTACGTAAAAAGTGTGTGTGTGTAACAGAACATATACACGTCACAAATTGCATGCATTCTTTTTTCCTTTTGCTACATCATACAGCATAATATACAGAATTATGCTTTCATTATTTTGCTACATTGTAGCGGTTAACAGGTGACTCTGTGAAGCCACAATGTTGAACAAATATGATAC